>NC_138872.1:46098023-46495485 GCF_965194805.1 Balaenoptera borealis | reverse complement strand
GCCTTGAGTATCCAGTTAACGTATTTAGAGTTCATCTCTATGTTTTGCAGAACTGTTGAAGGCTATTTTGAGAGAAGGGTAGTATGGTGAATCACTTGATTTAGGAGAATTAATCTGATGTTAGTTTCATCAGGATGACTTACCCATGAGGTAGCCAGAATTCTGAGATGGCCCTCGAAATTCCCGCCCTTGGTGTACACCTGTATGATCCCCTCACCTTGAGTGTGGGCAGGACAGTGAGGGTGATGGAGCTGCCTGCTGTGATTAGGATGTCATATGACAGAGATGAAGAATTTTGCAGATAATCAAAAGGACTTATCCAGATTGGACCTGATGTAAATGGATCAGGCTTTAAAAAGGACTGGGCTCAGAGATTCAAAGCAGCTGAGATATTCTCCTGTTTACCTGCCATCTTGTGGAGGCCACGTGGCAGGAAGTGGTGTGCAGCATCTGGGAGCTGAGGGCCTCAGTCCTTCCATCATAAGGAACTGAACTCAGCCAGATACCAGTGAACCCGGAAGAGGACCCTGAGTCTTAGATGAGATTGCATCCCAGCCGACACCTTGATTTCAGCCTCGTGACACTGAGTGGAGACCCCACTAACCCATAACCATACCCCAGACCCCTGGGAACTGTGAGGTAAATTTGTGTTACATGCTAAATTTGTGGTAATTTGTTATGTAGCAATAGAAAATTAATACAATTGAAGAACTGGAATCGAGGATTATAACTTTGCAAGGATTGTATGGGTAGAAGTTGCTACACATAACAGGCTGAATCAGATGTGTTCAGGGTCCAGTGTGGGAGCACATGATGACAGGGGGGTGGAGTGAGCAGCCCAGCAGCCAGAATAACCAGTGCTTTCCCTTCCCTGTACCCTCACCATCTGAGCAGGTGTCTTTTCACACAGGGCCACATGCAGGTGAGCAGGGATGGAAGGGGGTAGACAGGTAGGGACCTAGAAAAGTGGGTGTGCACATCTGTATTAACCAACAAGCTGTTTCTCATGCAAACATTATTTCTCTGGTTCTTTCTCTAGTGAATGAAGCAATGTATTGAGAGTTTTTTGTTTTGCTCTGTTTGTTTACAAATGTGTAATGTCATAGATCCACCTTTGCAATGTCATCCAAAGTAGTTTTACTGTCTAAAAATTCCCTTTGCTCCATCTACTCATCTCTCTCTCCTCCCCATCACCCAAACCTCTGGTAACCACTGATTTTTTTATTGTCTCTGTAGTTTTACCTTTTCCAAATGTCATGTACTTGGAGTTAGACAGTATGTGGCCTTTTCAGATCGACTTCTTTCACTAAGCAGTATGCATTTTAGATCCCGTCCTGTCTTTTCATGGCCTGATAGCTCATTTCTTTTCAGTGCTGAATAATATTCCATTATCTGGATATACCACAGTTTATCCATTCACCTATTGAAGAACATCTCTGTGGCTGCCACGTTTTGGCAACTATGAATAAAGCTGCTGTAGACATCTGTCTGGAGGTTTTTGTGTGGACATAGGGTTTCACCTCATTTAGGTAACTATACCGAGGAGCGCAATTGCTGGAGTGTATGGTAAGACTATGTTTAGCTTTGTAAGAAACCCCCAAATTGTCTTCCACAGAGGCTGTACCATTTTTATTCTCATGAACAATGAATGAGAGTTCTTGTTGCTGTACATCCTTGTCAGCATTTGGTGTTGTTGGTTTTCTCGATTTTAGCCATCCTAATAGGTATGTTATGATATCTCATTGTTTTCATTTGCAATTCCCTGATGACATATGATGTTGAGCATCTTTTCATGTACTTATTTACCATTCATATATCTTCTTTGGTGAGATGTCTGTTCAGATCTTTTGCCTATTTTTTAATTGGGTTCATTTTTTTATTGTTGAGGGTTTTTTAAAAAATAAATTTATTTATTTATTTTTATTTTTGGCTGTGTTGGGTCTTTGTTGCTGCACACGGGCTTCTCTCTAGTTGCAGCGAGCAGGGGCTACTCTTTGTTGAGGTGCACAGACTTCTCGTTGGGTGGCTTCCCTTGTTGGAGAGCATGGGCTCCAGACACGTGGGCTTCAGTAGTTGTGGCACTCGGGCTCAGTAGTTGTGGCTTGCGGGCTCTAGAATGCAGGCTCAGTAGTTGTGCACGGGCTTAGTTGCTCCGTGGCATGTGGGATCTTCCCAGACCAGGGCTCGAACCCGTGTCCCCTGCATTGACAGGTGGATTCTTAACCACTGTGCCACCAGGGAGGCCCTTATTGTTGAGTTAAGAGCTCTTTGTATATTTCAGATATAGGTCCTTTATCAGAGAGATAATGTGATTTTCAAATATTTTCTCCCAGTCTGCAGCTTGTCTTTCCATTTTCTTGACAGTGTCTTTTTCAGAACAGAAGATTTTGTTTTTGTTTTCTTTTATTTCTTTTTTTAAGCCACTCTAGGGGTGGCCGGCACCAGCAGCAAGTTCCACCACTGCTGCTGGTATGAGCTACTCAAGGCACCAACCAGCCATCTTGAGAGCCCCAGAAGTTTTTCATTTTCATAAAGTCCAGCTTATCAATTTTGTCCTTTCATTGTGTGTTTGGTATTGTATCTAAAAATCATCACCAAATCCAAGGTCACCTAGATTTCCTCTTATGTTATCTTCTAGAAATATTATAGTTTTGCATTTTACATTTAGATCTATGATCATTTTGAGTTAATTTTTGTGAAAGATATAAGGTCAGTGTCTAGATTTATTTTTTTTCATGTGGATATATGGATATCTGTTTGTTCCACTACCATCTGTTGAAAAGACTATCCTTTCTCCACTGAATTGTCTTTGCTCCTTCATAAAAGAACAGTTGACTATATTTGTGTGGGTCTATTTCTGGGCTCTGTATTCTGTTCCATTATCTATCTATTTCTTCACCAATACCATACTGTCTTGATTATGGCTGCTTTATAGTAAATCTTGAAGTTGTGAAGTGTCAGGGCTCTGACTTCATTTTTCTTCAGTGCTGCATTGGCTACTCTGAGTCTTTTGCCCTTCCCTATAAATGTTAGAATCTATTTGTCAGTGTTGCCCCCAAAAAAATAACTTGCTGGAACTTTGACTGAAATTGTATTGAATCCATAGATCAAGTTGGGAAGCACTGACATCTTAACAGTGTTGAGTATTCCTATGCATGAAATTGGACTATCTCTCCATTTATTTAGATGTTGATTTCTTTCATCAGTTGTGCAGTTTTCTTCTTGCAGTTCTTGTACATATATTGTTAGACTTATTCTTAAGTACTTCTTTTTTTGGTGCTAATGTAAATGGTATTGTGTTTTTAATTTTAAATCCCAATTATTCATTGCTGCTGTATAGGAAAGGAATTGACTTTTGTATATTAACCTTATATCCTGCAACATTGCTATAATCATTGATTAGTTCCAGGGTTTTGGAGTTTTTTGGTTGATTCTTTGGCATTTTCCACATAGACAAGCATGTCATCTTTGATTAAAGACAGTTTTATTTCTCTTTTAATCTATGTCTTGTATTTCCTTTTTCTGTCTTATTATATTAGTTAGGACTTCTAGTACAGTGTTGAGTAGTAGTGGTGAGAAGGGACATTCTTGCCGTGTTCTTGATCTTATAGGGAAAGAATCTTGTTCTTCCCCATTAAGCATAATGTTAGCTGTAGGTTTTTTTGTAGATGTTCTTTATCAAGTTGAGGAAGTTGCCCTCTATTTCAGGTCTGAGAGTTTTTATCATGAATGAATGTTGACTTTTTCTTATGCTTTTTCTATACCTAATGATATGATCATCTGATTTTTCTTCTTTAGCCTGTTGTGATGGATTTCATTCATTAATTTTCAAATGTTGAATCAGCCTTCCATGCCTGGGATAAAATTCATTTGGTCATGGTGTATAATTTTTTTATACATTGATGGAGTCAGCTTGCTAATATTTTGTTAAGGATTTTTGCATCTGTGTTCATGAGAGATACTGATCTGTAGTTTTCCTTTCTTCTGATGTCTTTGTTTTGGGTATAAAGGTAATGCTAGCTTTATAAAATGAGTTAGGAAGTATTCCCTCTGCTTCTATCCTCTGAAAGAGATTGTAGAGAATTGGTATAATTTCTTCTTTAAATATTCAGTAGAATTCACCAGTGAACCCAGCTGGACCTGGTGCTTTGTTTTGGAAGATTATTATTGATTCAGTTTCCTTAACATACATGGTTCTACTCATATTACCTACATCTGTTTGTGTGAGATTTGGTAGATTGTATCCTTCAAGAAATTGGTCCATTTCATCTAAGTTAAGAAATTTGTGAGCATAGAGTTCTTATTACTCCTTTATTATCCTTTTAATGTCCATGGGATCAATAATGATAGTCTCTTATTTCTAATATCTGTGTCTTCTTTTTTTCTTGGTTAGCCTGGTGTTATAGACTGAATTTGTTTGTGTCCCCAAAATTTATATGTTGAAGCCCCAGTGCCCAAGTGACTATATTTATAGATAAGATCTGTGAAGAGGCGATAAAAAGTTAAATGAAGTCATAAGGGTGAGGCCCTAATCCTGTAGAGGTGGTGCCCTTGTAAGAAGAGGAAGAGACACCAGAGCTCTTCCTTCTGTGCTATGTGAGGACACAGAAGGGGGCCAATCTGCAAGTCTCACCAGGGACCAAATCAGTCAGCACCTTGACCTTGCACTTCCCTGCCTCCAGAATTATGAAAAATAAATTCCTGTTGTTTAACACAGTTTGTGGTATTTTGTTATGGCAGCCTGAGCAGACAAATACACCTGACTAGAGGTTTATCCATTTTGGTTTGTTGTTTTGTTTCTTTTTTAAATAACCAGCTTTTTGCTTTGTTGATTTTCTTTTTTGTTCTCTTGTTTTCAATTTCATTGGTTTCTGCTCTAAATTTTATTATTTCTCCTGCTTACTTTGGATTTAACCTGCTCTTTTTTCTCGTTTCCTAGGGTAGAAGCTTTGATTATTTATTTTAGATCTTTCTTCTTTTCTAAAACATGCATTTAATGTTATAAATTTCCCTGTAAGTACTGTTTTCACTGCATTTCATAAATTTTGATAAGTTGTATTTTCATTTTCATTCAATTCAAAATATTTTAAAATTTCTCTTAAGACTTCTTCTTTGACCAATGTGTTATCTAGAAGTGTGTTGTTTAATCTCCAAACATTTTTAGAATTCCTGTTATCTTTCTGTTATAGATCTTATTGTGATCTGAGAGCATACTTTCTATGACTTTTGTTCTTTTAACTTTGTTGAGGTGTGTTTTATGGCCCAGAATGTGGTTTATCTTGGCAAATGTTCCATGTGAGCTTGAGAATAATGTGTATTTTGCTGTTGTTGGATGAAGTATCCTATATATGTCAGTTAGATCAAGTTGATTAATGGTGCTCTCCAGTTCAGCTGTATCCTTGCTGACTGACTGTTTACCTGCTAGATATATCAGTTACTGGTATAGGTGAGTTGAAGTATTCAACTGTAAGAGTGGATTTATTTCTTCTTGCAGTTCTACCAGTTTTTGCTTATGTATTTTGATGCTCTGTTGTTGCATACATACACATTAAGGATTTTTATGATATTCCTAGGTGTGCTGTTTTGGGTGTGTATCCTGCTTGGTGTTCTCTGAACTTCCTGGATCTGTGGTTTGGAAAATTCTCAGCCATTATTTCTTCAGATTTTCCTTCTGCTCCTTTCTCTCTTTTTTCTTCTAGTATTCCCATTACTTCTGTAAGTTTTGTAAGAGATTTCCAAACTGTCTACCAAAGTGGCTGTAGCATTTTGCATTCTTACCAGCAATGAATGGGAGTTCTTGTCGCTCCACATCCTCACCATCATTTGGTGTTATCAGTGTTCTGGATTTGGGCCATTCTTATCGTTGTGCAGTGGTATTTCATTGTTTTATGTACGTATGTATGTATGTATGTATGGCTGTGCTATGTGGCTTGTGGGATCTTAGTTCCCCGACCAGGGATCGAACCCATGCCTCCTGCAGTGGAAGCATGGAGTCTTAACCACCGGACCGCCAGGGATTTCCCCTCATTGTTGTTTTAATTTGCATTTCCCTGATGACATAGGGTGTGGAACATCGTTACATATGCTTATTTGCTGTAAGTACATTTTCTTTGGTGAGATCTCTCTTAAGGTCTTTGGCCCAGTTTTAATTGAGCTGTTATTTTTCTCACTGTTGAATTTTAAGAGTTCTTTATATATTTTGGATAACAGTCCTTTATCAAACATGTCTTTTGCAAATATTTTCTCCCAGTATGTGGGTTGTCTTCTCATTCTCTTGGCGTTATCTTTTGTAGAGTATGAGTTTTTCCTTTTAATCAAGTCCAGCTTATCAATTAATTCTTTCATGGATCCATGCCTTTGGTGTTGTATCTAAAAAGTCATCGCCATATCCAGAGTCATTTAGGTTTTCTCTTATGTTATCTTTTAGGAGTTTTATAGTTTTGTGTTTTACGTTTAGAACTGTGAACCATTTTGAGTAAATTTTTGTGAAGGGTATAATGTCTGTGTTTGGATTCTTTTTTTTTTTTTTTTTTTTTTTTTTGGCATGTGCATGTCCATTTGTTCCAGCATGTTGATGAAAAGTTAACTTTTGGGGGGCTGGTTATCTTTCATTTGAAGATATTATTTTTTTTATTGAGATATAATTGACATATAACTTTATATTAGTCTCAGGTGTACAACATAATGATCTGATATTTGTATGCATTGCAAAATGATCATCACAGTAAGGCTAGTAACATCCAACACCACACATAGTTAAAATTTTTTTCTTATTGTGAAAATTTTAAGGATTTACTCTCTTAACAACCTTCAAATATATACTACAGTATTATTAACTATAGTCACCATGCTCTATGTTACATCCCCAGAACTTATTTTATAACTGGAAGTTTGTACACTTTACTTCCTTCACCCATTTGGCCTCCTCCCACCCTTTGCCCACCTCTGGCAACCACCAAACCACCAATCTGTTTTCTGTATCTATTAATTGAGTTTTTTTTAGATTCTACATATAAGTGAGGTCATACAGCATTTGTCTTTCCCTGATTTATTTCACTTAGCATAATGCCCTCAAAGTTCATCCATGTTTTCACAAATTGCAGGATTTCCGTCTTTTTTATGGTTGAATAATTTTCCATTGTAAATATGTAGAACAATTTCTTTATCCACTCATCCATCACTGGACACTTAGGTTGCTTTCGTATCTTGACTATTGTAAATGATGCTTCAGTGAACCTGGGGGTGTGTATATCTCTTCAAGTTAGTGTTTTCATTTCCTTCAGATAAATACCTAGAACTGGAATTGCTGGATCATATGGTAGTTCTATTTTTAATTTTTTGAGGAACCTCCATACTGTTTTCCATAGTGGCTGCAGCAATTTACATTCCCACCAACAGTGCACAAGGGTTCCCTTCTCTCTACATCCTTGCCAACACTTGTTATTTCTTTTCTTTTTGATGATAGCAATTCTAACATGTGTAAGATGATATCTCATTGTGGTTTTGATTGCATTTCCCTGATGATCAGTGATGTTGAGAACCTTTTCATGTACTTGTTGGCTATCTGTATATCTTCTTTGGAAAAATGTCTATTCAAATCCTCTGCCCATTTTTAATCAGATTGTTTGGGTTTTTTGCTGTTAAGTTGTATGAGTTCTTTATATATTTTGGATATTGACCCCTTATCAGACAAATGATATGCAAATATTTTCTCCCATTCAGTAGGTTGCCTTTGTATTTTGTTGCTGGCTTCCTTTGCTGTGTAGAATTTTTTTAGTTTGATATCATCCCACTTGTCTATTTTTGCTTTTGTTGCCTGTGCTTTTGGTGTCATATCCAAGATATCTTTGCTAAGACCAGTGTCAGGTAGCTTTTCCCCTGTGTTTTCTTCTAGGAGTTCTATAGCTTCAGGTCTTACATTTAAGTCTTTAATCCATTTTGAGTTGATTTTTGTATGGTGTAATATAAGGGTCCAGCTTTGTTCTTTTGCATGTAGCTATCCAGTTTTCCAACACCATTTGTGGAAGAGATTGTCTTTTCCCCATAGTGTATGTTCCCCATCATGACACTCTTGTCGAAGATCAGTTGGCTGTATGTGCATGGCTTTATTCTGTTCCATTTGTCTATGTCTGTATTTATGCCAGTACCATGCTGTTTTGATTACTGTAGCTTTGTAATATGTTTTAAAACAAAGTGAGCCCTCCTGTTTTCTTTTTTCTCAATATTATTTTGGCTATTCAGAGCCCTTTGTGGTTCCAAATGAATTTTAGGATTGTTTGCTATTTTTCTGTAAAAAATGCCACTGGGAGGTTGAGGGGTTGCATTGAATCTGTAGATCATGTTGGGTAGTATATACATTTTAACAGTATTAAGTCTTCAAACCCAGAACACAAGTTGTCTTTCCATTTATTTGTGTTTTCTTCAATTTCTTTCAACAGTGTTTTGTAGTTTTCAATGTACAACTTGCCTTCTTGGTTAAGTTTATTTTTAAGTATTTTGTTCTTTTTTTTAAACAATGTAACAGGAGTAACAATTTTTTAAAAAATATTTATTTATTTGGCCGTGTCGGGTCTTAGTTGTGACATGCGGGATCTTTAGTTGCGGCATGCAGGATCTCGTTCCCTGACCAGGGATCGAACCCGGGCCCCCTGCATTGGGAGCATGGAGTCTTAACTGCTGGACCACCAGGGAAGTCCCTATTTTGTTCTTTTATGCTATTGTAAATGGGATTATTTTCTTAATTTCCCCTTTAGATTGTTCATTGTATAGAAATGCAACTAATCTTTTGTGTGTTGACTTTGTATCCTGCAACTCTACTGAATCATCATAGTATAAATGCGTTTTAAAGCCATGGGCCCTGAGAGGACCATTAGGAAGTAAGCATACATAGGAAAGCAGCCCAAGGCCTGACTCCACATTCAAGGTCAGGAAGATAAGAAGGAACCAGAAAAGGAGTCTGGGAGGAGTCTTCAGTGAAGAGTGAGGAGAACTGAGGGCCAGGCTTGTGCTATAGATGCCAAGTGGAGTGTTTTAAGTGGGGTTTAGAGATATTAAATAACCTTCCTAGGGCACACAGCTGGCTGGAGGTGCAGGTGGCGTCCAGCCTGGCAGGCAGATGCCAGAATTCATGCTCCTAATTTCTGTGCTCTGCCATGCAAATCACAACCATGACGGTGGTGGTGTTCCCTTCAGTAGCACCAACTCTGTGCCAGACACTGTTGTGAGAGCTTTATTTATAATAACCCATTTATTCCTATTGTCATCGTCATCTTATAGAGGCGGAAACTGAGAAACAGAGAGGTTGTTCAGAGTCACAAGGTGGCTCAGTGTGCTTTGAACTCAGCCATCTGGGTCCAGAGTCTGCATTCTTAACTGTCTGTCAGTTATTCTCTCCACTGCCTACGTAACTGGAGTGTCATCAAGGATAATATTTCATAAGGTTGAATAAGGAAGCTCAAGAAACAAATAGATTCTTTAATTAGAAAAAGAAAAGAAAACCAAGCAGCAGCAATTTGACCTTTGGCTCTTTGCATATTGATTTTTGTGCCTTCCAGCCTCAAATAAGCTGATGAAGTGCTATGTACCTTTCTTCCAGCTTGAACAAAGTACTTGCAGAGTTGCTTTGTTCTTTCTCCCCCTGGAGCGTGCCTGAAAGCTAAATGTAATACTGCCTTTTAAGCTAAGTCAGATGAAAGCCTTGGTTTCTCAAGGTCCTAAAAATGCTATCACAGATTGAATCTCATCCAGTGATTTTAATTTAACCCCTCTCAGAAGTTAAATATAGGAAGGAAATTCTTGCATCTGAGAAAGACTTGCTGCTGGAAATCATGTTGCCTGGAGTAATAGGTTACAACCAAATTCTTTAGAATTTACCCAGAGTTCACTTTTAGAGGAGCTGGAAGCACATTGATAAATGCAGCGTTCCTTCTGATGTGATGGCACCTTCAGATATCTGTTCGCGGTTGTTTTTTTTTCTTCACTGTCGCTTGTTTTTCCTGGACATGACCTCTGCCCCTCAATACAGGTGCTCCCCTGAGCTTTTTCTTGCCACCCCACATATTCTGGCTTTTATTCTCAAAGTAAGGCTGTGCATTACACTTCTGGAAAAAATAACCCGGTGCCGGGGTGGGGGTGGGGTGGGCAGTGCATCCCCTTCACATTCTGCCTGGCACTTCATTCTCCAGTCTTGCGTGTGCCTTTCCTGTTAGCTCATCTGTTTTGATCTGAAAAATCTGAGACTTTTCTTATCTTTGTTTTGGTTTAAATTTTTAAAGTCCATAACCAGGTTTTCAAGAGGGCAGTAATCCTGAGACCTGATTGTCAGCAGAGTAGGCAGTAATTACAGCCATTATCACCCGGTGTGTATACAGATGTTAAAAGAACTCTCCATTGGCCAGCCACAGCCTGGTGTCCCACCTTTGCCAGCCGTCTCATCACAGGCTGCTGGCCTCAGTCAGAAGAGGTGACCGGGAGCGAAGGCAGTGTGGGGAATGCTGAGAAGCACTTGCAAAGGTTACAAAAGAGCTGCTTTCACCAGCGAGACAGGTCTGCTGATGAAAATTTCCTCATTTTTTGTTTGATTACTTATTCCAGTTCTTAAATGCTTATATGTATATTCAGGCTTTCATGTATTTTGAGTCAGTTTTGAAAATCTATAGTGTACTAGAAAGAGATCCATTTTCTAAGTTTTCAAATTTGTGGGCATATTTTATACTTTAGAATTTCTACTGTGTCAATAATTATGTCCCCTTTTTTCTTTGCTCTTTTTTGGAATGACTTTTATATATATAAAATATATGAGTTTCAGGAAGAAACCTAAAGAGGATTTATATTTGCTCCTGGCAGCGTCTCGGGCAGAAGCAGTCCTGGGTCACTTTCATCCAGGTCTGAGGATTGAGATGGGTTGAAACCAGGCTTTGGTCCCTTTGAGGGCTAGACTTTATCTGTTTCACCCTTATCTGTAGGAAGTAGCCCTATGAGTTTCCATTTCCAAGTGTGGATGATTTATTAGGGTTCCCCTTCCTTGGTGGACCTGGACTTGAGTTTTTACTCTCTTGCTCTCTGAGGTCATCCAAAGCTCCACTCAGCTTGTCACACTATTAGCTACCTTTTCAGAAATTGGCACATGCCCTTCAAAGAAAAGGTGCCCCAAATGTTAGGCTCATCTCTCTGAATTTCCTTTTTCTCTAGATTTTGATACTGTAGTTCTTTCCTACTTTATCTCTCTAATGTTATCAGAGACATATTTTTATATATATTTTTGGTCTTAGTGCAAGGATTAGCCTGCATTACCAACAAGAAGCTGAAGTCCTTATCTTAGGTACTTTTTAAGATAAGTGTTATTATTGAAGGATAGCATGCATGCAGAAAACTGAACAAATCTTGAATATGCTGCTCGACTAATTATGACAGGTGAATACGCGGTCACCCCGCCCAGGCAAGAAACAGCATCAGCACCCAAGCCTCCCCCTCTCTTCCCCACCGTGTCCCCTGCTCCCGTCTCCCTCACGGTTACTTCTGCTTGGCCGCTGCTTCCTTTCTGAAGACCTAGGAAACCATATTTCAGTTGGCCGCTTTCACTTTTAATTATGAAATGCATAGTTTTGGCCACGTCATTTCTAATTTGGTTTGCGCTTTACCTTTTAAATCTGTTCCTGGGACGGCTTTCTCCCCTTGCATGTCATCTTTCTTCCCTTGTGACGAGCCCTCTCGAGTCTGTTAACAATTTGTCCCTTTAGATTGTACACAATACTTTCTTGTTTTCCTGTGTGTGATTTCTAGAAAGCCTTCCAAACTGATGACCATGTGCTGATACGTGGAATATGCTATTTCAGGATGTGGTTGTGTTTTATACACATTTATGAACAATTACCCAGAATATGAACCTGTTGCCTTATTTTATGTCTCATATCAGGCTAGCCCTGCCCCTGATTTCCTTTCTTTAACTAGAAACGATCACAAGAAACAAATCAGGAATTGTTTGGTTTGGAATGCTCTCTTGATCTCTCCTTGCTCTAGACATATTGTGAAATTGCAGGAACAATGACAGAGCCATGACCTATTGTGACTGTGATCTTGGATCTCCTTTTGGCCGGTATCACCATTGACGAATCGAACTTGACTTCTCAGTTCTCATTTATCACCTTCATCAGATTCACTTTTTCGGCACAAGCACCGGGTACAGTGGCTGGCATATGTTGGCATCTGATAATTAATTAGTTCGTGGTGATCTGATGTGATGGTTCCAGAAGTCAGGACTCAGGGATGTCCATGAGGTGAGACAGGAATGGCCAACCTTTTTTTTAAGTTAGAAATGAACTTGGCTTCTGTCCCTCCCACTTTTGACTCTTGGCAGTTTGCTAGATTTAATTTCTAGCATCAAAGAATCAGAATCCTGACAAAATGGGCGTTTTGTTTTAGTTGGCCCTTTTCACTGAGAAATGGTGGGTATCGTGCCATGTAAGCATAGCTTGTGCTTTGCATCAGCACGTGAGGTCCCCAGTGAGGTCCCAGAACTCAGAGTTCACCCAGGAAATAATCATCCAAATGGGTGTGGTAAGTTTTCCTAAAAAATGGGCTACCTTCCAGAATGAGGTTATCAGAGCTGAAAATGTATCATAAAGGAAAACCCTAGTCTGAGCAGCTGTGGGGGTCTCTCTGAAGCCAGGATGTGTGAGCAGCGGGGACGAGGTCTGCCTGCAGCGGGAAGGGAAGGCCAGAGGCAGAACTGGGTAGTTGTGTGTTCAGCGCCGCTCTGGGGAGAGAAGTGCTGAGTCCAGGGCTGGACAGCTCTGAAGATGTCTGGGGTGGGACAGTGGTGTTTTCCACACTCCACCTTGACCCACCTGAAATCTTTAATATCTCTTTAGGGATAGGCTTGGGTTGTTCTGTAAACTTAATATGCTAATATTTGTAACAGTGCTAAGAATCTCTGTCATCTTGGAGTGGGGAGGGGGGCAGCTGCCTGTTTCATGGCCCCAGAGCTCCCTCTCCTGTTGCTCTCCCAGCATGTCGACAAGGTCGCCTCTTACTGTCTTCCATCGCTTGGCTCTTTCCCCTCCTCACTCCAAGTGGAAAGATGCTTTTTGCTGCCTTGCTAGTCCCCGTTCAGCTCCGTTCAGAGCTCACTTCCAGAGTTTGTCCTCGGGGCAGACGGCTCCGCAACCCCTGCCGTGCCCTCTCCTCACCCTGAAGTGGACCTGGGGACCCCCTTCCAGGTGGGCTGCCCAACTTGGAGGTTCGCGTGCTTGGGCCCAGCAGCGGGGCCTCTGCCTCCACGGCTCTGACTTCACAGTGTGCCCACGCCCTGCACAGTCCCTGGGGCCAGGGCAGCACCCACTGGCTCTACCCAGGCCCACACTTCACTGTGAGCCCCGCCCAAGGTGGGTGGATGACGATGGGGAGGGGTCCCCAGAGCAAAACTGGGATCTGTTTCCGGTCGTTGGGTGGCAAACGTCAACACTTCCCTCCTCTCTGTTTTGTTGCCGATTTATTCCTCCTCTTCGGTTCCTCATGGCTCAGCTTCCCTGTTCGTAATCACCTTAACTGATATTTCCCACCTTTGAAGAGCAGTCTTTGAGCCATTGATGATAGGCTGCTGGAAAATCCAAATTCATTTTAAGGTGGGATTTGAGAAGGCACATTGGAGCTTGAGACCTGAGTGGGAGGCTTCCCTTCAGGGGAGCTTTGCGGGGAAGGGTGTGCAGGTAGGCCAAGCAGATAAGACAACTGAAAACCCAAAGGGAAGCAAAAAGTGAGCCCTTGATATGTTTTCTTGTACTTTTACAGTTGATCTCACCATTTTCAGTCCCTGCTGGCCGACTTACCTTAACCTCCAGGAGAGCCGTGAGGAGTCCTGAGCCCCTGTCTTCTACAGCTTCCAACTAATTCTCATTTTTTTCTCACTGCTCTCCCTCGTCAGGGTAGTTTGTTTTAATTTGCTTGTCATTTTGATGGACTGAATGTGTGTCTAAATCTGCTGCTTAAAGCAATGCTAGACTGCTTTTCTCCGTGGCAGTGATGCTCAGACATATTCCACTGGCGTTACCCTGCAGTGAGTAAAGTGGTCTTTCCCAAGTTTGTAGAAAATGAATCTTTGTAATTTTGAGAACTTTCTCAAAATCATTTTCCTAAAACTTTGGTACCTGCTATAGCTTGCCTACTAGGAGATAACAAAATGAGTGAGAGTGCCCAATGAATAAGGACGAAAAATATGGAAGCAGCTGATTTTGTTAGCTTTGACAGATTGGCTTTTTATCATGTATATATGTTTGATTTTTATATTGTATATATATATTCATCGTCTGCTTGTAAAAGTTTTTCAGATTTGTGTGATGAAACGAAGTACATTAGTACACTCTGGTGTTTTGCAGAAAGTTCTGTGAACTCCAGGTGTTCTGCCACCTTAAGCACTGAAAAGCACTACTTTCCAGGGCCATCGAATCCCTAAACAAACTTTTTATGGTATTGAATCATGGCACTGATGGTCCTTACTGATCAGCTGAAATACAGATTACAAGGACATATGCTGTCCATGGTTGTTTGGAACATTATTACATCTGTAATCATGAGCACACTTGGAATTGGTTTCTACCGTTTTGAAAAGTGCACTTACCTGAAATTAGGGATGTGCTTGTCTGACATCCCCTGAACCCCAACACTGACTAGAGAAGCCTTTTCATCTGGTTCCCAGCGTCTACCCAGGAGGGCCAGTTAACTTGGATTGTTTCCCTGCTTGCATCCTGCCTGCCTCTCCTCCACAGTTAATCCATTTGTTCATTCACAATGACGATTTGGTATCGTCCACTTTCTTGTTTCTTGTTTCTTCTTTTTGTCTTTGGCATCGTTTTAGCAGCTTCTTGGGTGAGTGAGCATTTGAATAATAAAGTGATTCAGCTTCCTCATGGTAATACAGTATTGCCTCTCTGAAGGGCCTGGCAGCAAGTGGGCACAGTCTTTTCCTTCAGTCCTGTGTTTGATTTCTACTGACTCCTACAGCAGAGGGCAAGCATTAATAGCCAAGTGTTCAGTCTCTTTCCTGCAGGTCCCTCCCTGGGTGCTGCTACTGCCGTTTCAGTGGGATCATTGAGGTAGACCCAGAACACTGAGTCAGTGACTGCCCTGGACCCCACTCCCATTCATCAGACTTAATTGGCCTTGAAGGAGCCTCATATGTCCCTTCTAGGTGGGAAGCGACGTAAACACTAACTTATTTCAGGGTCTGAATGTTGCCTGAGCCCCAGCGACCCATCCACCACCCATCATGCCTTCTGGTCTCCCTCCGGTGGTGAAGCCACGCTGGCCCAGCCTGAGCTTCCTGGTCTCTTCTCCTACAGACGCACCCCTGCACAGACGCACCCCTGCACACACACACACAGAGGCGCACGTACACGTGTGGAGACAGACGTGTACTAGCACAGCGAAAGTCTGATGTTTGCTTTTAGGGTCCTCCATCAGTCATTAAGCCCCAGCAAAGATGGTTCTACCCTGACAGTAAAAGATACCCCTTTACCAAAAGCACCCTCTCGCGTTTAATTATAGAACCAATGATGATGTCTAACAAAAAAAATTGTTTTTACTATGTTCATAGTATTTTTTAAACTTTTCCAAAATACACGGCCTGATTGTATTAAATTTTTGAAAGGCATCAGGTTGTCTGATAAGTCATTTACCCTGCATGTTCACTTTGGCAGCAGAGATTTAAAGCTAGGTCACTTTAGGTAATCAGCTCCATAAATCTGTTGTATGCACCTCAGATTGGAGAGCACAGCCCGCACCCTAATGACGACACCCCTCTGGTGACATGTCAGGGATTTAACAGAAACCCAAGGAGCAAATGTTTCTGGCCTTCATCCTCCCAGCAGGGTGGATTTTTATCAACCTGGGTGTTACGTTTGGGACCCACAGAGATTCTTGGCTACTAAGAACTTGTTCTGGGTTCAGGCGGGTTCTCTCTTTTGAAGGCTGGGGGGGAGCATCTGTTAGAAATGGGGCCTTCCAGCGCCTCATTAAGGAACTTAAAATCAGGTGGTCAGGGAGAGGGAGTAGTTCTGAGAATTGAAATGGGGCAGAATAAGGAGATCTGTTTGGAGGCCAGCGAGGGGGAAAAGGCAGGGGTTTTGCTTGTGCAGCCTCTGCTGCTTTAAATAAAGAGCACGCTCGCAGGCCCGGGTGCCCTGCACGGCAGGCCCGCGATCCCAGCTGTCAGCGCCCTCACACGGCCTCCAGGTGACGAGAAGGAGCCCTTGTTTCCCGGGTGAAGAGAGGAGTCTTGTTCGTGACCCCTGGCCCGCGGCCACCGCAGACCCCCGCCCCCGCCGCTGGCCTTTGTGCTGCCGCCCCCTCCTCCCCTCCCTCCTGGCTTTGTGCTCCCTTCAAGTGGCCCCCCGGAAGGGACCACCCAGGGGGTTGCACAATGGGGGCCGAGGTAGCCACCAAAACATAGGTTTCCTAAGACAGCCCATGAAAAGAAAAATACTGTTTAACTATGTACATGTTTGTCCTTTCTACAACCGTTTTGTGTGGCCAACAAAACCCCACGTCCAGACCCTGCCTCGGCCGCACCTACAGCTGTTCCGGCCGCCGGGCGTCAGGCTTGGGATCCTTGCTCACAGTTCCTGTTCCCAGGGTGCTAATTCTTCATGCCGGTTACGTTGAGGCGTTTGGATTGATGGTCAGGAAATTTGATATCAAAGCAAACAAATTATGCTGGCCTGATGAAACTGTTTATCAGTCGTCCTCAGAGTTGGTGGCTTGGCGTGGCTCCTGGGTGAAATGTGTCTGTAAGACTACCCAACAAAAGCTGGCAGCCCAGAATTCAGTTCTCAATAGCCATTTACACCTCGGTAAAAGGATTAGCGCTGGCCGATTGTTACCCTGTTTAAATCTTAATTTGCATCTTTATGGAGGTAGGGCTTCTACGGGCCTCTCTGCTTCTCGGTTGTGTTTGTGTACCTGTGGGTGGGGTGTCACTGGAGGTTTTCTCTTATTGGCAAAGGTGCTAAATTGCTTCAGGAGGACCAGTAAGCTACACAAATTGAATTAGCGGCTCGGGTTTTGACTGACAGTCGGCTTTGGTTCATTAGTTATATTTTGCAGCAGTTGTGGGCTTTGAGCATTAGGTACGTGAATGCATTCTGTTACTTCTGTTTAAGAACCTCATGGATCTTTGGAGGATTTTTAAATGTTCATTGTAATCAACAAATTTCCGTGGGAATTAAATGCAGAAAACCAGGCCTGGGATCTGATAAAATGATAGTTTTAAAATCATCTTTTCTATCCAGACCATGTGTTCTTAGTGAAAAGATCAAAGCCACTTATGTTTCAAAAGGAAGGTAGGACTGAAGCCGTGAGTTTCCAGGCGGGGTTTCGGCGAGCTCCGGAATCGGATGCAGACAGTCCGTCCGGGTTGTCCCCTTCCCACCCTCACGTGTGGGTTATCCCTCGGTGACAGGCTCACCATCCACGGCCACCTCTGCGAGTGATGCCTGTTTGTTGTTGCTTGTTCTGAAATACAGTTTCCTCCCTAAAACTTCATTCTGGATGTAAACAACTCCTTTCTGATTCTTCAATTTCGTTAAAAAGACAGTAAACGTAATTCATAAAACTTTTAACAAGTAACACTATAATATGTAAATTAGGTAAGCAAACTCGTCCCTACCTGGAGTCGGGGACCACACCATGCTGACTGCTGTCTCCTGGAGAAAGGAAGCCCAAAAGTCAAGCTCGCATCACTGCAGCTGAAGCGCCATCTGTGCTGAGTCCCCCAAAGATAACACCCACGGGCATGTGTGAAAGTCATCTGCTATAGTTAAGGAAAAGTTTATTTTCTGTTTGCTAAGAAGTCATTCTCAGCTTGTGATACTGAAAGAAAAAGCATAACACCTTTTCTCCCTTACTTTAAACAAAAAATTCTACCTTAATTTGAGGGCTCACATTAGCCTGACATGGAATTGCTTTCTTGTAAATTACGTCCTAAATTCTGTGTGACTGAAAAATGAAGCTTTCTTAGAAAGTAATTACTTTATGGGCTTCCCTCGTGGCGCAGTGGTTAAGAATCTGCCTGCCAATGCGGGGGGACACGGGTTCGAGCCCTGGTCCGGGAAGATCCCACATGCCGTGAAGCAACTAAGCCCATGCGCCACAACTACTGAGCCTGCACTCGAGCCCGCGAGCCACAACTACTGAGCCCGAGTGCCACAACTACTGAAGCCTGTGTGCCCTAGAGCCCGTGCTCCACAACAAGAGAAGCCACCGCAATGAGAAGCTCGCGCACCGCAACGAAGAGTAGCCCCCGCTCCCCGCAACTGGAGAAAGCCCGCGTGCAGCAACAAAGACCCAACGCAGCCAAAAATTAATTAATTAATTATTTTTAAAAAGTAATTACTTTAAATTTAGCCAAAAACTAATTTTATTTATTGTATGCTTAACTATTATTGGATAAAATAAAATATTTTAAAGTGCCGTTTGTGTTTCTAGCGATTGCTTGTCGTCCAGCAGGTTTGTCCACTTGCCGGACTTCACAGAAAACAACCGGATGGTAGGGCCCAGTGCCTTGGTGCCAGGCCACATATTCTCCGGGGGAGACTGGACATGGGCTGTCAGGCCATTCCCCTTCCAGCTGAAGTATTTTGGTAGGAATGCAAATAGAAGACATGAAACAAATTGGGGTCTTGAATTCTAAAATAGTATTTTCATAACACATAGTCTTTAATCTTTAGCTCAGTACACTGTGAATTATTTAAGAGTTATTTTAAGCAAAGGATTGATGGATATTTTGCAAACTAAAGTCTATCCCATGGGGAGATAACTGTTAGAAATCTCAACACAGACCAACTCATTAAGGTTCGGAGTTAATCTGGCATCGGCCGTAGCTCCATGGGGACAGTGCTTGCGGCCGTCTAATTGATCACTGTCTTGTTGATCACTCGTTGCCAAGCCCTGGAAGCCCCAGACTGGTGTGACACCAACGTGTAAAAACAGGCTGTGACAACAGGCGTGTCATGAATTCCCTAATCTGGGTTTAAGTCTTGGCCTGTCATTCAACACACAGTGTCTTTAAGTGTGTCTTCAGCATCCTGTGAAATCATAAGTCCAATTGCTGTTCTCAACAGGCTTCTGATCATGTTGAGAAGACTTGGCAGATGGCATAACTGGAGAGCAGTACAAAGTAGGATGTGGTCTGCGTTGTGCTAGAGGAATTCAGGGATGAGAAAGATCCCTGTGAAGGAGGCAGTCGGAGAAGCTCCCAGACAAACGTGGGGGGAGCTGGTCTAAGCAGGCCTGACGTTTGGACCAATCAGACTAGGAAAGAACGAAGGCGTTTGGCATGTGATGGAGCACTGGCCCCACCGTGGTGGTATCAGGGGTTCGGGGGGTGGGCGCGGATGCTGGCATCAGGGAGCATTGTCTGTAGGGGGTTTATAACAGTAATCAAACTGCGGATCGGCTTTCTCTTCTCCTCTTTCCTGAGAATGGCAGAGATAAAATGCTCATCCCTGGAGGCTCCCCCCACCCCTCCTTAGCACAGCAGCATTAACCAGTGTCTGCCGAGTTCCCTGCTGTACTTGGGTTTGGGAGGAGGTGCGGAAGCCACAGCCCTTGCTCGGGGTTTACCGCCTGGTCGGGAAGTGTGTCTAGCGGCATTGTAAGCTGGAGACCCCAAGCCCGCAGAGAGCACCTGTTTGTCAAGCACAGTATTTAACTTTCTTTTGAATAGTTGCCCCATTTTAAAATTTGGGAGATGGCATATAAAAATAAAACTAGTAATTGTGAATTTCCAGCTTCTCAAAAACTGGAAAGATGTAGCCTCACTGAGACACACATTCCTCAGTGGGAGCCTAGGGTGACTGGCCCTTTGAGGTTGGCATGTGCCCCAGCTTTTAGCATCCTCAGCCCACCAGCCATGGGTGCTTGGGTCCTCTCCCACTGCGCTCACACCTGCGTGCTCCTCCCCGGCCACCCAGAGCACAGGGTCAGTCCCCTGGCCAGTCTGTCCCTCACCAACCCCATCCAGGCACAGCTGCTAGGAAACCAGCCATGGCTCCAAAATCCACAAGGTTTATCTCTGTTGCCTCGCCAGAGTTTTATACCGAATTTTATTTCCCTTTACTATCCCATCACCACCAACTGCAGTCCCCACCTGGCCAGACTCATCTCCTTGCTGGTCCCCACACCTCTCTCACCCTGGCATTTCCCGTCGCCTTTGCCTTGTGGCTCCTTGGCTTCAGCTATCATCTCCCCTCCATCTGCATCCTGCCTGGCAGAAGGTCTTCCTCCCACTTCCTGATTGTCTTCCCCTTGTGCGCTCCTTTACTGCTCTGAAATCGGCGTATCTTCCTCTTCTTGAGGGCAGGTCTTGATCTCCTGTGGCCTCAGCCTGCAGCGGCTTGAACAGGGTTTTGGTTCCCAGCCAGAGATTGAGGTCGGGTCACAGCAGTGAGAGTGCTGAATCCTAGTCACTAGACCAGTGGTCATTGACAAGGCCCTGGCCCTTCAGCTTTGCAGAAAAGAATTCCCACAAAGACAGAAGGTAGTGAAACAAGTAAAGTGTTTATTAGGAGAAAAAGGGTACAGTACGTGTGGACTCTCAGAGAGAGTCGTGCCCTTGTGGTAGTTTGAATCACTTATATGGGGCATTTCTTCCGGGTTTCTTTTGGCCAGTCATTTTGATTTGCCTGATTCTGAGTCCATATTTGGTATATCTCAGGGTCCTGCCATGTGGACGTGCATCTCTCAGCCAAGATGGATGCCAGCGAAGAGGCCTATGGGTAGGTTGGCATCACTGTCCTTTTGACCTCCAAGGAGCTTTCTAGTCGGGCAGGTCTCTTTGACTTCGAGAATGAGAAATATGTGGTCTTTTATCTGGGCAGGGCCCAGCCTCTTCTCTCGATTGTCCTGCTATTTTCATCTTGGAGTATTGGTCCACAGGGAACGAACTCCAGCTGTTTACCCTGCGGGGGTGGGGCCCATCTGTCTCCTGCCTCAGTCTCATTCTGTGAATTGGTTGGCGACAAGATAAAGCCTTCCAGGGAGAATCAGGACCCAGATTTTGCCTTAGGAAAAGCAGGTATCCATAGGTGCTGTAAGTCCCACTGGCCAGGAGTCCAGGAGGTGTGGGGCAGCAGAGCTCAGGAGTGAAGGACCCAACAGGGTCTGGCCCATAGGGACGAAGACTCCAGGCTTAGCATTTAGACAGGAGCTCGGGACTTGGCAAGGAGCTGGAGTGCCGACAGGGTGGTCCGGATTCGAGAACAGGGCTTGAATCTGGGGGCCCATTTCTATCTCCTGCCCAGGGTAGAAACCTGCTCCAGAGTGGGGGTGGGCCCGTACCTCCAGTGTACAGGCGGAGCAGGTCTTTTTCATCCTTGCATCATCGGGCACATGGCCATTGAATAGATCTAGTAACTTAATCAACCTTTGCACTAATTACAAATTAGTAGTACTTTGCTAATGAACATTGGTTTATAAGTTGCTTCATTTTCCTTTTGGGGTATGTATTGAATCTTCCCAACTACACGCGCCATCAGTTCCTTTAAAGGAGAAATACTGTTTTGTCTTTGATATCTTCTCCCATAGCTTTTTAGAATCATGCAAACATTTTTTTTTTCAAGGAAGTTACTAACCAATCTCTTTGGAGGCTGTTGTGACCCTATGACAGACCTAACCTAAAACAGTGGCCAGATTGTTAACACTCCACCAGTCCCCCCGTAGACTGCAAATAGATGATGAGGGCTAAATCCCTCTTTCCACTCCTTCCTGTTCTTACTAAGAATAAAGAAACTGTTGCAGTGGGATCTGAATGGAGAAATAATAGTCATTTTTCTACATTCAGAAATAGAGGACGTAACCTGTACTTCAGTCAGCAGTTTTCAATTTCTTAGCAGTGACAATTTAAGTAAATTTCATGTGAGTTGAGGAGCTCTAACTTTGTTATGATTGACAATGTAAAATTAGCCTTTTCTGCTGTTAAGATTATCTGGCATTCCTATCAGTCAGGTGGCATGTGGAATGAGATTGCACAGCTGTGGATTTGAACATCATTAAAGTCTTCAAAGGGTTAAAAGCTACTTCCTCTGATGGATTTAATACTGCCACATACACACAAACAAGTTTTTCAAACCACCCCGTTTTACATCTTTGTCGAGAGACAGTCTAGTTGCTGCATTTTTATGTCTAGATTATATTACAGATGTATTTCAATAAACCATGAGGAACCACCATAGATTCTAGAAGCTGGCCGTCTGTGCTTAAATAAACATCTCCTGCAGCACCTGTTTTATTTTATAGGCTCTGTAATCACAGTGACATTCTGAGAAAAGACCTTGACGCCTGTGAAGCAGCTGTCCTTCACCAGATCCCCAGACTCTCCCCTGGGGATGGCAGCGACGAAAAGCAAGTCAGGTATGACTGTCGTCAAGTTGCTGCTGTGGTGGGTCGGCCCTTGTTCCCAGATAAGGGTCTCGAAACGCTGGTCCACATGATCAGCACTGTGCCGGGCACTTGTAGCATCAATTTAACTGTGGCTTCACCATCTACTTCTTTGTGAATGTATCTGTTTTTCATTGTTAATTGGATAGATCTACTCAACCCCTGCCCATAGCAACATTTTTAGGCTTACTTGGGGGGAAGGAAGATGGGTAGGCTTTGTCTGGCATGTTAGCATACCTTGGTGAACGCCCAGGTTATCCAGCAAAGCCGCCATCTAGAGGGATGTCCTTAGCAGGTCCAAACCCCAGATAGGTTCCTAAATTTCCAAGGTCATGCTAGTGATACAGACCACTAAGTATGTTCCTGCACCAACAGCATCGACAAGCCATGGGAGCTTGTTAGAAATGCAGGTTCTCGGGTTCCACCCCAGATCCACTGAATCAGGAGTCTGGAGGTGGGGCCCAGCCATGCAGGCTTGAATGAGTGTTTAACTCTGCTTCCTCAAGTTCTAGAGCAGCACTCGGAGGACGTGCCTTAAATGGCTAGAAAGCTGGGGTGAGCGAGTGGGGGTTAATCATTTGCAGGGTGGTTGGCACATACGAACCATGATTCTTGTACGTCCTTCCTAAATCAGATAGAAATCGATCCTTCCACCCACCTTCTCGGCACTCTAGGTGTCTTCTCATGCATGGCCTCAGAAGCTTCGTGGCATCTGGGCTTCTTAATTGAATTCGCAGAATTACAGATGTGTAGTGTGTGTAATTGTTTGTCCAGTGCTGGCCCCTGGTAGGTGCTTGATTCATGGTACGTGAATGTTACCAGTGTCCTAACCCCGATTTTTATTCTGGGGACTGACTGCGTTTCCTCTTTATGAAGTAGGTCCCCACCGTTTTGCAGCAGAGAACAAATGACAGCTCAGGTGTGGTCAGCCATCTGAAAGGGCCTTGACTGGCCAGGAGAGCCAGAGGGGCTTCGGGTCTGGTTGTCTAACATCCGGCCTCGTCTTCTCTCCCTTCCACGTGCCACACAGGCACTTTTATGTAACGATATAAACAGGAAGGATAACGGGATTTTCGGAGTAGAATTCAGCATAAATCCAGTGTGTATTGGGTCCCATCAGGGCATGAGGAGAAGTCAGGGTAATGGCCTCTAAAAGGACCTTGTCACAAGAAAACTTGGCTAATCTCAGGGCTCCATTCCACAGACCACAAGGTGAGGTTCACAAGTCCTGAGTGTGTTTACATTCCCTTCTGCATCATGCTGTGATCTCCAGACTACAGAGAATGCTAGACATGACCTTCCTGGGTCAGTAGCTTTTCAACTTAACAGCAGTAAAGGGCAGTGCACGAAAATCCTCTTCCATGTTTTTTATCATGTGATGTGAGAAAAGGCAGTCTTAAAATACCCTTTACAGGGGCGTGGAAGAAGCTGGCTGGGGAGAGTCTGTGGTCATTTGGTGATTGTGTGCTGTAAGGCTCTTCAGCTGGACCCCGGCTTCTTTCTCACTGCCTTGTGTGTCTGTTGATATACTATTTGGCATAAACCACTGTTGTGGTATGTCGCATAAAAAGCATATATGCATTTATAATTCTCTTTGCAGACTGAGTTGTTAGACTAAATGATTCATCGTGTGACTCTCTTAACCTGGGCTGCCAAACTGTGACTGTGGGTGATAAGATATGATATCTCCATCAACTACACCAATGTTTGTTATAGTTTCTCAACATGCATAAATAGAGCATTGGTTTCCATTATGAGAAGCTGCATTTTTACATGACTGTTGATCTACAGTTATGTATAAATCAGCCTTCCAGAAGAAATGATCCTTCTTTATGACCAACACAAATTTTAAAATTAATATCTGGAGACTTTGGAACTGTTTCTTTGCCACAGTCATTTTTTAAAGCCAGATAAAGAAGTCAGGAATGGTTCCATTATAATGTCACTGTTGTGTTCTGTTACAATTAGAATTACCCCGTGTCGTGACTCAGGATGCTGTTCAGTGCACACTGATTGTCACTGGTTCCCTCTCTAGCCTCGGAAAAAGGCCCAGGTGTCTACCTGACCTTTGAGAGACAAGCAGTCAGGTCTTAGCTGCCAGTCCTTTCTCACAGGCTTTATTTCTTTATTTTTTATGCTCCTCATATTTTATTTTATTATTTTTTTAATTGGTGTATAGTTGTTTTACAGTGTTGTATTAGTTTCTACCGCACAGCAAAGTGAAGTAGCATTCCCTGTGCCATACAGCAGGCCCTCATTAGCTATCCATTCCATACACATTAGTATATATATGTTAATCCCAACCTCCCAATTCATCCCACCTCCCCTTCCCCCCTTGGTGTCCATACATTTGTTCTCTGCGTCTGTGTTTCTATTTCTGCCTTGCACACTGGTTCATCTGTACCATTTTTCTAGATTCCACATATATGCGTTAATATGTGATATTTGTTTTTCTCCTTCTGACTTACTGTACTCTGTATGACAGTCTCTGGGTTCATCCACATCTCTACAAATGACCCCATTTCATTCCTTTTTATGGCCGAATAATGTTCCATTGTATATATGTACCACATCTTCTTTATCCATCAAAATGGATTGAAGACCTAAATGTAAGATGGGACACTATAAAACTCTTAGAGGAAAACATAGGGAGAACACTCTTTGACATAAATCACAGCAAGATCTTTTTTGACCCACCTTCTAGACTAATGGAAATAAAAACAAAAATAAACAAATGGGACCTAATGAAACTTCAAACCTTTTGCACAGCAAAGGAAACCGTAAACAAGATGAAAGACAACCCTCAGAATGGTGGGAGGAGATATTTGCAAATGAATCAACGGACAAAGGATTAATCTCCAAAATATACAAACAGCTCATGCAGCTCAATATCAAAAAAACAAACAACCCAGTCAGAAAATGGGCAGAAGACCTAAACAGACATTTCTCCAAAGAAGACATACAGATGGCCAAGAGGCATGTGAAAAGACGCTCAACATCTTTATTAATTATTAGAGAAATGCAAATCAAAACTACAATGAGGGGGCTTTCCTGGTGGCGCAGTGGTTGAGAATCTGCCTGCCAATGCAGGGGACACGGGTTTGAGCCCTGGTCTGGGAAGATCCCACATGCCGCGGAGCGACTAGGCCCGTGTGCCACAGTTACTGAGCCTGCGCGTCTGGAGCCTGTGCTCCGCAACAAGAGAGGCCGCGATAGTGAGAGGCCTGCGCACCGCGATGAAGAGTGGCCCCCACTTGCCGCAACTAGAGAAAGCCCTCGCACAGAAACGAAGACCCAACACAGCCAAAAATAAATAAATAAGTAAAAAAAAAAAACAAAAAAACTACAATGAGGTATCACCTCACACTGGTCAGAATAGCCATCATCAAAAAATCTACAAATAATAAATGCTATAGAGGGTGTGGAGAAAAGGGAACCCTCTTGTACTGTTGGTGGGAATGTAAATTGATACAGCCACTGTGGAGAACAGTATGGAGGTTCCTTAAAAAACTAAAAATAGAACTACCATATGCCCCAGCAATCCCACTCCTGGGCATATTCCCAGAGAAAACCATAATTCAAAAAGACACATGCACCCCAGTGTTCATTGCGGCTCTATTTACAATAGTCTCACAGGCTTTAATCCCGGCGTCACACTCCCCCTGCCCTCTGTGCGCTCCCACCTCCTGTGCCCCTTAGCACCCAGGAGCTGTTAGGTATTCCCCTAAGTGAGGTATTCCCTTCTGCCTTGTGATATCCCTTGGACTGAAACAGTCATCTGGTCATTCCAGAAACACAGACTTGGAGAGAATGATACTTTTGTTCCTTAATTGTTAATGACATTGATGTCACAGAATTCTAAGCCGGGCGGAATGGGAAGGCTCTAACAGCTCATGGACTCCTGCAGGCCTGTGAATAGAGCCACGTTTGGTGTGGTCGTGGCCCTGCTTGAGCCCCTGACCAAACCTCGGCAGGCGACATCTGTCTCTGCTTTAATCCCATCTGGAAAATGGGACACCTGCCCCATAGCATACTCTGAAAGATAGTGTGAAGATTTCTGAATTCTCTATCACAAAATGAAGCATCTTAAAAGAGAACAAAACCATTCCTGTCATCATTATTATTAATTTTAATTTTTGTTATATCAAGGATTAAATGTTGAAAGTCCTTCATATGAAAGGTTTACTATTATTAGGTGGAGGACCAAGTCATTATTTTAGACAATTATGAGTTTTTAAAATATGATTCATGTCACTTGGGGCAGTTGATTTTAAAAATTTGTTCATTATTGCCTTCTGGAGAATATATTTTAACACAAAAGTGATTACTTAATCACTTTATCTTATATGAAAACCATAATGAGACCACCCATGAGCTTAGGAGTCACCCAATTGTACTCTCAAGCTAATGCTGAACAATTGTCAGCTTTATAGTGTTTGGAGTATAGTATGTAGAAATCTCTTTATTTTATTCTGCTTATGTTCAGAATAAAATTCAAGGTACTTATTACTTTGTCTGCATTTAAAACTTTTGTCAAATTACCAATCTGTTGTAAATCATTTGTAGTTAGGAAATGCTGGTACATTTGCTTAAATTGCAGTTTTCTCATTGGAAACCATTCCAAGTATATGAAGTTAATTATAGACTATTTAGAGTCTATTGCTTTACATATCTTTAATTAGAGGAGTATATAATTTAGCTGACATCACACTTTGTTTCTTCTGTGTGACATTGATACTGTAAAGTTTCCAAAGTGAAGTGGACAAAAGAGGAAAAAACTCCTTTAAGTCCTTTGTACCACTGTGTAGATGTTCTGATTCTGTGTGTTTGTGTAGAACCAGGGGTGGGACTCCACACAAGGCCAGCCATGGCCCAAGCCGTACTTGTTGCCAAGTGTTGGTTTAGCTGTTCAGAAGTCAGAGGTTCTAGTGCTCGACCTCCTCCAGAAGCTTATTTGCTTTTTGACCCCATAGGTTTCCTCCTTTTGTGAAGCAGGTATAACAGTTATAGGAAACCTTAGCTACTTCCTTCACTCCAGGACTCAAAGGATGGTTACAGTTGGCAGAGGTGTTAGCAACCCGAGTCTTGCCTTGGCTTTACTTCTGCAGAAATCATGTGTATCAGTCACCAGAGAGACTGGTCTCTGATAATTCAATCCATCCCAACTAACTTAACTAGTTTAACTCATCCTCATTAAACTTGTTCTCAAATTTAATTCAACCTAACTAAACATTCTTTCAGGCTAAAAACACAATTGATTTACTCATTATGAGAAATATACCTGCTGACTGGACTAGGATTTGCCGATGGCCTGTGAGTGCATTTTCCTAGGAGGGAAATAAATCTATTGCAAACCCAAGTACAGATGCAGAGGTTGCTTCATTCACATAGAACAGAACAGAGGAACTGGGGGCTTGATGATGTCGGTGGGATCTCGACATCACCAGGAGAGGCAAGTTGCTGAAGGGGCTTTCTACCAAACCAGGCTGGAATCTTGGAATCATTTGGGGAAGTGTTTAAATAAGTTCCAGGATTCCAGTGATGCACCCCCACTTTATTCAAGTCTTGGGAAAAATTAGGGTTAGGTCAGGCAAAGGTTATAACAATTAAGATTTATTTTAAAAGGTTCTGGATTGTACCTAGACTAACTTTTTTCACATTTTATTATGAAAATTTCCAAACATACAGAAAAGTAAAAAGAACTGTACACCCACATACCCACCACCCAGATTCTACCATTGACATTTTATTACACTCCCAAATCTGTCTCTCTCCATTACCCATCCATCCATCCATCCATCCATCAGTTCCACTCTGTTATTTGTATGCATTTCCAAGTAAGTTGCAGATATTAGTACACTGTTTTTTAGCTTGTACGTTGGAATTTTTAAACATCCACAAAAGCAGATATGAGTATAATGAAACCCCATGTACCCTCACCCAGATCCACAGTTGTCAACATTTTGCCAGTCTTATTTTATCTCCTTCCCTCACCCACACTTTTTTCTTGAGTAGTTTAAAACAGACAACATTTTTCTCTCACAAATACTTATATCTCTAACGTACAAGGATTAAATACCTTACCATTTAAGAAAATTCTTTATTACCTAGTCCTTGTCAGTTTGCTTTGGCTTTCTCAAAAAAAAGTCTGTCTGTATTTGCTGTGTTTGAGTCAGGATCCAAATGATTTCCCTGTAAACTGGTGGTTGGACCCGGATCCAGGATTACATTCCAGGCGGGTTATTCTGGCAGAATGACATCCGAGGCAGTGCTGGTCCTTCTTACTCCACCTCCTAAGGCGGCAGGTGTCTGCTCGTCCCACCGTTCGTGCTGCCAAGGCTGGGCTGTGGGCTCGAGCGTTGGCAGACGGATTCCTCTGATATAAAGCTTCCATTATGCAGTTTTCTCAAAATTAGGATCCTTTCCTAGATGCATTTCATTCACTTGGACTTAGAAAATGGTGACTTTTCTAACTCAGTTCTTTCTTCTGCATTTATTAGTTGGAAAAACTTTTCCCATCAACTACTTGGTAACTCTGAAATTTGTTTTTCAACCACAGAGGCAGGAAGAATGCTTGATTCTATCCCTTTACTTAACCAGTTTCCAGAATAACGAGTTGTTGCCCTAGCAGCATCCAAAGGTTGGTTTGTTTATATTTTTGTGGTAAAAACATACATAAACGTAAAATTTACCATCTTAACCATTTTAATTGTACAGTTCAGTAGTGTTAAGTACATTCACATTGGTGTGCAGCAGATCTCTAAAACTTTGTCATCTCACAAAACTGGAGCTCTGTGCCCACTAAACTAGTCCCCATTCCTCCCTCCCCCAGCCCTTGGCAGTCACCACACTACTCTCTGTCTCTGTGAATTTGACTACCCTAAGCATCTTATGTAAGTGGAATTGTACCGTATTTGCCTTTCTGTGACTGGCTTATATCACTTAGCAGAATGTCTGTAGATTCATCTGTGTTGTGGCCTGTGAATCCGAAGGTTTTTATTATTTTTAAATTTTTATTTACTTATTTAATTTACTTTTCAAACGAACTCTTATATTTTTATATATTTGCTGTGTATCCGTCTGTGGTAGTCGTTATCCTTTTGGTTCTCAAACTGTCCTGTCCTTGGCCAGTGGGAACCCCTTCAAGAGAACCCTCAAGGCCTTTGCACACAACTCAGAAGTCTGAGAACTTCCTTGCTTCCTGGAACGACAAGGTGCTCCGGGCTCATCTGGTGCATTTCCTGCCCCAGACCTGGAATATAACGCATTTTTCTAAGTGGGCCTGGTTCCTTTTAGTACTGCATCTAAGTACTGGACTCTGGAAATTCCCTTAGCCCAGAATATATTAGGTTCCAGACTTTTCTGGATAAACTGTCTTCTACTAGCTTGATTGTGGGGGCCTTTAACAATGTGGGAGGTTCGTAAGTCACCCAGCGCGACACACGTCTAATGGGTCTCCTGTTTCTGTTTCACAGGTTTGAACAAGCACCGGCCTCAGGTTTATGGAGGACACCATCAGGTCAGCGTGTTGCCACCTTGAAAAGACATGATAATTCTATCCAAGAAGAGGTAGTCGTGAAGCTGTCTGAAGTTTTCCCAGTCAAAAACGTGGACCAGAGGACAAGGGTTAGTAATTTTTATTTTTTTAAATAAGTTTCAACATGTACAAGTTAGTCATTTGAGGAAATAGTTACGTTCTTAACAATGATTAACGTATTTGAAAAAAGTGATAAGTTGTAAGTGAGGTTTTGTGGTTGGTTGGTTGGTTGGTTGGTTGATTGAACTGTCTGATCTCAGGCCTTTTGCATAGTGTTTTATGTAGGCATCTCAAGTCCTTACATAAAGTTAACCCAGGTCCTGGAGGTAATCTAATTAAACATATCTACCACAACATTTGCCCAGGGAATTTAGGAGCATCTTGTAGAATTCTGGTTTTCTTTCTCCACTCCATCCTTTAAAAATACTGTATGGTCATTTGTGTCAACTCCACAAATATGTATTAATCCACTTCTATGGATTAGGCAGCAGCCCAGATCCACTGGAGGGAAAGAGAGAAATCCCACTTGGTCCCTCCTTCAGGGGAATGGCATAATGGGATGCCTGCAGTAAGAACACGGCAGAGGGTACGGACCCTCGGGAAAGGGAGCCAGGCCATCTGGAGAAACAGGGAGGGAGCCGAGGGGTGTGTGAGATGACCCTCAAAAGACAGGCAGGATTTTGACAGGCTCAGAGGGCAGGGTGATGGGCAAGGGCTGTTAGGAGCCCAAGAACAGACCAAGGAAGCCCACACTTTTCCAGGAAACGGAGCTGTTCTCTGTGGCTGGGGAGTGGACTGCATCTGGGGACGGGGATGAGAAGCTCCAGGGGTCACCACCCACCGTGCAGGGTCAGGCCCAGCTCGGGAGCCGGTGTTCACGGGTTCAGCAGAGTTTGGAAAGCTGCGGAGCCCCTTGAGCCAGGCTGCAGAAGGGTCTACAGGGCCTCAGGGAATTTAGCCTGCGTGGATGGGAGGGGGACGGCCAAGGACGAACCCTGCCGTGGCTCAGCCAGGACAGTTGGGGGCTGACTGACGACCTGGCACCAGGGAGAGCGTGAGATGCTGGACACGAGCTGATGGAGCCCGTTCCTGGGGAGACTCGGGGGGTTGGGGGGTGGTGGTGGAAGACCAGGTCCAGAGCGGCCGTCTCAGAGACACGGCCTTTCTTCTCCTGAGCTTAATGTCTTGTGAGTTTGTCTTGTTTCCAAGTATGTTTTTTCTTTTTTCTTTTTTTTTTTTTGGCCGTGCTGCGCGGCTTGTGGGATTTTATTCCCCAACCAGGGATTGAACCCAGGCGCTCAGCAGTGAGAGTGCAGATTCCCAACCACTGGACTGCCAGGGAATTCCCTCCAAGTATGTTTTTTCATCCTTATACATAATATAGGGTTCTCAGGCTTTTTGATCCTTTTAAAGTTTTTATTTTTATTATGCACAATGTTCAGGATTCCTCATGTGCCCCCTCTGGAGGCAAACCTTGCCCCTCTGTCCCAAAGCCACAGCCTGTGCTGCCATGCAGTCCAGAGCCTCTGCATCACCCTCCAGCCTTCCCAGGCGCCCCCTTCCCTGCCCCCTTAATTAAAAGAGAGTAAAAGGACTTTTTTTTTTAAGCATTTCAAGCATACGTACATGGAGTGATACAGTGATGCCATTGACCCACATTTGCACATGTGTTACCCCTGCACCGTGTTGTTTTGGACCCCCTTGCCCTCCTCCTCCTTCCCTCCCCCTCCTCCTCCTTCCCTCCCCCTCCTCCTCCTTCCCTCCCCCTCCTTCCCTCCCCCTCCTTCCCTCCCCCTCCTTCCCTCCCCCTCCTTCCCTCCCCCTGCCCTTTCTCTGCTCTCCCTCCTCGCCTCCTTCCTCCCCACTTCCCTCCTTCTGGAGTAAATTATTGCAGGTATAGATACAGCCCCTGGGCACCCCTCACAGTTGCTGCCCTTTTCAAAGGTAACCTTGTGTGCATCCTTCCTGCACACATTTTCATTTTACTGTGTTGCGTGTGATTCAGTAAATAGCCCTTAGTTTTGTTTTTGTTTTGTTTGAGGTATGGTACCATTTGTGTGAATGTTCTTAAAGAAAGAACAGTATTCTTTAGGAGGAACAGAACCTGTGCTTTTTAGATCCATCCATTTATCTATTGATAAATGTAGATCCTAAAAAGGATTTTGTTTTCAGGTTTTATTATCCATTGTATTTAGTTCTATTTTGTAACGACATCATTTTCCATTCTTGTTCACTGCAGCTACCCCACATCTCAGCCATGTCAAGGGTGAAATAAGTATTGGTCTCCTGCCATTTGCCATCTCATCGTCTTTTTTTTTTTCTAAAGGTGTTGTTTATATCAGGAAAACATATTCCAAGTTCCAGACGACCAGTTCACTCATAATTTTTCAAATAATAGCTCCATCATTAATGGGAAGGGGGCTGCCCAATTAATAGTTTATGAGTCAAGTGATAGTCTTCCTCCCCTAGTAGGTTTCTTGTTCCTTTTTAAATCATCTTAGTGACAACCATAAAATTACTAATAAATGAATGACAAAATCCATCCTTAAGGGACTTCCCTGGCAGTCCAGTGGTTAAGACTCCATGCTTCCAACTGCAGGGGGCACGGGTTCAATCCCTGGTTGGGGAACTAAGATCCCGCATGCTGTGGCACGGCCAAAAAAAAAATCCTTCCTTAAAAATCGAAGCAAGCAGTCAGCTTCTCAAATAGGTTGCGACTGAAAAAATGCACAGCCCTAAATGTACAGTTACCAGAATGATGTGGGCAGGGGCAAGCCTTACAGACGTGAGAACAAAATGCTTTTCTGGGGTCTAGGACTGTTAGATGCACAAATCATCATTTTATGATTAGCATAGTCAAGTGTCTTTGAGTTGTTTTCCTATATTCGAACAATATATACATTTAGTAAATAGTATGGGTTCAGTGTTTCTCTGTAGATAAAATCTTAAAAGTAGGAGATTTTCAAAATTTAAGAAAGCACTACTAGAAATCACTTGGTTAAGAGTCTAATGAAGCTCAGAAATACTTACTTGATCTCTTGGGTAAATGGCTAATTAAACAGCCACATGTAAATGATGTTTACCTGTGGGTCCCTTGCTGTCAGCTGGAGTCAACCCGTCTCCTGAGTAAATACATCATTAAAGCTGCTGAAATTTGGATTATGTCCCCCTGAGACCAGATAAGATCCACAGCACCCGCATAACCTATTAGGCAATTACATAATTGAGCTGCATGCTTTTAAATCAGAAAAATTTGTAATTACTCTATGTGAAAAAAAAAATGAGTTGGGTGCTTCATTAAAATACAAAGTACCTTAATACAGCTTTTCTCCCAAATGAAGCCTGCTTCCACCCACGGGGACCTCTGCAGGCAAAGCAGCCCAGCCTGCCGGCGTCACTTGCAGAGCAGGTGGGAACGGCCACAGAAACCCCTGCCCCTCTCCTGAAATGAGGGACTGGTGTTCTGTTCTTCTCTCTTGAATACTCGTTCACTGGCTCATATGAATACTTCCCCTTTCTTTTCATTGCTACATCGATGAAATCCCCTTCCTCTCCTATAACTCAGATAAAACTTAAGTGACGATACTTGCGTTTCTCTTTGAACACTGAAAAATTACTTCCGGTGTGCAGGAGGAAGGCTCTTGAGGAAGGGTCAGTTAATCTGTGTATGAGGGGAAACATCCGTGCTGTCAACATCAGTGGTGTTTCATTCTCTTGTTCTTCTGTGTCTGCATTAACAGCACTGGTTTACATATGGAAGGTAATTTTATTTTATTAAGTGCTTTCACGTTCATTTTCTCTTTGTACCTCCCATTGCAGAAACCGTATTCTTCTAGAGCTAGCATATGTTTTCTTTAAAAAAGTAACAGGGAAAAAAACAAACTTGGAATATTAAGGTAAACAAAAAGAAGAAAATTGCCTGTTATCTGACTGTCCACATAGAACCCTGTTGACACTGTGGTGTATGGTCTTTAATATTTAATATATTGACAAACGTGGGTTATACTGTTTGTGTGAACAGCCTCCGTGTTCCCCACGTGTCACAGGTGAACTTCCTTTCATGCCGTCATGTGTTCTACATCCTTTCTAATGGCTGCACAGAGACCCCTGTGTGGCTCTTCCACTGTCTCTTTAACCAGGCTCCTGGTGTTAAACATTTTAAGTTGTTTTTAATTTTTCCTCTAGTAAAAAAGTTTCAAAGAATATCTGAGCAGTTCAGTTTTTACAGATTGCCATGCTGTTTCCTGAGAATGATTTCCTAAATGTAGATCTGTTAGGTCAAAGGGTATGTGCGTCTCTCAGGCTTCTGCTCTGCGCTGTCAGATCTCACCCTGGAAGGGTCATCACTTACCAGGAATGGATGAAAATATCATTTCTCTGAGCTCTTTATGAAACTGGATACTGTCAACTTTTTTTTGTGAACATTAAATTGAGAAGTGCAAAGGAGGTCAAATTGCGGTCAAACTTTTCCCCCACCTATTTGTTAGCCATCTGTATTTCTTCTTTTATATTGGTAATTTGCCAGTTCACATTCTTTGCTCATTTTTCTGTTAGGTTAGTAATATTTTTCCTTACTGACTTTTAAGAACTCTTTTTATGTGAGTTTGTATTATTTGCTATAATATTTTGAGCAGTTTGATTTTCACCTTTCATTTTTCTTAATGGTGTTTGGATACAAAGCCTTTTCCATTAATATCTTCATTTATGCATTTATGCATGTGAATTTCACAATTGATAAGTTTCTGGATGTAAATCGAGTCAGCCTAGATGACTCTTAGGGTTCTAGACCTAACAAGATCCATATTTAGACTGAACTTTGAGAAAATGAGCCAATTAATCCTAGGTGTCCTGCTGAGCGTAACTCATAGGACAGTTTTTCTTTCATAAGATCTGAAATACGGAGGTATCAGCCTCGGTCATCCTGTAAATAGTGTGTGCCTTGGCATTGAATTTCTAAGCGCTTTCTCCTGGCTCCTGGGAAGGTTAGGAAAGTGAGGGACTAGTTCGTTGGTGTTGACTTAGGCTGCGGACTGCTGAGAACGATGAGACAGTCTCCAGCACCACCACCACTACCACCACCACCACCACCACTACCACCACCACTGGGCTCCAAATGTATGAGATGAGAGAGAGCCTTTACTACCTAACAAATAAGTTGGAACCCAAGCACGGGCCATTCATAAGCACCATCAGAAGGTCCATCTTTGGTGGCATTTTTCAGATAGAGAGCCCCACTTTGCAGAGCCCCTCAGTCACAGGTGGGACGTACAGGGCAGCTTGCTCACTCTTTGCGCTTTGGTTCTTTCGCGGGTCACACTGCAAACTCCTTCCATTTGGGGCCTTCCTTAGAAATGCGCCTTTTCAAAGATCTGCAAACAGTACATCTTGAGAATGTATCACAGATGTTTTTCCTGACTCTGCATAAGTTGTTTTTGATGGGTCCTTTGAATGGACCTTCCTACCGTTCCTTGTCTCAGGCTGACTTTTGTTTCTGTCCCATATTGTCATTATTTCCTGCTTGTTAGGGACTTAACTTGTGAATTCCTCTGTGGATGACCCGCTGGGCAGATCTACTGCCATCTCTGTTGGCTTCATGGTCCAGCAGAGTCAAACCAACCATTCTCATGCTGTTATTTGACCATCCATCAAAAACCCTTAGAGATATAAAATACTCATCTCTGAGAAGTTATCTCTAGAATTAGTAAGAGAAATCCTAGAGATATGAGTATTAAGTAGTGAAGATAAATGGGATAAAATATACGAAATAAATGAAAACCTGCAGCGTGCCCCACACTTACTCACCATGGTGAAAAAAGAGGGCTCAGTATAGAGCTGGTGGCACTGGTGGTATTCTTACCAAGCTTACAAGGGCTTGTTAGAAGGATGTTTGCAGTATCATTATAGCACTTTAGTCTGTGTTCTTTTGAAGCCCAGGTGGAACCCAGCTAAAGCAAAAGAAGTTCTTACATGAAAGGGGTGTGCAAAACAGTGATGTTGATTGTGTGTCATCACGGAGGGACTAGTGAGAAGTAATCCGAGTTATTGACAATCTAGGACAATCTCCATTGTCTGCAAATTCTACAGTAGAAAGTGTAGGAAGCCTCAACAGTCCTTTAACAACTTTATTCTTAAACTGTGGGTTAAGACAGTGGCTATTGTGAAGTCACGCCAAGAAATTATTAGTTACAGCTATTGCATAAGATAATATGAGGAAGAAATACATACTTGAGGCACTCTCAGAATGTTTGGATTATTTTAAATATCAGAAAAAGAAAATTATAGTTTTAACTACAGAGATTAAGCCAATTCTTTTTGTTCATCTTCTAAAATGCTTTCCATATATCTACAATTATTGGGTGTACAGAATAGGAGCTTACTCTCTGTGGGAACAGACAGACTAGATCAGGATGGGCAGAGATCTCGAAATGAGACATGCTAGGATGGTCCAGAGAGCATCCTGATGGTTGCGAGATGGCAGCTCCTGTCCTCCTGGACAGATTCCGGAAGCAAGTGCAGTGCCGTGGTTTACGTGGGCAGCTGGGACTGGGCACTATGGCAGCCAGTGATGGGAACCAGCCCTGGCCCGAGCTTCAAGGGAGGATGGTACACCTGAACCCCAGTCGGCAGAAAGAGGGATCCTCCTGTTCAGTTCATTCCACAGAGTTATCCCAATTGGAGTAAAATCCAAGGCCCACTTTATACAAATGTAGGAAAAGCTCCTGGTTACAAGAACTGGACAGACAGGTCTCGGCTGCAAGGCTAACTTGACACCAGGTCTTTTGGCCAAGGAGACTAGAACTCCTTAAGTCCCCTTCAGTCCACCTCCGGCCCCTAGGATAAGCCATGGGTCCTGGAGGTCCCTGGTCCTAAGGCAGGCTGAAGGCAAGAGCCTTGCAGGGATGTCAAGGCTGATGACAGTGGCCTCAGCCAAACTCACAAGGCTCAATCTTCAAGGTTTGGCCTCGGCGATTCTTCATGTCCTTTCATGTTGATGACAAGGAAAGAGTATGATCTTCCCCTTTGTTCACTAGATGTTTGCATTGTTACCGTTTCACTCTTGCACAGAAGATGACCAGGGAGCCTCTGCCCGGCTCCCCCTTCCCTTTCACTTGAGGGTCTCAGGTCCATTCCCCACACAGTGGGTCGGACCCTGCCCCGTGTTTACTGCTGTCATCAGGTACCAGGGAGAGGTCGGTGCCACCACCTAGCGTTCCTCTCCCACCGCCGGGGCAGGCTTCCACTTCCGAGTAGGGGGAGAGAGAGGCTTGTGCTCTGGCAGCGGGACAGCGGCACCGATGGTTGTTCAGCTCTCTGGTCACCAGTATAGTTTTATTTCTTGGGGGAGGAGTGCTGAGCTGGAAATGCACCGGCATGAGTATTAACCTATCCTATTAAGTGCCACTTTTTCTCTACCTCTCACATTGGCTGTGGTAAAATCCCTGCCCACCTCCCTGCCCAGGACACTTCTGGCGATGTCGACAGTTCAGTGCCCTGTGAAAGCAGATAGGCCGTGTGGCAGCTGAGTTTCCCCAAGCTCCCCGGCAGGCTTACTGGCAAAGTACAGAGTGTCTTTATCCTTCATTGAAAGTTATGATTTCCAATAAGGTCGGCTCTCTTTTTGCTTTAGTGTATCCTCCTCCGCCCCCAAGTTTTTCCACAATCTTCCCATTGAGGGGAAGTTCAGGGGTCATTTCTTGAAGAATGGGGATACCATAAGGTCACATTTTTCCAGATCTCCTTCTCAGTCCAAACCAACTCTGTCCTCACGTGCCTGAAAAACAGGATTCGTGCAGTGAAAGAGTAGATCTTGGATAAACCACCCAGGTTAACAGAGGTGGTCACGTCTCATATACATACTTCCCAAGTAGAAAAACATTGCATTACATAAGATTCAGTCCTCAAAAAATGTCTTCTTGTGAGTGTAAGTTGTTGTAAAGAATTAAATTATGCTGGAAAATAATCAGGTGTTATTTTATCTTGAAGACATTTTAATTTCAGTTAAATGTCAGGAGACAAATTAAATCCTAAGTAAAGCTTAACCTAAAATAACATTTGAAGGCTGGGTTTTTGAGACCAAGGGGAATGTGACCACGGCTTGTTTTCATTTCTTTGTGCTTTCTTTTATACACCGTAGGCAACAGCATTATTGAAAAAAGGCCTCACAGGAGAGCATAAGGATAGGTCGGCTGTTCACAGCAGCGAGTCATCTTGCAGCTTGCCATCCCCTCTGAATGACAACAGTGGAATGAAGAACGGAAAGCCTGCTCTGTGGCTCAGCAGTGTTCCTACAAGGGAACAAGGTAGCTATTGTTAATGGTCTGTCCGCAGCGAAACTGCGTTCAGAATCAATGTGACATCCTCTTTCTCAAGGTGTGCCCGTAAAATAAAGCTTCTAAGGAATACCTGTGATTCAATATGCATGACATGTTACTTGTTTTATACCACCTTCCAGAAATAGGTGTTTCAAGACTGGGAAACCTAATTGTAGGTCTGCAGTTCTGCTGAATTTCCAATAAAATATGTTTTTGTAAGTTATGAAATCTTAACAGAACTAACAATTGACAGTATATACTTTTTGATCATCCCACAAGGATGAAGATGATTCCATTAAAATGATACCATAAAGAACTGAAGTTTTTGATATCACCTAATAGAATTTACTCAAGATTATTAAACATTCTTTTTAATTATAATTGAACCTTATAAAAGTCTAAACAGATGATTAAGAATCAATGAATTTATGACCCCAAAATTTAATAAGCAATTTTTAGTATCTAGAAATTGTGATTATTTTAGTGTTACTGTTAAGACGTGCCAGTAAACCGCTATAATGGCATTTCCAAGACAGCTGTGAGTTGTTCAGGATATGGTCAGAAGTTGATAATGTGCACAGGACCTCAGGCCCACTTGTGTTAAGCCCCACGCAAGTCTGATAGATGTAAGGCTAAATTATTTTGCATGAAAGCAGCATAGAGATACCTTAGCTTTCAAATAGGTTTTCTTTTAGTAACAGTGTATTTCAGACAAGAGATAAACTAACCAAAAAAAGAAGATGGGGAGGCAATGCAAATAAAAGGAATGGCAGTTAAAAAACCAAACAGACAAAGGCCTATTCCATCCATATAACCTTGAAATACATTTTTATTATCATATATTCGATTTTTAGAAGTTTCCAGTGGCTGCGGAGACGAGAGCGCAGAAGAAAGTGTGGCAGCGAGGATGCCAGTCACAGGTAAGGTCGTGGCTGCCTGAGGGCCTCAGATTCAACTTTCTTATGTAACCAGAACATTTCAGGTTAGTGGTTGTGGACTCCGCGAAGAGCAAGTGCATTCCACTCCCACGTGCTGTAGCAAGGGATCAATCCTGAGGGCATGAGGTGTGAGCTTAGGTTAACATAAAGGAAGGTAGAAAATAACCCTGTCTGCTGAGTCCTTCAAAATTGTTACATGTTTACACGTGTGAGTGTCCCACCCCCCATGAGCCTTTCAGCACCTGCGTCTGTGTGAAAAGGTCAGTCCCCATGGGGAACACCAGTCATTATATGGCCAACTACAGATGTTTCTGATTTCCCTCTTTTCTTTCCTGTAATAATTGAATGTGTCATTATACTGTAATAAGAGCAGGAAAAAAAACAGTGCTGGACAAGAAGCTTGCTTGTGCCTCAGTTACAAAGCCCATCTGATCATTAAAAAATTTTAGCAGTAAAGTTTCATTAAGATCTGTTAAGATTTCTGCACGTGTGTTAGGTTTGTTTAGGTGAAATCTAAATGTCATTACTTATTTTAGTTTTAGAATATCAACAGCAGCAATTAGTATTCTGAACAGAGTTCTTATTTGTCGTACATCTAAATTTACTAGTACCTTATTTTGTAAAGTGGTGTGCTACTTCATTATAAATTCAAAGGTCTGACTTTAAATATTTATACAAGTAAATACACCATTGCACCGAGGTACTGAGGCATGCATCTGCATATGTGTTAGTTTTGTTGTTTATAAGCAGAAGAGAATGGTTTCTTTTATGGCAATATGATTCATGGCCTGATGATTAATTTTAAACCCATTTAGAATGAACTCTGATTTTGAAAAAGGAGTTTATAGTAGAGCAATTATTGTATATATTCTGCATCAGATAATATTTCACTCTAAAATACAGAGGTTTTCTTTTCTTTTAAACATTTTCCCTGGTGATACGTTTATTGCATTTTTATTCTTCATTTTGAGAAAACTCTGATAGAATTCCCTGTTTATTTTTTTGTTAGTAGAGTTAATAGAAGTGTACATGATCCCAAACTGCAGATATCCAGGAAGTCATTTGAATGCTTTCCTTTTGCATCTACCTTTGAGTGCAGGATCTCTAATGACCTCTGAATTTGTTTCAGTTAGAATCCTAAGGGCTTGTTGGGGAGGAACCAGGAAGTGGCCTCGTTGCCTATTCTTCCTCATCTGTTCAGTATGAGTCAGTGACTGTCCCCAAATTAATACAGATGTAGTTTTCCCGTGGGACTTTTTAACTGCGGTACTATTGACATGTAACATTACATCCGTGTCAGGTGCACGAGGTAATGGTTCACTGTTTGTAGACGTTGCAGGATGATCAGCACAGTCAGCCTCGTTAATCTCCGTCACCACATGTAGTTACAGTTGTTTTTCTTGTAATGAGAACTTTTAAGGTTTACGCTCCCAGCAACATTCAGATATGCGGTACCACAGTGTTAACTGTAGTCACAGTGCTGTACGTTCCATCCCCAGGACTTACTGACTTTATAACCGGAAGTTTGTACCCTTTGACCCCCGTCCCCTGTATCACTCACCCCCTACCCCCACACCAGTAATCTCCAGTCTGTTCTCTGTATATCTCAGAATTTCTTCATAAGAGAGGAGATAGTCAAGTACCAGGGTTTCAGATCTTTCTTCTCTTCACGTGGGAAGAGGTGTGATGTACCTAGAAGTAATACAGACTATTTGCCATGAAGGTTTTTTTAAGAAATTGTCATTGATCCATCAGTAGTTCGCAGTTAAAAAAGTGCTTTGTGCCTGTTATAGGCCAAAGAAGTAGGCATATAAAGTAACCTGGGGGATGTGAAAAAAGCGTTCCGAAGCATTTTCTTAGTGGGAGCCTTGCCGTTCTGCGCCCTGCCACCACACCCCTCCTCCTTGGCACGTCCCGGCAGGTTCCTGCCGGAGGCCTTGTGCACCTCTGCTTTGCATATTCCATGGTCTCTGCGTATTCCTTGGTTGCGTCTGTCTTTGCAGCTGCTTTGATCTCCAAGTTCTTGACCTTCATCTCTTTACTAAATGTTTGTGTCTTTTGCCATGATTATTTGGAGATTTGGCCTTTGGTGAAGTAAGGCAGGTGTATCGTTTGATTTAAGATAATGTTAGGAGGCCACCTCCTCCTTTGTAATAGTTCTGTTGAGGCTCTCCTGTCTGTATGGGCCGCAGTCCTTCTGGAATATTCCAAAGAGAAGGAACATTTGTGAGGCTGCCCTCTGGGAGTTGAGGAGATGTGGTGGTGGATCCTGGGCTTTGGCATCAGCCGTTGTTGTCAGCGCTTTACTTCCTGCTCTGTTTCTTCACCCGTCTGAGCCCCTGACCTGGGCTACTTTAGTGTAACTAAACCCAGGTGATGTCAGAATTGAAAGTGACTTGTTAAAGCTGCTTCCTGCATCGACAACCAGCAGGTTACAGTAGTAAATTTGGACGGTTCAGAAGTGTTCATCCTCAGGGTGCTTCTGTGTGATTCTGCTTTATAGCCATCTCCCAAGGGGTATGGTAGAGAGAGGCCACCCGGAAATCAGGGTCCGGCACAGGAGATTGGGCAGAAGCTCTGAAGTTACACCGTTTTCAGAATGATGAGGGTCCTGGGAAAGTTTAACCTGAGAAGGGCACAAAAGCTATCCTTAAATATTTGCAGGGCTGCCAGATTTACCGAGTATAGTCATAGAGTGTAGCTCGGGGGCCCTGTTAGTGAGTGTTGCAGCGAAGGAATCCACACCCAGTAATGGCAGAACTCTCTAGCTTTTTTAGTCGGGTGTCTTCCAGGCTTGAGGTTCTGTGCCAGGGCTTGAACCGTGGCAGGAACCTGCTCTCTAGAGGGGCTCCGTGGAAGGGTTCTTGCTTCTGGGAGCACTGACATTGCTTCTAATGCTAAGCCTGTGATTCTCATTCTGTAGTGAAGGGATCAAATGAGCCGACGTTCTCATTCATTTCCCTTCTTATTGCATATCCCCACAACTTAAAGAGTTTGCTGTCGCTCTGAAGGCATTGGCCTTGTTAGTCGCCGTCATGGGGAATGTGAGTTTCACACTAGTTCCTGTCATCTGTGCGGAGACTTACGTACACACCCTCCTGCACACACACCCACGCACACAACCACAGCCTGTGATCTGCTTGTTAACACAGGCTACCCCTTCCTTTAGTCTGGTTGTTCACACTGAAGAATCCAGGTCAAAATCAAAGATTAATGTGATTATCTATGAGTGTGTGGTTTTCTTTATTTAAGAATAATATATAATTTGCATATATGTTACACCTTTACTTGGGCTGAGTCCAGGGAATACCAGGGACAGCCAAAGGCCAGGTCCCTGCCCTCCTAAGCCTCCATCGTCTCTAACCTTCGCAGGAGCCCTGCAGGTAAGCAAATCATCCTACAGATGGTCCAACATACTTGGAAAGATTGAGAGCCCTGTTCAGGGCCATATAGCCAGTGTGTCAGATCTTGAATCACACTCAAATTTCAGGAATTAAGCCCTGAAGTCCTTCCATCCCACCACGCAGCCTCTTTTGTTTTATAAGAGAGGTGCCTGCATGAGGGCGTCTGAACCAGTTAAACATCGGTTTGTATCTTAACAAAAGATGAGCCCTGCAAGGACGATTTTGAGAGTGATGATGAGCAAAGCCTGGAGAGGTGGGCAGCTCTTGAGGATTTCTGAGTGTGGACTGTCCCGGGGTGGCCCTTGTAAAGGGGAGTTGAGCCTGTACCCCTAGGCGAGCCTGAGACCACGAGCGGGTACAGGACAGTCAGGTCAGTGTTTCCCTGGAGCACTTAGGCCAGGATTGAAGCCATGCTTGTCTAGATTATGAGAGAAAGTCTCCCTCTGAACTACTCATACCCCCAAAGTAAAATTTCCCACATTGGTAATTTTACTGGTATTTATACTAAATTTACCTTTGAGGATTTGGTGAGTTTTAATTTTAGTAAATGATGCAGCTTATGCTAAATGTCATAAAAACCCAGCCCCGACACAGTATCTGGCACACATGGGCACTCATTTCATCAAACGAATGAATAAAAATGAAAGTCCTAAGGAGTTTCCTTAAGCGCTTGTTGATTTAGGCCAGAACACCGTCTTCTTTCCATCAGTCACTCCACCGGTACTTTCCCACCCACGTGCCCATCCTGGCAAAACTCATCTCCTTAAGCTCCATGTGAAAAGGGCTCTCAGCTTTTATCTCAAGAGGATTAAGCCTCTAAGAATGTCCATTCAGCCTCTCATTCTTTTGACATCAATTCTCTTGGTCAAGCTGTGTTGAAAGTGGTTGCCTGACGGTGCCATTTCTCACTGATATTCTTTGGCAAGCTGAAATATTCCAGGTCAGACTGAGGTACGTCCATTTAGAAGCTCTGTGGGAGGTCAGCCTAGATTTGCAGGATGCTTTTGGGGCTGTGGGCAGGGCTTCCCCAAACATCATGGCTTGAGTTTTCCATCAGATTGGGAAAAGGCTGGAAATACACGATGGCCGCGTTGTCACCGGTGACTAGATTTATCCTGGGAGAGAAAACTGCAGTGACAACTGAGGACTGCGGAGTCCAGTGGCAAAGCACTTCTACTCCTGAGGCTTTCCTGAGACTGCGCCTCACCAGTTCTGTCCCGGAAATGCACAGTCAGGTCAGGATGCCTTACTTGCTGTGCCTGGGGAAGGGAGCCCAGGGAAGCACCGTGTGCTGCTGGGTTGGCCCTGGCCCCGTCTCTGTGGCAGGGGTCCGGCTGCTCATGACAGCAGAGAACTCCTCACTCAGGACGTTGCAGGCTGGTGGTGCCTGTTTAACGTGGTCGTGGAAGAATGGAAGGCACCTTTCTGAAGAGCTCTTGATTGGGTGCTTTCAAGGAAATGAACTCAGAAGTGCCTGAGAAATTCTCCTCAGTGGTTGCACAGCAGAATCCCGTGTAGAGCTTTAAAACAGACCCACACCCCAGCCACACCCTGGACCGGGTGCCCCAGAGCCGCCAGGCCTGAGCCCCAGGCGTCAGTCTTGTGTAACACACCAGGTGACTCCCCGGGTTTGAGAACCGTGGAGCAGGGGATCTCAAAGCCGAAAGAGCCCTTGTAGGTCATGGCGTGAAACACCCTTATTTTATGCAAGAGACTTGAGTGGAGAGAGGGGAGAGGTTGGGCTTTAGCTATTTCAGTACAGTCACGGGTCAGAGAGGGTGTGATTTCCCTAGGGCTGCTGTGGCAAAGTGCCACGAGCTTAGAACCACAGAAATGATTTCTCTCACAGTTGTGGGTGCTAGAAGTCCAAAATCAAAGTGGCAGCAGGGCCCTCTGAAGGCTTCCGGGAGCATCCTTCCTGGCCTGTGGCAGCCTCTGGTGGCTCCTGGTTTGTGGCAGCGTGACTCCAGTCTCTGCCTCCGTCCTCACGTCGCCACCGCCTGTGTCTCCGTGTCCTCTTCCCAGCAGGACAGCAGTCACTGGATTTAGGGCCCAGTGTAAATCCAGGATGAGTTCATCTTGAGATCCTTAGCTAATTACATCTGCAAAGATCCTGTTTACAGATAATGTCACATGATGAGGTTCTGGGTGGTCGTGAATTTGGGGGAAACACTAGTCAACCCGGTACAGGGGGTGGGGAGGGATTTCTTCATATTTCACACTGCCGGCTTCTGGTTCATCGTGTACAGTGATTGTTCCTGGCCCTACTATAGATGATGATGATGATGATGAGAATATTATTGTCTTTATTTCTGAATCTTCTCATTTTATAAATCATTGAGTACAAATTGCTAGAAAGTTGCTTTTAAAGACTATTTAATTATGCCATTAAGATACAGCTTCCTGGTCAAAATTACTCAAAAGTTAAAGATTCCATGACCTTGAGAGTTGAAAATTCACCTCCCATGGCTGAGCAGTGTTACATGGTTAGGAATTTTCATGTGAAGTAGTATCAGCAAAACTGTTTCAGTTCAGTTTTTAAACGTTCATTAAAGGTCAGTTACAAGCCTGGCACTTATTTTCAGGTGTAATGGTTGAACTGCCCCATAGAAATTCAGAATGTGATGGAAACACCTATTTCCTGAAGCATCTCCAGGCAGCTCATCTGAACGGGGAGCTTTTCCCTTCTCCGTGCATCTGCCCTCCCTGTGCGAGGACAGAGGAAACCTGGACAGGAGGCTCCCAGGCCCAGGATAGCTGGTAGAGTGGTGGTTACCGTGGAAAGTCTAGATATGAAAAGTAATTCCAGTTATGGAGCCGGCCTGTGTGCCCCACGTTCACCTAGACGTGTGGCTCTTTTTTTTTTTTAATTTATTTATTTTTGGCTGCGCCGGGTCTTTGTTGCTGCGCGCAGGCTTTCTCTAGTTGCGGGGCGCAGGCTTCTCATTGTGGTGGCTTCTCTTGTTGTGGAGCACAGGCTCTAGGCACGTGGGCTTCAGTAGTTGTGGAATGCGGGCTCAGTAGCTGTGGCGCACGGGCTTAGTTGCTCCGCAGCATGTGGGATCTTCCCAGACCAGGGATCGAACCCGTGTCCCCTGCATTGGCAGGTGGATGCTTAATCACTGCGCCACCAAGAAGTCCCGTGTGGCATTTTTTTTTTTTTAATTCCTAAACATAGATGAGTTTTTTGTATTTTCAGAGTTGTGAAAGCACCCTTAGCCTAATAGTTTCTTGTTTTAATTTGAGTAGTTTGCTAGACAAGTGATTTCTGGGTTTTAAGTAATAGTATTTACCTTTAGAATTAATTTTAGAGTTACATCCCACAATTTTTGTTTTATTTTGCAGAGACAACTGGGTTTGCTCCATCAGCAACACATCTAGTGCAGTGTGAATGAAAAATTGGCATGGGTGCAGAAATACATGAAAAGCGATAGCCCTGGGAAACTCCTGGGCAGAAACTATTTTTCGAATTTAAGTTTAGAATTTCTACACGCTTCCTACAGGAATCAGTTATCCTTCCTGACTCAGAGATGCCCAGTTCTTTGTCGGTTCAGGGTTGCTTTTCTAGCTGTAGTATGGCATTGTTTGCATCTCCTTTTGTTATTCCCTCTCTTCTTTTCTTCACCAGGGATTTCTGCGAAAGCCAGGCCGAGCCTCTGCCTTGGAGATGGAGACACCCCTCAGAGGCTGGGGAACCACGTGTTTATCTGGCTCTTGTAATGGGTTGTTAAAAGCACTTGTTCACCAGATATTTTCTTTTTCTTTTTCTTTGTAGATTTAGAAGTATTTTAGCAGGTGTACATTTGCATATAAAAGAGAATGAAAGATAAGAAGTTGAGGCTTTTTCTTTCTCTCCTCAGCATCATCCCTCTCCTGCCTCCCTTTATTCAGCACATTTTCATTTTCTTTCTCTGTTCCCATTTTCTAGACAAAATGCGTATCAAAAAGAAAAAAACAATCTCGGTGATCCGTCACCACTTGGCAGGAAGATAGGTGATGGGGTTCAGCCAGCTTGTGTAACAGAGTAAGGAAAAATATGTTTCTCTCGTTGTGTCGTCAGTCTGGGGTTGATAGCTAAGGGTAGATTTTCACCCCTGGACCCCTTGCCTTATTTTGTATTTTCAGCCGCAAAAGTTTCTACTTTTGAAACTCAGTCTCGACGCAGCTTTGAGTGTGTGATGGAAGCCTGACTGAGCAGCCCAGAGCTGGAAGCTTGCGCCTGCGTGTACATTACTTCTGTGTGCGCCAGAGCATCTAGTTGAAAATCATCGTATTCTTAGAAGTGCTTGTTTTATCTAATTGTTTGCACTACTCAGTATTTTTCTGAGGGTTTGACATTACTGACGGGAGGAAGTATTTCTCTGGAGTTCTGAGTCACAGGCTACAAAGTGAAGCCTTAAGGGTCCACCCAGTCCTCGAATTTGCAGACTTACGGTGTCCATGCAGTTAAGACTCAGGTCTTTTCACCTTGGAAATATTGGTATATGACCCTCGTCCCGACCTTGTTTACAGCAGGCCAACTGGAACCTCCAGCTTTGTTGCTTTCGCTCCTCTGTCTGTTCACTCATTCATTTAACAGCTGAATTTGCAGGGCTACGCCGTGCGGCTTTCAGCCACTTGATTCCTCGCTGTCCTTCTTCCCTCCAGAAAAGCCTGGGCCTGAAGTGCCACAGACTTCAACTCTGTGGCTTTGCTTTATGCCGTTGGCGTCCTGGCCAAGTCTTCTAGGCTGTTCCAGGAGAATGTCTGAATTGTTTGAGCAAAAAGTATACTCTTGCTTCCAAAAATTCTGGAATCTGGTCCATTTGATACAGACAGCACCCTAGCAATTTCCAGACAGCTGTTGCAGCCTCCTTGATCCTATGTCCCGGGCTACGTCAGCTCTTTTAGCGGAGAAAGCTATCCTTAACATCTAGCTTGTATCCCTTGGCTGAAGTTTTGCTCTTTAGTGTTCTTGTGCCACATTCAGTGAACACAGAAGAAGTTGCTGACCGCCGTCTCTTTTCAAGGTTGCAAGTATGTTCTGTGTGGCCTGTGCAGTGTTTTAATTTTTTCTTAAGCCAGAAGTCTGGCAAGACTAGGCCCGCTTTCCCGGCTGGCAGCAGTCGGCCATGGCCACAGAACAGCTGTCCCCTCTGGACAGGGTGTGAGCTCTCCCTCCAGCCATGGGGCCCACCCCTCCCACCGCTCCCGTCTGGCCAGAGTCACATGTGTGGTCCTGCCAGGCCCCAGAGAGTGTCTGCACTGACAGTCCTGCCCTGTCCTCTCTGCTGCAGAATCTGTGTACTTGAGCCCCCCTTCCCTTGTTTCTACACAGGCTGTGTAGCCTGTAACCTCTCCTGATCATTTTTTTAACCAAACCTTGATTTTGTTTTTCCTTTCTGGGTCATCTCTCAGTTCTTCGTCTGCTGTTTTGTGCAGCTCTTCTGACTAAAGTAAGAGTGAATAAGGGTATCAGGTGCCGTGGGAGAACGACTCCAGTCCTGAGCGTCTGCTCCAACCCCTCTGGCTGCTTTGGGGTCGCTGGTCCTGCCTCAGTTAGTGTTTATTCCTCCAAGGGAGTGCACGTAATCCTTTCACCTTTTAAACCTCACTGCGCTGAAACCATTAAGAAGCATGCATTGGAGGTGAGGGCAGGCGACGTGCCTGGCGGTCCTCAGCTGGATCGTGCCAACCCTTGATTACTCGGGTCAGGGCCGCCACATCCCACATAAAAACTGTCCAGACGGCCGCCAGTGACTCTGCTTGGAGAAGGACCACAGGAGGTTTAAGGATCAAATGCCCGTGAGGAGCCGAGGGTGGGAAGGGGGTGGGCTCTGGCTGCGTGGGCGGGAGAGATGAGCTTTCTCCCTCCAAACTGTTGTACCGTTGAAAGCAGACTGAGGCAGCCTGGACGGGCAGCCCAGTGAGAGAGTCTGAGTCCTTCGAGAAGGATGGGCAGGCCGCCAGTGTGGGAGGCATGTGGAGGTGATTTCCGAGCACTAGGATGGCCCCTGGGCTGGGGTGACTCGCTGCCCAGTCCTCCCTCCCAGGCTCAGACCAGCGATGAGATCCATTCCGTCTTGTATTTGGACAGAATACTTAATCCCCCACCCCCAATCTGAAATCACCTCACAACTACTAACCTAATATTTTGCACAAAAATCCTCTCCTGAAAATAAAGAGCACATGTTTTCCTGGTTTCTGAGAAGCCTGAGAGCTGGCTTACTGGAGTCAAATGATTTCCCTTCAGACGGTAGACAGCAGAGCCCAGCTCCAGCTTCCAGCCGCCAGGAGCCTTTGTTCATCAAGAAGCTGCTCTCCTTTCTCTCTTTCTCTCCCCTCTTTCCCCGCTTCCTTCCTTCATTTCTCTTTAAAAAAATTTCTTTCTGTCTTTTGCTATCTTTTCCTTGACCAAATAAGTTTCATTGAATGCAGAAATAGCACATGGTCATTAAAATCTGGATTTGTATCCTAAAAGCTGAAAATCTTCTTGGCTGATCTTTCTAAAATAAAAACAAAACAGCATTTTCATCTGTTTTACAGTGATTCTTTACCTTTTTAGAATTCAGACACTCCACCTTTGATTTTATTACTACCTTACCCCCTCAACAGATTACCTGACATTGAATCTGAGGTGATAAGGATGTTAGGATTAATCGGAGAGTGTTATGATGCACTCCTGTCAGAGCCGCCCTGGGACAGTGGGACTAACCTACAGCAAGAAACACTTTCTATCCCAGCCCACTTCCCCACACACACACAGATGTTACACAAAACAGTATTTTCCCCTCGTGCATGTACTGCATCTGGTGTTTTCTTTATTAAAGTTTTCAAACTATCAATGCTAGTTCCAATGGACACTGATTTCACAATCCAGCAATGTTAAAAGATGTTGCCTTAGGATTTATTATTTTCAGAGTTAAGAGTCCCTGATCTGTGCATATTTTAATTACATAGCATTTACTACTCAAAAATATGATGCTCATTTTAAATACTTATTTTTTATCTTGACTGATTCTCAGTAGGGCAAGGTAAGTTATATTTTTCTCCTTCAGCATGATGGTAGTTTTAACCAGTAATAACGGGCCTTGTGGTTCAGTTCTTAAACTGGACCAGCAAGCACAGGAATGCAGCCGATGGCCAGCCCCTGGAGCTGACACGGGAATCCTTTAGTTAGTGGCCATGTTGAGAGTGTGGCCATGGGTGCTGTTTTGCTGTGTCTCTGCTAAAACTCTATCTCTGCATCCTCCGCTTCACCGAGGAGTCCTTGAGACCTGAGGCAATGGGGAAGCTTGTGTCACTCAGGTCCTTCACGGGACCCTTCTTTAGTATTCTTCCCAACAGTCTTCCCCACTTTAACTTAGAGTAGGGCTAAGGGCTCTGTCGATTGTTTCCTCTGACACGTAAAAGTTTTTAAGTTTGCTGTAGTCCTGTTTGTCTTTATTTTGTTGACTGTGCTTTTGGTGTTGTGTCCAAGAAATCACTGCCAAATCCGATATCCTAAAGCTTTTCTCCTGCGTATTCTGCTAGGAAATTAATAGTTTTAGGTCTTATATTTAAGTCTTTAATCCTTTCTGAGTTGATTTTTGTGTATGATGTAAGGTAAGAACTTCATTGTTTTGCCTGTGGGTATCCTGTTACCTGGGACTTTTTCTCATCTATAGAAATGAAAGCCTACCAGATGCTGAAACAGTCTACCCTTCAGGACAGTGCACACCAAGCTGAAGACAGATTCCAGAAGGCTGAGGCCTCTGCATCACAGCTGTTAGGTAAGCAGGGCGGACAAGCCAGCATCTGGGAGACCCAGGGCTACGGCCAGGGCTGTGTTCAGGGAAGTGTTATGATGCGCTCCTGTCGGAGGTTTCTGGAGTTTGCTTTGTAACAAGTTGTTACCATCTCAGAATGAGCCAGTACTTTTCTAGTCCTTAATGAACAGGAGTTTGGAAGAAGCTTCCCTCCAGGATGTGTGCTGGCGATGGCCTTACAGGCCCTTGGATTCTGCCTGACGTGTCGCAATGGTACCTTGTCGCTAAGCACCACAGGAGACACCCCAAATTCCTTCCCTTCCCACCTCTTCCCAGTTTGTTAATCAGCAGTGGGGAGTGTCATCTGGGCTACCTCCCTTGCCTGAATGATGGGGGATTTGGGGTTCTTCAAATGAAAAGACTGTAAATCCCAGTAAGAGCTCAATTTTAAGCTTAAATGTAGTTCCTTCAATTTAGGATTTTTGTTTTAATTGAAATCTTCTTAGTTTTCTTATACGTTATTATTGTATTTTTATTATTTTTCAGTGGTTTTTGCTTTATCACACCTCTTTCTTTTTTTTTTTTTTGGTATAAGTCACCTCAACTCCCTTTGTGAAAGTAAACGGATTAATAACAGCAGGAAGTATACTTTAACGACTTATTTTTTTTTTTTTTTGGCTGTGCTGCGTAGCTTGCGGGATCTTAGTTCCCTGAACAGGGATCAAACCCAGGCCCACGGCATTTGAAAACACCAAGTCCTAACCACTGGACTGTCAGGGAACTCCCTCTAATTTTTTTTTTTATTATTATTATTGATTAATTTATTTATTTTTGGCTTTTTCTTATTTTATCCCAGTGGCCTGGGATAGAACCAGGGAAGTCCCCACTCTAATTTTTATATAAACCACCACGCTGGGATTTCACCTATCAGAATGAATTTCTCCTATCAGAATGAATTTCACCTATCAGAATGATTTCACCTATCAGAATGATTTCTTAATATCACATAATTCCCAGTCCATATTCAGATTTCTCAATTGTCTCAAAGATATCTCCATCAGACAGACATTTTTTTGAGGGAGATATTTATGGTACATCAGACTTAGCTGTCTGTCTTTGGAGAGCTATTTCCTAGATAATATTAATGTTAGAGTTACTGCAAAATTCAGTTATTTTGGTTGTTGTGAGGATTCAGTGAGCCAGTGCAGGTTAAATGCCAGCACAGTGCCTGGTAGAGAAAAGCCCCCGGGGAGGGCTGGCCATGTTGGTGGTGGTGGTGATTTGAACTCCGCAAACATGAGACATTGTAGTTTGTTGAGGTATAAACAGGCCTCTGCCCCAATGGAGGTCTGCATCACTCTAGAAAGATACAGCTCTTGTGAGCCCTTCACTGTTTTTTTGTTTTTAATTTATTTTTTTTTAATTTATTTTTGGCTGCGTTGGGTCTTTGTTGCTGCATGCGGGCTTTCTCTAGTTGCAGCGAGTGGGGGCCATTCTTCGTTGCAGTGCGTGGGCTTCTCATCAAGGTGGCTTCTCTTGTTGCGGAGCATGGGCTCTAGGAGCGTGGGCTTCAGTAGTTGTGGCATGTGGGCTCAGTAGTTGTGGCTCGCGGGCTCTAGAGCACAGGCTCAGTAGTTGTGGTGCACGGGCTTAGTTGCTCCGCGGCATGTGGGATCTTCCTGGACCAAGGCTCGAACCCGTGTACCCTGCGTTGGCAGGCGGATTCTTAACCACTGCACCACCAGGGAAGCCCTAGTCACTGTTTGCTTTTCATCACTTTCTTCACATTTGAATCACAGAACCAGAATCCAGAGGGATCTCAGAAAGTATTTATCCAACCCCCTCATTTTACAAATTACCCAAGAGAGTAATGCCTCTTTTGGAGCATTACAACCTATTAGCAGGCATACATGGTTTGGAAGGTGACTCTACAGATGTGATTTTGGTAAGTATATTTTTGATGGCTAATAGGACAGGCTCAAACAATGAGTAAATTTGACATAAGTTGTAGTCCCTTGGATGTGTATCAAAAATGATAGTACTATTAATATGCTAATGATTAACATACGAATTTGTTCATATGACGTGATCCACACAACACGGGTTGTACAGCCAAGCACCCCTCGATTCGGTTCCCTTCCTTCACAGTCAAAATCATACCGTGTGCTTTGTAAGACATTGGGATCCTCGAAGTGCTCCTGGTAGTGTTGGATGGCGTTGGAGTTAGTTGCTGGCTCTGGAGTTTACTGTGCATTCGGTCACGCATCACGTTTTCATTCTCGCCCTCACCCTGACCCTAGGGACTTCTCTGAGCTCCCAAGAGAAGCAGGCGGTGGGTGGGAGGGCCACGTGCCCGGTGTGGAACGTCACACACTGTCACACACTGAACGCAGAGCCACCCCAGATGTAACCATGGATGAGGAGGCAAGTGGCTCATCTCCTGTGTCAGGCGCCAGGTCTCTGTCTCCACACCTGTCTCCAAGGAAGCCACTTTGTTTTCATGTCTGAAAAGACCTGGTCCCGTTAAGCGGGTGCAGACCCTCTAGGGGCCGAACATAGACACATCGTTAAGAGAACCACTTTGCCTCAGAGGTTACAAGTAGGCACGCGGGTTACAGGTTAGGAATGCAGCAAGTGCCTTTCAAGGCGATGCTTATGCACCCTCTATCCGCGATCTTGTTTGACTGCCAGTTAAGAATCAGACTTGTAGCAGAAACGTCCAAGGTGAGGACGCCCAGGAGGCAGAGGTCAGGGATCGCCCTGCAAGCTGGGAGCACTGTGGAGTGGTCTGGTTCCCCAGGCTCCAGGGAAAGGGGGTGGACTGTGCATCTTCCCCATCAGCCTTTGCAGGCTAGTTAAGGAGTAGCCTCGATGGTTTTCAGTGGACGTTCATTCTCCTCCGCGAGAGGGAAAAAGAGAGGATTTGGCAGAGGGGCTTAAAGGCGGGTGGGCAGTAATGTCATCCAGAGCTGTCAGTTGCTTCTGAGACTGGTTCCCAGTTCCCGTTAGCTCGGTGAGCCAGCGCTGCCCACGTGTTATAGCAACTCGAATTATCCAGAGCGTAGTGCCACGGTGGAGACCCATGTGCTCACACACGCATCATGGCCATTTAAAATGGTGCTCTTTGAATGACTTTACTTTTTACGCACTCTGTGTAACTGTCACGGGAAGCCGCCCCCTTCCTTTCCGTGTCATTCCCTGCCTCAGAAGCCCCTCGCTTTCTGGGGACAGCTCTTCCTCTGTTGATGTTGGTTTCACTGCGATGGCCACGCTCACTCTCCACGCTTGTGCTTGTCACAGGTTTGAATATTGGCAGCGGTACATTCAAGACAAAGACAACTCACAAGATCTCTTCAGAAGCGAGTTTTTCGTCTAGCGAAGGCAGTCCTTTGTCAAGGTAAAGTCGTGCAAGCCTTTCTGAATAGCGGCAGCAAGACGAGAAATGTCACTCCTCAGGGAATTAAACTCTGGCTGCAGATGATTTTGCTCTGTGACTTGATGGAAGGTTATGGTTTGGGTTTTTGTTTATCTGAAATGACAGTGGAAACTTTAGTCTACCTTTGAAAATATTTGCACCAGAGCCAAGTATTGTTTTGCAGCTGTTGTTTCCTTGGTTTAAGACTCAATTGACACCTCAGTGAACCACAAATTAGCGTCTACAGCTGCTCGCAGTAGGGCTGCTTAGAAACCACACAATGGAGGGTGTCGGAGAGGGCAGAGAGAAAGAGCCAGGCCTTAAAAGAAATAAAGTGGCCTGTTTCTTCTTTCTGAGACCGTGGAGATATATACAAGCAATTGCTGGATATTTGTTTTTGTATTCCTCTTTTTTACCTAGTATTTGGGCTGGACTATTCTTTCCCTTTCTGATACTTTCTTGCTTATTTTCAGATGTGAAAATTTATCTTTTCACATTTGTTAAACTGTAGCACTCCTTGTAAGTTTTTGGAGCAGTGATAAGTGAGTCGTGTGCTAGATTTGTCATCAACATAAAATACTAATCGTGCAATGGCATTGAGTCACTTAGGAAGAATTTGTGGATGGGAGTAGAAGCAGTTGTCTGATGACATACCTACCTTTCCGCTTTGGGCTAAATAGCATTTAAAACAACACAAGTTTGCCTTTTGTAATAACATTTCCCCTCAAAAGATGTCCTGTAGATGATTGCGTTACATTCGAATTAACTGCTCGCCCTGATGAAATTTTAAAACAGGAAGTTTACGTTTGTAATGTCCCGTAAGATAAAATTATTTGTTCAGAATTGTGGTATTTTTACAGTAAAAAAAAAATCTCATTTTCATTTCTATTTTGAAAAACACTACAGTATTTTTAGGACCTGGGATATATTTAAATGAGATTGGTTTTCTGATATTAAGTTCTTACTTTTAGAAACCTGGTGTGTTCAATTTTAGGGAATCACTCATTTAATTTTTAGAAATTATTATCTTTAATATCTTTCATCTCTGTTTTTGAAGGAAGTGAGAGATAATGAATTATGGGACAGGAAGAGTGTTAAAAGTATTATATTTTTATGATTATATTATAAATTCAAGTTCTAGGTCTCCTGAAAGAAATTTAAAAGATAATAAATTCTACAGGTAGTTTTTAGGGTTTAATGTCACCATTTGGCTTAATAATACATCCCTTTAGGTTTTCAAGATTGTTAGAAGTGTTTATTTTCTTTATATTTTAGAGGCACTAAAAAACCCAATTCTTCTTAAACTGTTATTTATATATATATGTGTGTGTGTATATATATATATTCTTGGGGTAATGTTTAAACACATTTAGAAAGCAGTCAGATTCTGTAGAACATTTTCTCAGTCTGATCATTTGACATTTCACATCTTGCATCTATATTTCATTATAAAATCAAACTCCTTTCCCTTTCAATTTTAGGCAGGAGCCTTTTGTTATTACTGTCGTTTCTGCATGAAATTAATTTCCTAAATTATAAGTAATCACATCATCCCCTTTACAGAAAAAAAAAAAAAAAGAGGCCTTCAAGGAACCCTTGGTTCTCGACAGTTGATAATAATCCAGAGATGAAAGTTCTGGGCATGGAGTGTGTGGGTTTGGTGCGCTGTTTGCCACGGCTGGTTCTTGTGCTGGGTTTGGTGTTCATACGCCGCCTCAGGCTTTTGAGAGCCCGGGGCTTGCTGTTTGTGCCTGGATTCACTGAAATTTCTTAGAGGCTTACATTTAAGGATCCCACTTACTGCAGTCACTCCTCGTGCTTTATTGCTTTTACAAGTGGTCTCGAAACCCAGTACTTGAGAATAAACGTTAACAGTGCAGTACTGCTGTAGCACTTTTAAAAATTCTTCTTTGCTCTATTTTGTCAGTGAGCTGATGAGCAACCTCAAAAAAAAAAAAAAAAAGACCCTGCTGGACCTTAAAAAAAATGGCTTCCTCTGATGTCCTAGAGACAATAATTATGATGTGCTAGTTAAGCCCAAACTACAGCTGAGGGATTTTACTTTAAAGCAGCGGCTTGGGCGCAAAAATGCATTTATAGCTCTTTGTCTGCACCTCATTATGTGTGGGCCTGATTCATTAAGTAATTGGTTTGCAGTTGTTTACATGAGTATTAAGGCCTTCCTTTCAGCCGCCTTTGAGAGATACATTGTGCAAATGTTGCCTGTGATGAATGCAGAATGAGGACCAGAGGGTCCGTCCTATTGGCTAAACAGTGCACTCTGTTGAAAAGCCAGAGAAAGGGATTGGGTGCTGCTTTGCATAGCAATGACTTTCTTAATAAGCGTTACAGATTAATACACACAAGCTATAAAAGATGCAAAGAGATACTCTTAGCACATTTATCCATGCTCATTTCATTGTGATGGTGGTGGGGTCCCGGTGCTTTCATATTCCGTTTTCCAGAGCAGCGGCTTCAGTGCATGAGCCGTAATAGAATCCGATGTTTATTGTATTATAAATCACGGGCAAGTAGGCAGATCGGCAACAGTTTATTATTAAAGATTCTTTCAGTGTAAATCTTTTTCTACCATTGTATTTGCCTCAGCAAAATCATTTTGTGGTTGAGTGGGGATGAAAGGCATAATGTACGAAGGAGTGAGTCCTAATAGGAAGCTGTTCTCTGAGTAAAGACCACTTGTTCCCTTTTGTTGAGAGGTGCATGCCAGAGCTTCCTCTCCTCCGCAAACACTGTCTCGCCCCACCTTCCCCAGGAAGCCGTTTTCACTCTCCCGGATCCATTTATTCAACAGAGAGCGTATTTTAACCGCCTGCCATGTAACTGCGGTTTACTGCTTGGATTGAGATAACGTTTTACCGAAAGAAAAAGATGTGTGCTTGCAACATAATTGCCTGGGGAAAAGGTAGCAGAAGTCACCCAGCCACCGCACCCTGGCAGGGCCGCTGGTGGCATTTGGTGCCAGCCCTGCAGCCATGGGAGTGGCCAGCGGAGGGCACCAGGCGGCAGCTGCTGCTCTGGTGGGGCCGTCCTGTCTCTTCTTGCCTGATCCTGGGCCGCTTCCCCTGGGATGATAAGGTGAATCACAAGGAACCAGTAGTCCAGAGAAATAAAAGTGAGGTTTTCCTGGAAGTCCTTTATGTTCTGGTATAAAAGCCCCAGTCTCTGTCTCTGGTTTAGCAAACCTACATTCTCCTTAAATTCTACCAAAGTAGCAGCTTCCTAAATATTCCACGTTTCTTGTCATAAGCCTGCCTACTTTATTTTTTCGACACAGCACGAAAGAACAGTCTTTGCTTGATTGACTGAAGGGAAGGAGTAAAGAAGTTGACCCCTAAAAAATGGCATCTGCTGCAGGGCCCCTGGTTGACCATCAGGGGGCACTCAGACTTTGTCAAATTAAAGCTGTCTCAGACCGGTCTGCCTCTAACACTGAAAATTGAGGATTTACAGGGATTTGTTGGAACACTGATTGGGATTTTTTATTTTCTTTCTGAATTTTTTTTTTGCCTTGTGCTTTTCAGAAACATGTCTGTTTTGAGGAAAATTCTAGCTGAAGATGCTGTGTGAGACATTTTAATACTGATTTTAGCTTAGTCAAAATCATTAAACTTACAGAATTCAGAGTGTAGAGACCACATCTTCTCATAAGTTAGTTACTGTTTTCAGGCTTATGATAAGACTCTAGAACTGCAAGGGCTCTTCCCGCTGGGGCCCTTCCTCATCACCCCCGACACCATAGGCCATGGTCTTGGCAGGACCCTCAGAAGCTCATTGCCAAACTTGACGGACGTGGCCTCAAAGCCACAGTAAGTTGGGTATGTTTGTTAATGGGCTGTAGATATTTTTTTCTTTCAAAAATATGTTGCTGACCATGAGGTTGAGAGTCTGTGTCACTAACGTTAGAACATCCCGCCGCTCTGAGGAGCTCCTGTGGCGCACCTCCCTGGGACCCTGTGCTCACCCGACAGCCTCCGTCACCCCTCACATAGCGCGCTGCCTCCTGAGCCCTGGTATGACTTAATGATGAGTCTCCTAGGAATCGTAGGTTTTCCATGCCTCATTTTTGTCTCTACTTGCTGGCCCCACAAAGCAAACCTGAATCCTGGCAGACATCCTTGCCACCTAATTTTGTACTTATGTTGCCCGTGTAGCCTATTTCTAGTGATATTATTAGCCTTTTGTTCATATAAAATGAATAGTCGAGGGAGTTCCCTGGTGGTCCAGTGGTAAAGAATCTGCCTTCCAATGCAGGGGACGCGGGTTCGATCCCTGGTCGGGGAACGAAGATCCCACACGCCGCGGGGCAGCTAAGCCCACGCACCACGACTACTGAGCTCGCGCACTGCAACGGAAAATCCCGCATGTTGCAACTAAGACCTGACACAGCCAAAACTAAAAACAAAATAAAAATTTTAAAATTTTAAAAATTAAATGAATAGTCAACACCTGTGACTCTTTCTCTACTACCCGTGTCAGCAGGATCACATCCTAGGCGTTCACTAGGTGCTGTGCTTAGAATAAAACCTGCTGTTAAGACCCCAGCTGACCATAACTTCTTATGTGTAGCAAGGATGAGAGCAAAAGTGATTTTTTTTAAAATTTGTTTTTTATTTATTTATTTTTTTTTTAGCAAAAGTGATTTTGATGAGAGTTGTCCTTACCTGTCTGTCCTAATCCCTTATCAATAGCAAGGGAATTTATAAACAGCATCGAAAACTGAGATGGCTTGATGGACAGAGAGAGAAGACATGTGACAGAGCCAGTGTGGCAAAATGTTGACAGGGAGCGTCTCACTGGGGGGCACATGGTGGTCACTGTGCAGAGGGGGAGGTGCCACACCTCCCGGGACACTGCGCAGAGACGGTGGTGTCCCGTGAATGAGACCAGCAGAGCATGCTCACGCCTTAATCTAATCAGTTATCTGTGGTGTCTTACCTGAAAGTGGTTTGTTTGGAAGTAGGACCTCCAGACTAATTGTAAACTTCTAGGGAAAAAATTAAAACTCTGCTCTCTTGGATTCCAGGAGCCGCCCACGAGCAGGCCGGGGAGGGCGGGCTCCCTCGCCTGCTGCCGGGCGTCAGGCGGTGGCAGCGCTTCATGGAGGCCTCGGCAGCCCTGGCCCTGGGCCTCTTCTCGTTCTGTGCGGCCCGCAGGCTGAGAGAGGTTGTATGGTTTTTAATGGCTGGGAAAAACCCAAAGAGGAGTAATGCTGCACGGTACCTGAAAGTTATATGAAATTCAAGTTGCAGTGTCTCTGAGTGAAGTTTGCTTGTAACAAAGCCACATCCGCTAGTTCACACATTGTCCGTGGCTGTTTCCGTGCAGCAGCCGGAGTAGAGTGGTTACGACAGAGACCACAACACCCGAACCACTTACTCACTGGCTCTCTACAGCTCACCTTCGCTGCCTCTGCCTTACACAATGGAGGTGTGACGTCCACACTGTCAGGGAAGGTCAGGCACATCTGGTGGAGCACAGGGACCATGGCCCGTGGCTTATAACCTGAACTCTCGCATTCTTACGCTTTCAGAAGTGCATTTGGTTTGGGTTCTCTCTCATTTACGATAATAGCTAAACAGGTTGGCTCTGTCTACTCCGAGAGCTCACACCATCCCCTTTGGCCTTGACTTAGCTTTAGACGTTAGGTGTGACCTGGAGAAAGAAATATTGACCCTACGAGTCATGTGTAAGAAAAATCAACCTTGCACTGCAATGTCACATCGACTAGCAGAGATGATTTCCCAAAGGGAAAAATACTTCCCCTAAGGGGTGAGGATGGCGTCGGAAACACCTGGAAGCATTTTCCACCTTCCTCAGGGGTGAACACATGCGTTTAGTTCTGAAACATGTTTCTGGGAAGACACTTGAACAACCTGATCTGAACTCAGAAGTAGAAACATGCAAATTAAATAATCTAACATCAAATGTTGATCACGTGCCTTTAGGCACGGCCCTATGCTTAGTGAGGCTCATCTATTCCTTCTACACATATCACTGAGCACCTACTAAGTGCAGAGCACTGGGTACCCCGGGGACTGAAACTGGTACGGTGGCAGCTCTCGTGGAGCTGACAGCCTAAGGGCAGTCACATGTCAGTTAGTGACAGAAATGGCTGTGAAGTAGCAAATTCATTGAGGACTCGGGGGTCGAGGGTGGGGTGTGGGGGATGGGGAGGCTACAGCAGGAGGCCCAACAAAGTCTGGGCGTCAACCTGGGAGGCGCTGTTTAGGATTTAGTTCTTTTGCCAAAAGCAGTGGGAAGGCATTGAAGAGTTTTCAGCAAGGAGGCAGAGGGATCAGATTTGTGTTTCGAAAGCTCACCCTTGCTGCCGAGTGGAAAGTGGGTCGGAGGGGACAAGGTGGATGTGGTATCACCAGTTAGGGGGCTGTTAGAAGGTCCAGGCAAGAGATGCTGGTTTGGTCGACCAGGCGGTGGCAGTGCGTAGGGGACGGGTGAGGACCCTTGGAAGCGCCGGGAGGTAAACTTGGCAGGACCTAGGGGCTGATTGGGTGTGGGAGGGCAGAGGAGTGGTGAGGGGTTGGGAGGGACTTGAGGCTTGGGGTGCCGTTAGCTGAGACAGGAGAAGGGCCCAGGTTTGGTGGAGGAGCTTGAGTTTGGTTGTGGATGGGCGTGTTGGCCGTGAGACTCTTTGGAGGCAGCCAAGTGGAGCCAGCAGGTGAGCCCTGGACATGCATGTGGAGCTCAGAGCAGGGGCCAGGCTGTAAGGACCTGGCATGTGCTCGCCTGCCTCTATGCCCTTGCCTTGGTCCTGGCCTGGAAATCCTTTCCAGCTCTCATAGTAGAGTCCAGGGAGTGCATTGCTTCCCCTGGGATCCTGCAGCCACACCACCACCCGCCCCGTCATCCACCTGTTCTCTCAGTCCTCCTGCCTGCCTCCTGCCTGTGGTGCTCCTGCCGTCTCCCCACAACCCTACGTGGCTCTTACTATTTGAATATCAGCTGGCAAACTAGTCTCTCTCCATCTTTACAGCATTGTTATGTCTGCCTACCCACCCCGCACTGAGCCTGGTGTCCTCGTGAAGTGGGAGCTGGATAGAGAGTAGACACAACCCACAGTGGTGTTTTGTGTGTGTGGGTGTGTGGGTGTGCATGCACACTTACAGAAGGTGGACTCCGGTTTATACTGTCAGCAGCCACCTGACTGGCAGCGGGGCCGTCCACTCTTCATGGAGAAATGGCATAGGCCACTAGTTGGTCACATCAGATAAACAGGCACTCGCCAAGGAAAGCTGAAAGCGTTTCCTCTAAGATCAGGAACAAGACAAGGATGCCCACTCTTGCCACTTTTATTTAACATAGTATTGGAAATCCCAGCCACAGCAATCAGACAAGAAAAAGAAATAAAAGGAATCCAAATTGGAAAGGAAGAAGTAAAACTGTCACTCTTTGCAGACGACACAGTACTATACATAGAAAATTCTAAAGATGCCACCAGAAAACTACTAGAACGCATCAATGAATTCAGTAAAGTTGAAGGATATAAAATTAATATACTGAAATCTGTTGCATTTCTATACAATAACAATGAACTATCAGAAAGAAATTAAGAAAACAATCCCATTTACCGTTGCATCAAAAATTATAAAACGCCTAGGAATAAACCTACCTAAGGAGATAAAAGACCTGTACTCGGAAAACTGTAAGATACTGATGAAAGAAATTGAAGACAGTACAAGCATATGGAAAGATATACTGTGTTCATGAATTGGAAGAATTAATATTGTTAAAATGACCATACTACCCAAGGCAATCTACAGGTTCAGTGCAATCCCTATCAAAATACCAAGGGCATTTTTCACAGAAATAGAACAAATAATTTTGAAATTCATATGGGAACACAGAAGATCCCGAATAACCAAAACAATCTTGAGAAAGAAGAACAGAGCTGGAGGAATCACACTCCCTAACTACAAAGCTACAGTCATCAAACAGTACATTACTGGCATAAAAACAGACACATAGATCAATGAAACCGAATAGAGAGCCCAGAAATAAACCCACACATATATGGTCAGTTAATCTATAACAAAGGAGGCAAGAATATACAATGGAGATAAGACCAGTCTTTTCAACAAGTGGTGCTGGAAAAGCTGGACAACCACATGTAAAACAATGAAATTAGAACATTCTCTAACATACACAAAAATAAACTCAAAATGGATTAAAGACCTCAATGTTAAGGCCGGATACTATAAAACTCCTAGCGGAAAACAGGCAGAACATGCTTTGACATAAATCGTAGCAATGTTTTTTTGGATCTGTCTCCTAAAGCAAAGGAAATAAAAGCAAAAATAAACAAATGGGACCTAATTAAACTTAAAGCTTTTGTACAGCAAAGGAAACCATTGACAACATGAAAAGACAGCCTACAGACTGGGAGAAAATATTTGCTAATGATATGACTGATAAGCGGTTAATATCCAAAATATATAAACAGCTCATACAACTCAATATCAATAAAACAACCTGATTAAAAAATGGGCAGAAGACCTGAATAGACATTTTTCAAATTTATTGAAGAAGACATAGAGATGGCCAACAAGCTCATGGAAAGATGCTCCACATTGCTAATTATTAGAGAAATGCAAATCAAAACCACAATGAGGTATCACCTCACACCGGTTAGAATGGCCATCATTAAAAAGACCATAAATAACAAATATTGGCAAGGAGAAAAGGGAACCCTTCGTACACTGTTCGTGGGAATGTAAATTGGTGCAGCCACTGTAGAAAACAGTATGGAGGTCTCTCAAAAAACTAAAAATAGAACTACCATATTACCCAGCAATTCCACTCCTGGGTATGTATCTGAAAGAAATGAAAACACTATTTGAAAAGACACGTGCACCCCAATGTTCGTAGCAGCACTATTTACAACAGCTAAGGTATGGGAGCAACCTAAGTGCCCATTAACAGACAATGGATAAAGAAGATGTGGTACATATATACACAATAGAATACTCCTCAGCCATAAAAAAGAATGAAATTTTGTCATTTGCAACAACATGGGTGGGCTTAGAGGGTATTACACTAAGTGAAATAAGTCGGAGAAAGACAAATGCTGTATATCACTTATATGTGGAACCTAAAAAATACAACAAACTAGTGAATGTAATAGAAAAAGAAACAGACTCACAGATATAGAGAACACTAATAAGGACCTACTGTATAGCACAGGGAACTCTACTCAATACTCTGTAATGTAATGACTATATGGGAAAAGAATCTAAAAAAGAATGGATATATGTGTATGTATAAGTGATTCACCTTGTTGTACAGCAGAAACTAACACAACATTATAAATCAACTATACTCCAATAAAAATTAAAAAAAAAAACTAGATACAGGGAACAAACTAGTGGTTACCAGTGCAGGGGGCTGGGGGGTGGGCGAGACAGGGGGAAGGGATTAAGAGGTACGGATACATTGTGCAACACAGGGAATACAGCCAGTATTTTACAGTAACTATAAATGGAGTATAGCCTTTAAAAATTGTGAATCACCATGTTGTATACCTGTAACTCATATAATATTGTACATCAACTATACTTCAATCAAAACAAAGAAACAGGCACCAAGTTTAAAGGGAGCACTGACAGAGCGCAGACTGCCTAGAAAATTATGCCTTCATGGAGCTTGTTTTACTGAAAAAAAAAAAAAAAATGTAAATTATGGCAGCTATGGCAAAAGGCAGATTTTCAAACCATAGGTTAGCCAGACTTGACCCAAAGTGACAGAGGTGTGTTGCCAGGGTTTCTTGCATCAGGAGGGCCAGGGTCCCGCCGAGAGAGCAGCAGTGCTGCTGCACGATGTGTCCTCGGCCTTTCTCAGCACTCTTCCCACCTAAAGGCTGGAATCGGCCTTCGCGGAGTAATCTGCAAATGTAAACGCGAGGGAAAACTTCAGCAGGAGCATGAGAAAAACATCAAAATGTCAAGCCATACACAAGTGACTGTTTCTTTTTTAATATCTCGTTGACCATTTAGGACAAACTTTAAAGAATTTGAGAAACCTAAACACGGGTGACGGGAGTCTTGCGTTTTTCTCTACCAGGAGTTAATACCCTTAATTAAGCAAACAGTTTATTTTGAACTCCTTGTTAAGCAGTTGAGTGGTACCGTATTGCTGGCTTAACAAAGGTAAGTGTTTTAACCTCCTGGCCGACTTCTCCCTGTTCCTCAGACCCTCTGCTTTCAGCTTAGCTGGCAGCGCTGAGCTTTGCCCGCTCGGTACGTCCCAGGGCCTGCCTCCTGCCCTGGCGGCCTCCCCAGTGAGCGCCCAGCGTGCGGCCCAATGCGCCCGGGACCCTCCCACCAGAGCATCCGCAGGGCTTTTTGCTTTTAAAACTCGGGGAGTAAATGTAAACCTTCTGGCCCCCCAGTGAGTAATGTGTGCTTCTTCCCTAGTGCGCTCCTTGTAAAACTATTCGTCTGATTGTCTTTATTTTTTCAGGACTTAGGTTCTTTCTTTATTTTCCAGGCATGAAAACAAAAAGAAACTAACTACCAATTTAAAGTCTAAAGGTAAGAGAAATAACCAGAGACCAGACTCTCATTTTGTGTTTTAGCTAAAAGGGTGGTTGTGACGCGTGGTGTCAGGCACCCTTGGGGGCGGCGGAGGCGCCCGCCTGTGCTCACGGGCCCTGCGGCTCTCCTGGGGGAGGACTGGGGGCTTCTCCTGAGAACACGGGTGTCGGGGTCCACGGTGCCCAGCGCTTTAATCTGCAGGTATGACTTTGCAGGGGATCCTGGCCTCCCCCCCCGCCCCCCGCCATGTCTTCCACATGAAACGTCCTCACCTCTGTCCCCGTCCTCACTGCCACTGCCCGCAGGTACCCACTGCTCTGACCTGAGGGCTCCTGCGGTAGCCCTCCCCCGCCCCTCCCCCAGCCCTGGCTTCTGAATCCCCATCCAGACGTCTGCCTGCTGGGGAAGCAGGGCCAGCGCCCCCGCCACCTGCAGGGTAGAGTCTGGAACGTCCCCTTGTGGTCTGGCCCGGCCCCTGCTCCCAGCCCTGTTCCTCCGAGGTCTCGTCCTCTCCTCGGTGGGTCCAGCCGCAGCCAGCCTTCCCTGGGCTCCACCCTTGTACCTCTGTGCCTTCGCTCACGCCCTTCCTTCTCTGTGACATTCTGTCCCTTTTCCTCTGCCCAGGGAGCTCCTATGTATCCCTCAACACCCTCCTTCTACACTGGTAGTGGCGTATGCCCTGCTGAGCTTGGGCCGCCTCTCTCTACTCCTGCCTCTGAAACCCTGTTCCCAGCAGGGAACTCCCAGCAGGGAGTCCCGGTGGGACTTGGGGCTTGAGCACCCTCTGCCGCCGTGATCGGGCCACATACTTACCCTCTCAGCCTTGGGAAAACAAGAGGTGTTTGTACTCACCTCGCCAGGTTGGTGCGAGGATTAGATGGGGTCACATCTCAGGAGTCATCGCGGTGCTGGCAGGCCGTGCCTTGTAGATACGGGGGTCAGAGGGGTGGTCAGTGTCGCAGGCGGTGGGCCCACCACACCCTGGCGCTCCAGGCCGAGCCTGCAGCCTCCCCGTCGGGCAGCTTGCGGCTCCACTCGGGGGTTTTCTCTGGCCACAGGAGCCAGGAGCTCCAGGGAGTTGACGCCTGGTTGAGAACAACCCCCAGCCACTGAAGGGTGGGAGTTGGTGGATAAATAACCCCACTTCCTTGCTGGCTTTTGGGACCATCTGAGGAGCGTTCTGAGGTCTCTCCGAGGCCCCGGCCCCAGCCGTCCACTGCCAGCCCTGCTCCTGGTTAACACCCTCTCCACCCCCCGTCCTGCCCAGGGTCACCTCCCAAATGAACTGTGTGTACCCACGCCCTCGTCTCAGTGCAGACCTCACTGCTGTTCCTCCACCGCGTCCCTGTGCTGAGGAACAGAGGGAGCTCGCGGCGAGGAGCAGTCAGGCAAGCTGTTCCCGGGCCCGATAGAGCACCCAGCCGCCCTGCCCCCATGTTTGCCCAGGTTACAGATTCCCATCCTACAGTGCAGAGCTGGGCAGAAGGGAGGAGCAAGTGTTCTGCCACGAGTTCCCATCGTAGCACGTGGAGCACGCAGAAGCGAGTCGTGGGTGCAGCAGCGCTGGCCTGCGCCCCGGGCGCGTCCGCTCAGGTGCACCACCCAGGGCCCCCAGGAGGCCCTTTGCGGGCCACGGCTGATTAAGCCGAGCTCATCAGACTGCAGAGATGCTGAGCAGCTGTCTGGTTTTCTCTTCCAGCCTTCTGGGACGAGTCTGACGACAGTAACTCAGAGATCGAAGCTGCCTTACGTCCTAGAAACCATAACACGTCCACCGATGATTTTGATGATTTTTATGACTTATAAGCTGTAACATCTGTTAGAAATAAAGTCTTCAAACAAACTAAACCCCTGTGTTCAGATGTGATGTTCAAAATAAATGTGTCCCTTTAAGTTTTCTAATTGTTTAATATGAAAAGTTGGGACCATATTGTTATTCCAGTGAAGTTTCGTGACATAACTATGAACTGGCATATTTGCTTTTACGTGTTATCAAAAAGCACAGTGATGAATACAATGCCCGTCAAAATCCAGTTGGTTTCTTTGTAGAAATTGACAAGCTAACTCTAAAATTCATATGGAAATTCAGGGGACCCAGAATAGCCAAAACAGTCTTGAAAAAGTTGGAGGACTCGCACTTTGCAGTTTTGAAACTTACTAAAATGCTGCAGTAATTAAGACAGTGTGGTACTGCATGAAATATTGATTTATATGTAATCTAGAATTGATGATCCAGAAATAAACTCTCACATTTATGGTCAGTTAATTTTCAGCAATGGTGCCAAGACCATTCAGTGGGGAAAGAATGGTATTTTCAACAGATGATGCTGGGACGACTGGACAGCCTCATGCAAAAGAATGCAGTTGGATCCCTGCCTCACACTGTGTACAAACAGTAACCCAAAATGGGTCAAGGACCTCGATGTAAGAGCTGAACAAACTCTGCGAAGGAAACACAGGGGTAAAAACCCTTGCGACCTCGAATTAGGCAGTGGTTTCTTAGAAAAGACACCCAAAGCACTAACAACAGAGAAAAACACTCGTCAAGGTCATAAAAATAAAGACAGAACAGTCACAGACCAGAGGAGACAAAGGGGACGTGACAACTCAGTGAAATGGTGGGACCCTGTGTTGGATCCTTGAACCAAAAAAAAGGGCATTAATGGAAAATTTGGTGAAATCCAAATAAAGTCTAGAGTTTAGTTGATAGTAATGTCCAGTGTTGGTTTCTTAGTTCTGACAAATGCACCACAGAAATGTGAGATAAGAGGAATGTACCATTAGGGGAAACTGAAACTGGGTGAAAGGTACATAAGAACTCTCTGCATTATCTTTGCAACTTCTCTGTAAATCTAAAATTATTCCACACACACACACACAAGTCCAGCAGTCAACATGACTGACATTTGGGCGATACTCTTCCAAGCTTTTTGTATGTATATAAACCTTGTAAAAATTCTTGTAAACATTTCTAATTTTAATTCTAAATCTTACCAGGTTTAGATGATTTATACCCACTAAGAAAACAAAAGAAGCCCTTCAGTCAGGACGCTAACTAGATATTGCCAGTGATGCTGATGGAGTATACAGAGTCCTGCCTCTGATCAGCTTCTTCTAGAGACCACAGGCTGTGACCACTGATGGTGGTCCAGGAGGAAGCCTCAGTTGGTGCTGGCCTTCAGCACTAACGTGTCTTACACTGAATCGTGGTAGGTAGGGCAGGCCTGGGGCCCAGCGCCATTAGCAGGCAGAACTTTCCAGCTAAACTTTAATGCATTTTTTTTTCTTTTCAGTTACTTTCTATTTATCTCCGGTGACCCTGGTTTAAAATGTAAAGAAGTGATATAAATTTTCCTTTTCAAATACATTTTAGGGGAAAGCAGATAATTGACTTCTAAAAAATATACAAAGAGGGGCTTCCCTGGTGGCGCAGTGGTTAAGAATCCACCTGCCGATGCAGGGGACATGGGTTTGAGCCCTGGTCCGGGAAGATCCCACATGCTGCGGAGCAACTAAGCCCGTGCACCACAACTACTGAGCCTGCGCTCTAGAGCCCGCGAGCCACAACTGCTGAGCCTGCACGCCACAACAACTGAAGCCCACGTGCCTAGAGCCCGTGCTCCGTAACGAGAGAAGCCACTGCAATGAGAAGCCCGTGCACCGCAACTAGAGAAAGCCCACGCGCAGCAACGAAGACCCAACACGGCCAAAAATAAATAAAATAAATTTATATTAAAAAAATATGTATATACAAAGAAAATGATAGTACAAGTGATAGGAGGGCAAGGCTGGCTGGCTGGAGCTGGGAGCTCTGCTCACCAACAACTCCCTCATCTATTTTGGGGTCTCCGGTGGGGTTGAGCTCTTGGGGAGGCTGTGCGCTGGGCCCATGGCTGGTCTTGTTTCCCAGGTAAGAGCAAAGTCACAGCCTAGGTTAATAAACTGTGTTTTCCTTTACTCTCAAGACGACTACCACACTCACAAGACCTCTGACACCAGATGCGGGGTTTTTCCCCATCTCAACCCATTCTCTTGACACCAGCTGCTTGTCCTGTGATTCAGTTCCGTTCTGACGGTAACTGGAGTTAGTGCGGTCCCCACAGGTTCACAGCTCAACCCCACAAGGCTAACTCCCACTTCAGACGCCAATCATAGGTAGTAGGTCCCAGATTCCCAAAACCTTCATCTGACTAGTCTGTAAGGTGGGTTCCTCACAGCCCCTCCTTGGGTTTGATAATTTGCTAGAATGGCTCATAGGACCTACTGAAACCCTTACTTACATTTACTGGTTTATGATGAAAGAACATGATGAAGGCTAGGGCACAACCAGATGGAAAGATGCATAGAGTGGGGTCTGGGGAAAGGGCACAGAGCTCCCATGTCCCCGCTGGTGCACCCCGCTCCTGGCACCGCCATGTGTTGAGCAACCCGGAAGCTCTGCGAATCCTTGGTGCTTTTATGGTGGCTTCATCAGGTAGGCATGATGGATTATTAACTCCACCTCCAGCCCCTCTCTGCTCTCCAGAGAAGGGGAGCAGGGGGCTGAAAGTCCCAAGCTTCTAATCATGGCTTGGTTTTTCGAGTGACCAGCCCCACTCCTGAAGCTCTTCAGGACCGCCCCCTCCCCGCCACCCGAGTCATCTCATTAAAAAAAAGATACTCCTTTACCCATGAAATTCCAAGGGCTTTAGGAGCTCTGTGTCAGGAACCGGGGACAGAGATCAATATATATTTCACAATCCATTTTTCTCACACGAGTCTTCCAACTTATAAATCAAACTTTGCGAGGTTGGTTAATGTGATGAAATCAGTCCCTGGAACCCACAGTGTTAAGGATTCAACTCTAGATCTGGGGTAACCACCACCCCAGCTTTACCAACTGAAGTTCGGATACAGCTTGATCAAGCCTTTCCTGACGCTTCCTGTGTGCCAGGCTCTGGGGGGGCCAGTCATTGGGAGTACAGAGCTGGATCTGACACAGTCACTGAGCTCGGGCGCCCTCCCTCCAACAAGGGCGACAAAGCCTGAAGCACAGCACGTCGTGCATGGTCCCTTACGGGAGATGCCTTTGTCCCCGAAGTTCTGAGGAATGAAGAAACTATTCCTCCTGCGGCTGAGTTAGGGACCTTTCACGTGGGTGGTGACATTTGCACGAGACCTGGTGGAGCTGGGGGAACAAGGAGACTCCAGGCAGAGAAATGACCCCCACAAGGCCCAGAGGCACAACAGAACTTGTGCAAATGAAACAGTCCTCACGGGAGGCTAGTGCAAGACACACGTGCAGCAAGGATGAGGGCTGGAGGGGCGCCCAAGACAAAGTGGGGCTGCAGATCGGGGGTGAGGGGGAAGCTACAAGGTGTGTGTGGTTGACGGGCTATACGGTTGTCCCCAAAGAAGATCCAGACGCTGGAGCAGAGCGTTCAAACCAGTGAGAGTTTTGATATAAGAGCAACTTATGAGCAACTTCAAAAATCAGCAGTATGGTGACACACCAGGAAAGCCAGTTTGAAAATAATTTTTTTTTTTTTGGCTATGTCGCGCGGCATGTGGGATCTTAGCTCCCCGACCCGGGATCGAATCCACGCCCCCTGCAATGGAAGCGCGGAGTCCTAACTACTGAACTGCCAAGGAAGTCCTGAAAATAATTTTTTTAAAGATGCCATTTACAGTAATAAAAATTACATGTCAAAAATCTTTTAAAATTTTAAGAAATTAGTGAAAGACAAAATTTTCAACATCCATTGACAACAGAGAACTACATGTTCATGGATGGGAAGATTCTATCTTAAAAGCACGAGTTCTGTCCAGATTCATCCAAAAACTCAATGCTATTTCAATCAAAATCCCGACAGGTCATTTCCGGAAGTTGACAAGCTGCTCATTAAACTCGGAAGGAATTTAAAGGTCCAAAATGGCCAAGACAGTTCTGAAGAATAAAGAAGAGAAGGTCTTCCCATAGCATATGTCAAGATTTATTATAAAAATAGTACTTAGGCCTGTGGTCCCGGCTCAAAGCTAGAAGCTTGGAGCAGAAAAGAGGCCGCAGAAAAAATCCCAGGCGTGAGAGCTGGGTCCAGACAGATGTTTGAGAAATCAATGAGGCGATAACAGACTTTTCAGTGAATGATGCTGGACCAGTTGGCAATCCACATGGCAAAACACAAAATTAAATGTTATATGGCAATCATAAAGTATTTATTTTGCTTCGATTTATCTCTCAGTGGATAGTGGCATCTGTAGTGACTCTTTGTCAGTTCCCGAGGGGAGCACGCCCCACACCCGCACCTCGAGCCTTGCCCTCCCCTGGTCAGGAGATGGCCTTGCCCTACCCTGGTCAGGAGGTGGCCTTGCCCCTGTTCTGCTGAGACTGAGGTCGAAGCTCCCAGTCCTCCTTCCATTGTCATCTCTTAATATCTGGCATCTTCTCTCTAGATTAAAGTCCCTTCTTCCCTCGCTGCCTTATTCTCTCCCACCATTCATTCATTCATTCATTCACGGTACATTTGAAGCCCTCCCACTTTCCCCAGTACATTTTTCTTTTCCTTTCTTTTTCTTTTTTCTGGCCACACTGTGCAGCTTGTGGGATTTTAGTGCCCCAACCAGGGATCGAATCTGGGCCCTCGGCAGTGAGAGTGCAGAGTCCTAACCACTGGACCACGAGGGAATTCCCTTTTCTATTCTTTTATTGTGGTGAAATATACATAAGATTTACCATCTTAACCATTTTTTAAATGTACAGTTCATTGGCATTAAATACATTCATAATGGTGTGCAACCGTCACCACCATTTATCTCCATAACTCATTTCATCTTGTAAAACTGAAACTCCGTTCCCATGACACAATAACCCCCTATCCTCCCCTCCCCCCAGCCCTGGCACCCACCGTTCTACTTTCTGTCTCTGTGATTTTGACTAGTCTAAGTACCTCATATAAGTGGGATCATGCAGTATGCCTTTTTGTGACTGGCTTAGTTCATTCAGTATAATGTCCTTGGGGTTCATTCACGTTGTAGTGTGTGCCAGAACTTACTCTTTTTTAAGGCTGAATAATATTCCATTGTATATATGTGCCATACTTTGTTTCTCCATTCATCTATCAATGGACACTTGGGTTGCATCCATGTTTTACTTATTGTGAGTAAGGCTGCTGTGAACATGAGCATAAAAAATATCTCTTGGAGACCCTGCTTTCCATTCTTTCGGGTATGTACCCAGAAGTGGAATTGCTAGATCATACGGTAATTCTATTTTAAAATTTTTGAGGAACTGCCACACTGTTTTCCACAGTGGCTGCACCATTTTACATTCCCACCAACTGTGTACAAGTGTTCGAATTTCTCCACACCCTCATCAACACTTGTTATTTTCTGGTGTTTTTTGATAGCAGCCATCCTACTGGGTGTAAGGTGGTAAAACTTCTACATCAAGCTTAACACAAAGAAAATTCCACCTAGAATAAAGAACTAAATGTGAAAAGGAAAACTTTAAAATTCTTAAAGAAAAAAATAATAGGCAAGTGTCTTTATGACTTCCAAGCAAGGAAGAATTGCTTAACCGACACAGAAAATGCACAAACCCATAAAGGAAAATATTGATAAATATTACATTAAAATTACAGTTTTCTGTATGACAAAGATGCTGACAAAATGCAAAGACAAATCATGGGCTAGAAAGTGACGTTTGTAAGATACATGTCCATCAAATCTCTCTAGCTAGAATATATAAAGAACCACGTATCAACAAGAAAAATGTAACTCAGCAAAATGAACAAAGGATCAGAATGAGAAATTCATAGAAAAAGTAACCCAAGTGATCAGTAAACATGAAAAAGTACTCAAACTTACCAGGAAAGCAAACAAAGAAAAGTAAAATTAGGTGCCTTTTCATACCCAGCAGATGAGCCAAGATTGGCAGGCAGATGACTCTTGAGTGTCAGGAAGGACACCAGGGAAGGGGGACTTTCGCACAGTTTGAAGAACATGTTTATAATGTCAAGCAAGGTTGCAGATGGCATGTCATATCCTGTGACCCTATGTTTCCGTCTCTAAATACATACTTCACAGTCACGCTGTCCTATACGGTAATCACTAGCCTCGTGTGACTCTTGAGCACTTGAAATGTGGCTCATCCCAACTGAGAAATTCGTTTCGGATTTGAAGACTTTATGAAAGAAATACTGGACTTCCCTGGTGGCACAGTGGTTAAGAATCTGCCTGCCAATGCAGGGTACACAGGTTCGATCCCTGATCCGGGAAGATCCCACATGCCACGGAGCAACTAAGCCCGTGCACCACAACTACTGAGCCTGCGCTCTACAGCCCACAAGCTACAACTACTGAGCCTGCGTGCTACAACTACTGAAGCCCGTGCGCCCAGAGCCTGTGCTCCGCAACAGGAGAAGCTACCGCAATAAGCCCGTGCACTGCAACGAAGAAAAGCCCCCACTCGCCGCAACTAGAGAAAGCCCGTGCGCAGCAACGAAGACCCAACGCAGCCAAAAATAAATTAATTAATTAATTTAAAAAAAATACTGTAAGGTGTTTCATTAACGTATCGGTTATATGTTGAAATGGATATATTGGCTATGTTGGGTTAAAATATGTTATTAAAATTAATTTCATCAGTTTCTTTTTATATTTTTTAATGTGGCTACTAGAACATTTTATGTTACATATATAACTCTCATTTGGGGCTTTATTATATTTCTACTAACAAAGCTGCTGTGGAGAAACTCTCACTGTCGTACACAAAGAGACATGCTCAAAATGTTAATTGCCCTATTGTTTGAAATGGTAAAAATTGGGAAACATTAGTGCCCACCAACAGGAAAACGATGAGAAACACACATTGCTGGAGGATTTAGACAGTTAATAAAATATACGTAAAAGTGAACAACACAAAACAATCCAGTGTGTTATTACAGGGAGGGAGGAAAGGGTTCAGATAAAGTGAAAGTGTAAAACATGGATGGAAGGGACGTGTCACATCTTCCAGAGAGCGATTGGCCCTGGGAAGAAGAGGACAATAGGACGAGCAGTGCATACAGAGAACATCGATGCACCGGGAACAGCTTATTCCTTTAGATTAAAAACCAAATATTCTAGGCAAATAGGGCAAAGTGCAAACATTTGTCATATTTGTCCAATCTGGTTGCTTGCGCCACGTTATTTATGTTATGTTGTTCTCTACATGTTTGTGTGCTTAAAATAATTAATAATTTTTTAAAGAAACAGGTCCTGAAGAGTTTTGTATCCCTTGCAGAGGGGTTTGGACTTTGTTCTTTTGGTCAATGTTCGGAAGCCATTGAAGGGTTTTAAAACAGGGGACGAGATTTCCATTTAGAGGGAGCGTTTTGGCAGCCTCGTTTTAGGCTCATCCAGGCCAGCTAATAAAGGTGAAGAAGAGTATTTCATTGCTTCTGGCACACACTGTTTCCCCATGTTTTAACAGCTCTGAGATTGGGCTATGCTGTGTTGGCCACTCAGCAGTCAGGGCGTGGGTGTCGCTGATGCATCAGGACTTGCAGAATGGGTGTCCGGAACCTGGATGAACATCCTGGAGATGGTGGAGCGGCCTTAAATGCTGCCTCACCCTCGCTGCGCTGCTCGTGGTACTGAGAACGCTGATGCTGGTAAACCTCGGCAACAGTGACTCTGAATCAAAAAGCGATTTAGAAGGAGTAAGTTCTACACATGCGTGAGTTTTAGAAAAGCATTAACTTATTGATTCGGCCTATATTTTCCTTTTTATACACGCACAAGAGTGGAATGATTTTTTTTTTTTTTAATTTTTTTTAGAGTTCCCTGGCGGTCCAGTGGTTGGGACTCCATGCTTTCACTGCCGGGGGCACAGGTTCGATCTCTGGTAAGGGAACTAAGATCCCACAAGCCTCGAGGCCAAAAAAAAATTTTTAAAAAACAATTTTTAATCGTGGTAAAATACACATAACATGAAATTTACCACCTTACCCATTTTTAAATGTACGGTTCAGGGGCATTAAGGACATTCACCTTGCTGTGCAGCCGTCATCACCATCCGTCTCCGGAACTCTTTTTGTCTTGTACAGCTGGGACTCTGTCCCCATTATGCAATAACTCCCGTTCCTGGCAACCAGAACGAAACCAGTCTCCAAGTCTCACACAGGTCCGTCTGATTGGTAGGACCTCCCTAAATCACAGCTGAACTCTAGTCGAGGCTGGAGGGTACCATTTTCAGCTCTGCAGGCTCTGCAACGCAGGGAGGCGCCCTGCAGGGGGCAGATGGAGGTGGGGACCACTCTGCCGTCTGTGCTGTAAATGTCCACTGGTCCTGGTCCAGGGATACACTGGGGAAGGATTGTTCTAAACAGGGAAACCCGATCACAGGCGAATTCTGTGAGTTTGAACCACCAAAGTCGGCCTCACTGAACTCTGGCCCTAGGGACCCACCCCTGTAATTCCCAAGGGCGGCCACTGCAGGATCTCCCATCACAGTGGGACCTCACACATCCTCCAGGACTAAACCTTACCAGGACCAGTCCAGGCTGAAGACCTTACGCAGATAAAGCCCATCGAATCTCCCACGTTTGCTGCCCCTGGGACTTAGCTAGCCTTGAACTTTTCATCTCAGTGAATTGCTCTTCTAATGCATTTCCTTTTCCAATGGCCAGAGCGCCTCTCTGCCCTCCCAGACGTTCCCCATCGACACGTGGTCTGCGGCGCTCAGCTGGCGGTTATGCTATTGACCCATGAGGTGCTGTTTACGCCCAATTCTCTATTGTGTGAGCCTGTGAGTTCCCTCCTCCTTTTCCTCAACAAAAAAACGAGGAAACCAAACAACCACAAATCCCTACAGCTTTTCTCCAATTCTCAAGCTTTCATCTACTTTCAGTGTTCCTGTCACCAGCGGTTGTGTCATCAGCAGAGTGCTTCAGGGACGATCGGATTTTGATCTATCAAACTGGCAAAAACACATTAAAGGAGATCACAGTAATCCCAGCCCCAAATCCAAGCAGATAAGGATTATATTACTCAAGAACGTACCCCGAGTGACAGAAACTGAACTCATCCAGTGGGAAGACTCATTAGCATTCAGCAGCCAGGATTTCAAGTCTCACCAGTTTGGGTAGTGGTTTTATATATTTATTTCAAAATCGTCTGGAAATCTCTGGCTCCCGGAGGTGGCTCTCTGTAAATCTTTTTGAAAAGACACAGCGTCGTCATTTGCTTCCCTCTGCTGATGTTTTCCATTTCCTCAGGCCAGTCCAGCCTTTGACACAAAGACTATTTGATGACAGATGGCTCTGTGAGCTCCTGGTGAGGCCATATCTCACTTTTGGAATGCAAGTGATAACCGGGTTCCTCTAGAGCCTTATTTATTATACTGTTATTCCACACAAACTCATTCGATGTAAAACGTTCTGCCAGGCAACTTGAACCCGCTCTTCCCCAGCTGTCATGCTGGCAGCTCAAAGATGGTGACAGATGATGCTGATGGACAGGACGCCTGCCGTCTCCTGCTTTCCCAAATTTAAAGCCGGATGCTTCCCAACTGAGGGAACATGCTAGAGAAAAGAGCTAAGAAGGCACTCTGCGGCATCCTGCAGTTTAATCACCGTAGTAGTTTACTAAGTGGCGTTTGCAGGGTCTCGTTGCCAGGCCTTCCTAGCACTTGTGAGTGTACTTACGCCAACGGTATGAAATCAACCGAAAGCAGACCACATCACTCCCTCCAGAGCCACGGGAATGCTGTCAGTCTTGCATCCTTGTCCCAATGCTTGCCAAGGACTAGTTCTTTCTCCCTTTTCAGAGGTGCCTTCCTCCGGTCTCCAGCACAAACATTTCTCATAGATATTTTGGCAATAATATAAGAAGTAACGATTTATTCAATCACTCATTTAACAAAGGCACGCAGTAAATATTATCTAACGGTATTATTTGCTGTTCTGTGGAAACACACCTAAAGGATTGGATAGACTGTCTGTGCATGGATTCAATCAGGACATTACCTTTGGGGTGAGTCTCAAAGAACCAATAGGAATTTGGCAAGTGGACGCTGGGAGCTCAGTAGTTCCGGGCATGCGTGTGCCAAGGGAGGTTCATGAACAGGTGATCACCTGTGAGCAATTAGAATTTTCTTATAACAAGGGAGCTCATGTTAGGCTCTCATGTCTCACATTCTGACCCCAGGTGACCTTGAACCTCAGCAAATCCCCTTGGGAGGATGTGGGAGAAGAAAGACTATTAATGTATGTCATGAGAATCAGGGGACAGGTGCCATGTTGGCACTGAGGACAGACAGCAGAAAAGCCAAGATTATGATCCAACGAGAAACTCATCCTCCACGTCTGGAGGACAGGAGTCCAAACAGGAGGAGAGAGGTTTCTGGGAAGGTGGTGGGGTAGGAAGCCCCAGGACTCTGTCTCCTCATCCAGACAACAACTGCACTGGCAGGATGTGGCTGATGTAACTGCCTTTGAACTCTGGAGCCTATCCAAAGGCTTGCAACTTCCAGGGGAGGGTTTGGATGGTAAACTGCCGTTAATTCCAGCCAATTTCAGCTCCCAGCATAGTGGCTGATACCCACCCTCGATCCTTATCCACATGGCAGGCAGCTGTGCATGAGTTCCTGGAGCAGCTTATGGGCAACTGTGGGGAGCCAGAGTGGGCAATAAGGACCTTGACTTCCAAAAACTGGGGCTCTGTGTTCTGATTGCTGCTTCTGATCTTGGAGGTGCAGAAACATAGGCAGGTGGCCCATGTGGAACCCCTCCTCGGTGTTGCAAGCCCCTCCTTCTCCAGCTGAAGCAACTGCCAAGGGAATTAAAGGGCCAGCACCCCTTTTTTCCCCTTCCATTCATTTTTCTGCTTTTCCCTTTTGGGAGCCAGACATTTAAAATCTAAGACTTTGAAAAGGAACCACAAATACAGGGGAATTTATAAAGTCAACACATAAGGCCAGAGAAAGGTACACGCCCAAGGAAATATGCAGGTTTAAAAAAAGACCTGAGAAGATCGACGTTTATACCTCAGGCTTATCCCCAGCAGAGACACAGCTTACAACAAGCAACAAAACAAAACCAAAATGCAGCAAATCCTGAGGAAGGGGGAGAATCTGATTTCCAGAGTTACTACGTTACTAGATTCAAATGTCCAGTTTTCAACAAAAATTCACAAGGCGTACAGGAAAGAACAGCCTGTTCAAAGGAAGAAAGAACCTGACAGAAACCATCACTGAGAAAGACCAGATGGCAGAATTGCTAGATGACAAAGACAACTGTCTTAAAGATGCTCAAAGAACTAATCAAAGACATGGAGAAAGTCAAGAAAACAATGTATGAGCAAAATGGAAATATCCAAAAAGAAATAGAAAACCTAAAAAGAAACTAAAAAGAAATTCTGGAGCTGAAAAGTGCAATAACTGAAATTAAAAATTCACTAGAGGGATTCAAAGGCATATTTGAGCAGCCAGAAGGAAAAAAAAAATCAGTGAACTCGAAAATAGGACAATTTGAAATTATTGAGACTGAAGAACAGAAAAAAAAATTGAAGAAAAGTGAACAGAGCCTAAGGGACCTGTGGGACACCATAAACTGGACCAACAAACACATTGTAGGCATCCCAGAAAGAGAAGAGAGAGAGAGAGAGAGAAAGGGATAGAGAGATTATTTGAAGAAATAGTGGCCAAAATTTTCCCAAATTTGATGAATGACATGACTATAAACATTTAAGAAGCTCAGCAAACTCCAATAGGATGGACTCAAAGAGACCCACACCAAGACACATTATAATCAAGCTATAGAACAGCCAAGACAAAAGGAGAATCTTAAAAGCAGCAAGAGAAGAGTAATGCATCACATACAAGGGATCCTCAGTAAGATTATCAGCAGATTTCTCACCAGAAACTTTTGCCCAGAAGGCAGTGGGGCTGTTATATTCAAAGTACTGAAAGAAAAACTGTCAACCAAGAATCTTATACCCAGCAAAACTGTCCCTCAAAAGTGATGGAGAAATGAAGACATTCCCAGATAAACAAAAGCTGAGGAAGTTGGTTGCCGCCAGACCTTTCCTGCAAGGAATGCTAAAAGGAATCCTGCAGATTGAAATGAAAGGATATTAGACAGTAACTTGAAGCCGTATGAAGAAATCAAGATCTCAGTAAAGATAAAGATGTGGGCAATTGTAAACACTATTATTATTTTAACCTTGGTTTATAACTCAATTTTTTATATTCTACATGATTGAAGAGACTAATACATTTTTTAAAATATTAGCTTAAAAGCTATTGTAACTTTTGTTTGTAATTCCACATTTTGTCTTATACACAATGTAAGAAATTAATGCATAAAAAATTATTATTAGTTTATGTTTTGGACACACAACATGTAAAGACATTTTTGTAACATCAATAACTGAAAGGGGTGGGGACAGAATTGTTTAGGAGCAGAGTTTTTTTATGTTATTGAAGTTAAGTTGGCGTAAATTCCAATTGGTGCTATAATGTTAGGATGTTAAATGTAATCCCTGTGGTAACCACAAAGAAAATAGCTACAGAATATACACAAAAGGAAATGAGAAGGGAATTAAAACATTTCACTGCAAAAAATCAACTCAACACAAAAGAAGCCAGTAATGCAAGAAATGAGGCACCAAAAAAACCTATAAGGCATATAGAAAAAAAAAGTTAAAATGATACAAGTAAGTCTCTCCTTATCAGTAATTATTTTAAATGTAAACAAATTTAACTCTACAATCACAAGACAGAGATCAGCAGGATGGATTTTAAAAAACATGATCCAACTATATGCTGCGTATGAGAGACTCAATTTAGATTTAGAGACACAAATGGGTTGAAAGTGATAGGATGGAAAAAGATACTCCACGCAGAGAGCAATCAAAAGAGAGCAGGGGGCTTCCCTGGTGGTGCAGTGGTTGAGAGTCTGCCTGCCGGTGCAGGGGACACGGGTTCGAACCCTGGTCTGGGAGGATCCCACATGCCGCGGAGCGGCTGGGCCTGTGAGCCACAACTACTGAGCCTGCGCGTCTGAAGCCTGTGCTCCGCCACAAGAGAGGCCGCGATGGTGAGAGGCCCGCGCACCGCGATGAAGAGTGGCCCCGCTTGCCGCAGCTAGAGAAAGCCCTCGCACAGAAACAAGGACCCAACACAGCCAAAAATAAATAATAAAATAAAAATTAAAAAAAAAAAAAGAGAGCAGGGGTGGCTATAAATAAGCTGGTCCCAAGAAGACAGATGCTGTATGATTTCACTCATATGAGTTCCCTAGAGTAGTCAAATTCATAGAGATGGAAAGTAGAATGGTGGCTCCTGGGAGGTTGGGAGGAGAGGGAAAAGGGGAGTTAGTGTTTAATGTTTTAGTTTTGCAAGATGAAAAGAGTTCTGGAGATGGGACAGTGGTGATGGTTATACTGCAATATGAATGTACTTACCACTAAAAATGGTGAAGATGGTAAATTTTCTGTTATGTGTATTTTACCACAATTTTTTAGTGTTATTAAATTTAAAAAAAACACAACTAAATTGGAGTCATTACAGTCCCAATGTACCAAATGATAGTCTTTTTTTTTTTTTAAGTGTGCACCATGGTCAGATAGGTTCAGGAAACACTTTATGTTAAACCCCCCACGCATATGAGCTTCTGAAATTCTTGGGGAGGTGCTGCATAAGGAAACCCTTGTTTACCCTTTTTTTCATGGAGCAGTTTGATCTCCGCGCTTCGACAGAGTGGCCCTGATGTAATCAAGGAGCCGAAGGTGTTTGAAACACAGCCATCTCTCATGTGCCCTGTTCCTGTGGTTGCTGGCTGGCCTATAGGAAATTGCCGCTGGCCACAGCCCCACATCCCTGTGTGTGGTGAACTGTCCATCTAGTGGCCCCCAGTGACCCTCTCCCCCTGGTATTTAAGTCTTTTGAATCTGGCCTGGCCCTGTGACCTGTGGCAGAATCCACACGGTGCCAGTTCCAGGCCTCGAGCCTAGAAAGGTCTGGCAGCTTCCACTTTGGCACTTTGAGGGAAGCCAGGGGCCGTGTCAGAAGGCTGGCTGCTCTGAGCCCACACTGAGCTGTGAGGGAGCCCATGCTGGCCTTGTGGGCAGGACACGTGCACGAGAACCGAGGAACCCAGCCAACAGCAAGTCGTTCTGTTCAGCCTCCAGCCTTGTGAGCACCAGAGCTGGTGAGTCTGCGTGAAGCCAAGATGAGCTGCCTGCTCGAAGTCCACGTTGGGAGCAAATAAGCAACTGTTGTTTGTCTTAAGCCTCTATGTTTGGGGCTGGTGGATTTGGGCAGCGATAGATACTCAAAACCGCATGTTTCCCGTCTGGCTGAGTGAGGTCGTGAGCAGCCCAGCTGGGGCTTCTCATTACCTTCATTCTCCCTTCCCCCGTGGTCCCCTCTTCTTTCCTGATGATCTAATCCTCCAGCCTGCATCTCTGAACAATAAGGCCATATCCTACCTAATCACAGTACTATTATCATATTTAAGACAACTAGCATTAATTCCGTAATGCCCTCCAATGTATAGTCCCTATTCTAACTTCACCATTTGTGCCCCCCAAATTTCTCTTATAATGTTTTTCTAACTCCAGGAGCCACCAAGGCTTACTCGTTGCATTTGGTTTTCAGAGACATGAAGAATTCTCGAAAGGCATTTCACTGGAGAAAAAGATCATGACTGAAGTCCTGCTGTGGTTATTACCTGGGCCGCCCTTCGCTCCTCTCCTGGTCCACCTCCTTCACAGGTTGTGTTTCAATGAGAGCCATTGCTAATTTGTGGTGACCACTATTCTAAACTAGTCCAGGTTAGTAAGAGCTTCCACATATACCATTTTCATTTATGCTCGCCCATAAACACCCAGTGTCCTCACTACTTGGTACGTTGGCTTCTTCGTGGGTCTTCTCTCAGTTCTTATTTTATTTCTTGGTGGCTCATTGATTTCTCTGGATAGTAATTCCAAGCTGTGCATTTCCCTTGTGGGAACCTCTGGCTCCATCGTGTTGTCTTCGCTGCATCTTTTTTGGGTAGAGATGAATCATTCTGGAGGGGTTGCTTAGAAAGAGTGAGACCTGGGCATGGGAAGAGAGAGGAAGATAACATTTTTTTTGCAGCAATGGTGTTAAGAGGGTGAAAGTAAGCTAACCCAGGGCTTTCCTGCCTCTGTTGGTGGACAAGGCAGTAGGACATCTCCAGAGACAGAGGGGAGTCCAGGATATGGGGGAGCTATCAACCCTAGTCCTGGCATTAAGCAAAATTTTTTGCGTGAAGATACAGGTATATCCATAGTAATAATTCTTGGTTTGCACATTATCTTGCCCAAAGCCAGATAAATTCACAAGTTTCTTCTTGATACTGTGAGGAAGGATTCTGAAGTTTCCTGGGGCACTTACACTGCCCTCACATCACGTGGGGGAGTCAATATTTTATTCTAATAAATGTTTAAACATTTAAAAAATGTTTTACAAGGACTTTCAAAGGTTTATTGTGATCTCAGTCCTTTAAGGTGGAGTCCCTTCCTGCCCAGAGGGAAAGGGACCATGACCCTGTTTTAGCCAGTTCCTGCCTGCGACCCTCTTTCCCCAGGAAACCTCCAGAAAAAAGAATGCTGCAGGGACCCCCACAGGCTATACCAGGACCTGGGAAGTCAGATGTCTTCCTATTTCTTCCTACGGAAGCAGCTCTGCAAGAACTGGGAAAGGACAGATTGCTTCCCATCTTCTGTGTGGCCTCAGGGGAAGAACAACTGATTAAAAACGGGGAAGGTCAATATCACCCCTGCTGGGCAAACTTGAGATCCTTGAAGAGCCTCTCAGCCCAGCAGGACACTCGAGCCCTGCTCAGAGTGAACAGAAAGAGACTGAGCTTTCCCCTTGGAGGCCCGTCCCGGCCCGAGCTCATCATCAAATGCGGAGCGTCTTCATCTTTATGCTGCCCCTGCTGCCCTGGCCAGAAAAGCATTCATCACGGCGCCTCGCTCTATCATTTCCTTCAGAAGCCTAAAGTTCCAGTCACTCCAAGCCTCTCTTGTCAGAAAGTGGGAGATGATGGCATGACGTTGGCCCCCGTGAGTACAGAATAGCACACCGGGTCCCCATTTGCATGGCTCAGTTGCGAAGCTGGTCCGTGACCTTTCCTGACCCCTCCATCCTAACTCTGCATCCATTTGCCGAACACAACCGGCTCCTTTTTTAGGGCAGCTGAAAGCTTTATCCTGAGATTTTTAATAACGTCACATATTATAATAGCTGCAGTTTGGGGTCATGGCCATCTTTCCCCACCCTGGTAGTTATAGACAGGGACTCTGAGGTGGCCACATTCCCGTCATGGGGGTGGGGGGAGGGGAGGCTCCCTGGCCCAGGAGAGGCAGACCACAGGTCGGGGAGAAGCCCCCGTACCTTTGTCCCCAGCCAGCAGCGCTCTGCCCCTGGCCTCTGCCTTCCCTCATGAGGCTGTCTGCCTGGGGTTCCCTGAGCTCTGTGCTCAGATTCCCCACCTCCTCACCCGTCACATGTGATAAGGAGAAAACCAGTATCCCCTGGTGGGGACCTCAGCTGGGGCCGTCGGCCAGAACGGCTACACCTGGCCTCTCCATGTGGCTGCTTGGCTTCCTCACAGCCTGGTGGATGGGTTGAGAGAGAGAGAGAGAGGGGGACACGGCTCCAGGTGGAAGCTGCATTGCCTCAGAAGTCACATCCTGTCCCTTCTGCCACATTCTGTGCCTTGGAATCAAGTCACTAAGGCCAGTCCAAATTCAAAGGAAGGAAGTGATGAGAAGGGTGCTATGGAATGTTCAGACACGTTTTAACTTTACCACACATCTGCACAGTTGCCTAAACTCATTGGCTGGACATTTGAGAACTGATCATCTTATGGTAGGTTGTGGTATTATGACTTACTATAAGAAATATGTATTTGGTCTTCGTCCCAGTTCCTGGCACAGAGCTCCTGAAACCCTGGGAATTTCCCAGAGCTGATAGAGGTGTCTTTTGTGATGTTAATGAGGATGGAGAACCAACCTTGATTAGATTGGAACTTTCAGTCCCACCCTCTGATTTCAGGGGAGGAGAGAAGGTCTGGAAATGCAGTCAATGATCCGTCATGCCCACTAGATGAAGCCTTCAGAAGACCCAAAAGTACAAGTTCGGAGAACATCCGAGTTGATGAATATGTTGAAAGTGGGGAGGGTGGTAGCACCCAGAGCTCCACACCCTTTCCCCACCCTGCCCTGTGCATCTCTTCCATCTGGCCGTTTCCTGAGTTGTGTTCTTTTATAACAAACCGGTAAGCTAATAAGTAAAATGCTTCTGTGTTCTGTGAGCCACCCTAGCAAATTAGTCTAACCTGAGGAGGAGGTCATGGGAACCCCTGATCTACAGCCAGTGGGTCAGAAGCACAGGTGACGACCAGACTTGCGAGGGGCATCTGAAGTGGGGGGAGGGTCAGTCTTGGGGGACTGAGCCCTCAGCCTGTGGGATCTGACACCATCTCCAGGTAGACAGTGTCAGAATTGAGTTGAACTGTGGGACACCCAGCTGGTGTCAGAGCATTGCTTGATGGAGAATTGCAATTACACTTTGAAATTGGTGTCAGAAGCGTATATGTCAATTATACCCCAATTTAAAAAATGGAAATTTGGCTTTCCTTGACCCTAAAATAGAGGCCCCACCCCACTGTCACTCCCCATCCCTGCGCCCTGTTTTATTTTTCTCCAGAGTACTTATCACAACCCAACACAGTATTATACGTTGTTTCTTCACTTATTTGCCGTCTCTCTCCCACCCCACTCCCCATGCTAAGCAAGACTGTAGAATCTAGGAGGACAGGCAATTTTTGATGAACACCTAGCACCTCCAACAGAGGCTGGCACACAGCTGCACAGTCAAGATTTGCCAAATGTTACTGAAAGCATTCTAATGACTCCAGGGAGGGAAGCCCCACAAAGCTGAAAACAAGTGGCAACAAGCTGTGTATGTCAACGTGTTAAATACTGACCACAGATGACACAGGCATTCAGACAAGGAAAGTGGCGTCTAATGCTGACGGTTAGAGCCGGAAGAATCCTCAGAGGTGATTGGTTTAGCAACTCGCTTTACAGGTGAGGGCAGTGAGGTCCCAAGGAGGCGAGAGGATCGTTCAAGGCCACACAACACTAGGTCTAGAGCCAGGTCTGAGACTTGGGTCACTAGGTAAAGTTAAAGCCCCAGGTGTCTATCCCTCTCTCCAGTGCAGCATCTTTTAGGATCGTGGCATCCCTAGCCTGAGAGTGCTGGCTGGCTGGGCAAAAACGAATGAGATTTTAGAACGAGACTATGAATTGGACAATAAAAGTCCGGCTCACACGTTGCGGGATCTCTGGGTACTAGACCGAGGGAAATGCATTCTTTGGAGTTTTATTTGATTTACCTTGGGTCGTGGGATCAGCTGCATGAAAACTACTACTGGTCTTTGGTATCATAAAAGTCTCTGTTTTTCCCGGCCATTGGCTAAAGTGCTCTCTGTAAAAGATAGAAGTTTCTAAGCCAGTTCTCCCTAAGCAAGCGATCCCATGATAGAAAGATAGAAACACGTGACTGCCATTCACGCACAGAAAAGCTTTTGGATTCTTACCTTTGTTAACTTTCTGAGAGCACTAATTTAAGGCGCTCTCCCATGGTGCTGGACTAACTCCCACATCGTGCAGCCAGAAGCCAAATCATGACTCATCTCTGCACCACACAAGCATCCAATTCTATGTCTTAGTTCTTATTCAAGTTTCTTGAGTGATTCTATTTGAGTAATGTGTTAGGACAAAGAAATGCACTAGTCCAGGTGGAAGATTCATTTCAGAAAAGAACATGAGGATTTGCAGAACAGTGGGAATCAGGTTTAAAAAAATAGAAGAAAAAATGGCACATGCACACTTCCTATACCAATGTATTTTCTCCTTCAAATTGATATTGTCTTAACAAGCAAAATGGGCTGCTGGCGATTTTGTAAATGCACGATTCTTCTCCCCTCCATCCCGTTTTCATCTTTGTGATTGGCTTTACCTGGAAGAGACTGCATCTGAGCCCAGGAGACATTACAGATCTTTTTCATGATGATGCTTCTTTTTTTTAAATTAATTAATTAATTAATTTGTTTTTGGCTGTGGTGGGTCTTCATTGCTGCACGCAGGCTTTCTCTAGTTGCGGCGAGCGGGAGCTACTCTTCATTGTGGTGCACGGGCTTCTCATTGTGGTGGCTTCTCTTGTTGGGGAGCACAGGCTCTAGGTGCGTGGGCTTCAGCAGTTGCGGTACATAGGCTCAGTAGTTGCAGCACGCAGGCTCTAGAGCACAGGCTCAGTAGTTGTGGCGCCCGGGCTTAGTTGCTCTGCGGCATGTGGGATCTTCCCGGGCCAGGGATCGAACCCATGTCTGCTGCACTGGCAGGCGGATTCTTAACCACTGCACCACCAGGGAAGTCCCCATGATGATGTTTCTAATAGCGATAGACATCATTGCAATTCAGCAGCACCAAATGGACACTTGAGGTTTATTTGCTTAAACAATGAATGAATAATGAGACAGGGTGGGCTGCTCGCTTTTTCTTCCTCTTCGTAATTGTCATGAACTGTATATTCCAGTTTTCCCATTTGTGCTTCAGGTAAAATTGCATCAGCCCATGTGGTTACTTCAGGCTCCCTTAGAGCCGTCTGCTACTTCCCCCTTTTAGACTGCTGCATTGACCCACATCCATCCTCTAGAGACTCTACAAATGGTATCTCCCACTATGCTTTGCTCCTAGTAGATGCTCACTAAATGTCTGTAGACTGAATCTGTCAACAGAATGCTCTCTGTACTCCCTTCCCTTCAAAAAGAGGATTTCTGGGGCTTCCCTGGTGGCGCAGTGGTTGAGAATCTGCCTGCCAATGCAGGGGACATGGGTTCGAGCCCTGGTCTGGGAAGATCCCACATGCCACGGAGCAGCTGGGCCCGTGAGCCACAATTACTGAGCCTGCGCGTCTGGAGCCTGTGCTCCGCAACAAGAGAGGCCGCGATAGTGAGAGGCCCGCGCACCGCGATGAAGAGTGGCCCCTGCTCGCCACAACTAGAGAAAGCCCTCGCACAGAAACGAAGACCCAACACAGCCATAAACAAATAAATAAATAAAAAAAAAAAAAAAGAGGATTTCTGAAATCCTAGAAACATGTTTGGAATGTTTAGAGACAGACAAAATTTCAAGATTAATGATGTCTGTGAAATTTGTCTTAAGAATGTGATGTCACACATATAAGTTGGTGCCTAACCCTGACCATTTGGCTGGTAGGTACCTGGTCACATGGACAACGAGGCAAAAAGAGGAGCTGGACTAGTGCAAATCCACGTGCAGTCCTGGAAGCACTGTCACTTATGTTTGGCTCAGTTGTGGATAAGCAGGTAGTTCAATGGTGTGTGAGTGAGCGAAGTAAGCATATACTAGGGTGGTGGAAAAGCAAAATAAGGGCAGATGGCAGAGGGCCAAAGATGCTAGTCTAAGGAGTATCAATTCCATTCTATAGCAATCAGAGAGCCTCTCCAGGTTTTTGACAATGACAAGAATGCTCATGGAGGCCATTCTTATAATCATCAAATGTATGTTTAGGTAAGATGGTACAACTATTTGTAAAACAGTTCGGCAATTTCTTACAACATTAAACATACACCTACCAGCAGCCCTTATTCCCAGTATTTGCTTGCTCCAAAGAAATGAAAGTGTATTTGCAAACACACACAAAAAAACTCGTACATGGATGTTCACAGAAGCTTTATTCCAAAACACGGAGACAACCCAAATATCCGTCAACAGGTGAATGGACCAACAAATTGTGGTACATCTACATAGTGATAAACAAAGGACTGATTCACACAACATGGATGAATTTCAAAAACATTATACTGAGGAAAAGAAGTCAGACAAAAGACTATAAACGGTAGATTTCATTTATAGGAAACTCTTGAGAAAACGAATCTAAGTTAAAAAATAAATAAATAAATAAAATAAAATAAATTTTTTTTAAATAAAAAATAAATAAAAATAAAAAACTAAAAAAAATAAAAAAATAAAAAATGAAATAAATAAATAAAAAACACTAAAAAAAATAAAAAAATAAAAAAATAAAAAAATGAAAAAAATAAAAAATAAAAAATAAATAAATAAATAAAATAAATAAACTAAAAAATAAAAATAAAAAAAATTAAAAAAAAAAAAACGAATCTAATCTATAGGGGCAAAATGCGGATTAAGAGTTGCCTGAGGCCAGGGGTGAGGAGGGAGTTGCCACCGCACGCACAGGAGCACAGGGAACTTTTGGGGGTGATGGAATTGTTCTATATCCTTGTTGTAGTGTTGGTTTCCCAAGTACGTCCATTTGTCAAAATTCATTGAACTTAAATGGAAGTATTTTAATATATGTAAATTATACCTAAACAAAGCTGGTTTAAAAAAAAAAAAGAACTGTACTTGGGCAAAATGCCACACAAGGCACAGGAAACAAGACAGACCTTCCTAAGGTGCTTGTCCTCTTGTCTGAAGGTGAGTTGCAGCCTGTGACATAGAGGCCCCGCACTGCAGCACCATGGACAGCAGTGTGGGTGCCATGGCCCGGGAAGCATGTGGACAGAACGGAGAGGAGAGTGCGTGTGCGTGCGTTCGTGTGTGCGTGCAGGGGGGATGGGATCCCTGTGGCCTGGAGTTAATTAATGCACGTCATTCTAGTGAAAATCTTACCTATCTGGCTCTTCCTTCAAGACTTGTTCCCAGTCCCACTTTCTCCGTGAAGTCTTGCTTGACTCCCTGCCCACATCAGCCTTTTCTTCTTTCTCTCCTCTGAACTCTTACAGTAAGTTCTGTTTAATTTGTTTGGAAGTAACCATGGCCTTTTTTTTTAATTTTTATGTCATAATATTGACATTCAGTCCAGTAATCCTCCACTGTAGCAGCTCCTTTACTTTGCAGTGAAAATTGATTTGTATATTCTTTGCCTCTGAGTCCTTGTGGGATTTTTTTTTTAATTCAAACAGAAAGTGACAAAAATTATACTCATCCTCATCAGTTCACTCAGTCCCATGTAATTTATTTATTTATTTATTTTCATCTTGATCTTTTGTTAGCACTTTTATGAGTTCATCAGTTCCTTTTTTTTTTTCTTCTTGTACTGCTATTGAAATTGCTTATTGCTACTTAATTTTAAATGTGATTACACCTTATATCGTCTGCTACTGTGAGTCCCTGAAGAGAGAACCACAGCCCGGATCCCCCTCAGTTCCTACAGAGAAGTCAGGCAGTTTTTGTGGATGTGCTTGATTCATGTTGATTTTCAGTTCCTAAAACTGGACTCTGTTAACAATTTGGCAGAAGGAAGAGACAGCTACAACTCTATCATAATTGAACTTAAGGACTACATAGGGAGATGATGAGGTTTGTGAACCCCTCAGTAATTCATCTCCATTTCTACTTTATTTATTTTTATTAATTTTTATTGGAGTATGGTTGCTTTACAATGTTGTGTTAGCCTCCACTGCACACCAAAATGAATCAGCCATACACATACAGATATCCCCTCCCTTTTGGACCCATTTCTACTTTAATTGACAGACCATAATTTCTACCACAAAGCCAATACCCTCTTCAGATGATGTCCTCTCTGTGGCAAACTGAAATCTAGTTGATATATTTCCCCGATGATTTCATATCTCCATGATTTTTTTTTCAGTCATGAATTTCAGCCAGGGCAGTCACATTTGTATTCGAAGCCTGCCAACTCTGACCAGAAATCAGGTGTCCGCTTAAGACACACCTTGACAAGCGGATTAGATGTTCTAGTGAAAGGCAGATAAATGTCACTCATGTCACTATAAATAAAAGTCTGGACTTGCTTATCAGCTTGTAGGGTTGAGGTCATACCTTCAACACTTCTGAGTGCTTCACACTTTATTATCCTTTAAAGGAGGCCTTTTTCATCCAGTTTCTCCATTTATACCCCCAGAGGGAATTATTACCGTTCAACTCCTTGAAACATGTGCCTTCTGTCAACTTCCTGTCTTGCTTTAGGAGACAATACAACCTGTGGCCTTAAACAGAAATCTGCCAGAATCTTCTCAAATGTCATATTATGGAATGAAATGGAGCAGGACCCTTTCATAGTGCTGACCTAGGACGACTTATACCTGCTTTACAAGCGAATCACATTCTGGCGGGCTTTGACTGTTTGGGGTTACATTTCAGAGCACGGGATTTGTCATTGAAATCCATGTAATAACAAGTATGGATTTAGATTTGTGGTTTTGGTCAAATCCTGTTCTTTGAAACCGAACTACATACAGCCAAAGTCAGTCGCAGCCTGTATACACTGTATACACTTCAAAAGTATCTGAGGGATACAAGGCCTTGCAAAAAAAAAAAAAGGATTTTTGTGGTTAGAGAAATTGTGAGCTGGGGCATGCCAAAAGGCTCTAAGATGGCCACAGAAATGTAGTCTGCTTAACTCAGTTTAACCCAGAGCTCCTCAAGTCATGTGACTACAGATCCCCTTTCTCACACACTTTGGGGGTACGATGCTCATTGTTTTATGTCTTTGGTCAACTTAAGGTGTGAGTACAGACTGAGAAAGTTTACAGGGAAATAAGCTTTCTGAATACATTTAGCAGTGTGTACAGATTGAGGTCTTAACAAATGCATCTTTCAGTTATCACCATGTCTGCATTACCTTTCTGTCCCTACATTTCTGAGCTGCATTCTTAAGTTCAGTGAGGACAGGACTGCACAGGAACAAACATGTTTTCACCACCGTCATGTTCATTTGTACCTGTGAATTACACCTGGTGATAATGATTGCACATTGTTTTGTGCTGCAAGGAGCATTTAAGACAAGATCTGAATATATCAAAATCCTAGAAATTTGAAAAAGTAGATTTGGATGGGTTCTAAGAGCAGAAACTTGTCGATTCCATTTCTGTTTCTGTGTCCTAAGACAGAGGTTCTCAAAGTTTTTGGCCTTGGGACTCCTTATACTCTTCAAAATTATTGAGCACCCCAAAGAGGTTTTGTTCAGGTAATTAGATCTGTCAATATTTACCATGTTAGAAATCAAACCTGAGAAAATTTAAAAATGCTTAGAATACTAAAATAAATAATTATCAATTGGGACTTCCCTGGTGGTCAGTGGTAAAGAGTCCGCCTTCCAATGCAGGGGACGCTGGTTCAATCCCTGGTCAGGGAACTAAGATCCCACATGCCGCGGGGCAACTAAGCCCAGGCGCCGCAGCTACTGAGCTTGCGGCCTCAAGGAGAGAGCCCACGTGCTGCAAACTACAGAGCCCATGTGCCACAACTAGAGAGGGAAAACCCACATGCCACAACTAGAAAGAAGCCCGTGCACTGCAACGAAAGATCCCGTATGCCGCAACTAAGACCCGACGCAGCCAAAAAAGAAAAAAATTATTAATTCACTTTAACAAAAAACCCATAACATGCTAACATAAGTAACATATTTTAATAAAAAAACGATTTTTCCCAAACGCCCCAAAATTAGTGAGAAGATTGGCATTGTTTTATATTTTTTTTTAAATTCTTCAATGTCTGGCTTAATAGAAGACAACTGGGTTGCCACAGCTGCTTCTGATATTCAATCTGTTGCGCTATCACATCACATAGCCTCTGAACAATACACTCGGAGAATGAGAGTGAAGAGGGAAAATCACATCTTTTTTTTGGCCTCGCCGCTCGGCATGCGGAATCTTAGTTCTGGACCAGGGATCGAACCCATGCCCCCTGCAGTGGAAGCACGGAGTCCTAACCACTGGACCACCAGGGAAGTCCCCAAAATCACATCTTAATATTACTATGAAAATAGTTTTAACCTCATGGACCCCCTGAACAGGTCTCTGGGATCTTAGGGGTCCCCGGATCACATTTTGAGAACTACTGCTCTAAGAATTCAATTCAATAAAAATATTGACAATCTACTGGATGCCCACAACAAGATTAATAAAGACATGTCCCTGCTTCCAGGGAACTCACAGTGTCTCCTTCCACACACACCTCCTTATTTCCAATCCAATCTCACTGAGATTTCAAGACTCATTGTCATTCTACTTCCTCCTTATCATCTCTGATTTCCCCATTAGATGACTAGATCTCTATCTTTTTAAAATGTCTGTAGCAGTTATTGTCTGTGCAATTCATCTGGGATTTTTAATCATACACTGTGGTATGAGACTTGTTTACTGTAGGTCAAAATGCGACTTAATTATTATGCTGTGGTTGTATCTTGTCCTTGCTACTGATGGTAGGTTCTTTGAAAGCAATGATTTATTTTGCTAATGGTGCCCAACATAGGCAGGCAGCAGGGACTGTGGACCTTAAATACATATTTAATAATTTGATTTTCAGCTTAATTAAAGAGTGTGGCAGAGATAAGGTGTGTTCACCAGTCCTGTTTCCTTTTCCTATTCTTGAGCACTGCAAAAGACTGTATTTCCCAATCTTGTCTCCAGTTGGGTTGGGACCATGTGACTGAGATTTGGTCAAACGGTTGCAAGTAGAAATTATGTAAGCCACCATCAAGTCTGGCCCTTCAAAACATCCAGGGCAGCCCTCCTGCCCTGTCTTCCTTTGGTAGTGGCTGTGGTGGTCATGTGTTGAGCTGGCAGAACCACAGGATGAAAGCAGCTGGATCCCTGAGTCACCACGTGGAGGACAGCCTTGTAGGGTAGCTCAACCGCACATATGGTCAGCTGATGAGATTTCAGGCATTACTTATTACCACAGCAAAGCCTAGCTTATCCTGATATGTTAGAGGAAAGAGGATGTTCACAGATGAGATAGGAAACAATGTAAGACACAACACCATGTGTTAGAAGTCAAGGAGTGCAATGGAAGGTGAGGGCAGGCAGGAGCCAGTCTGGGCTCATGTGCTGGGAGATATTTCTGGAGAAGAGGGGGAAGAGGGAATACATAGGATATGAATTGGCAGAAGACTCTTTCCTTTGCGAAGGATAGGAACTTAGCCCAAAACATCTTAGGGCAAAAGGATCATTTGTTGGCTCATGGAATTAAAGGACAGGTTTACCAACCAAACTGGAGGAAGAGGGATTTAGCTGTACTCAAAACCCACTGAAACCAGGGACTAAATCTGCTCCTCTCATTGCAGACTGGCAGTAAGTCCCATTCTTATCTTTTGGCTTTCAACCATCTGGGAGGGATTGCCTCACCATCCTTATGGCTTGGGCAAGGACTCTCAATGGCCAAGCTTGCCCAGCTACCCATCCCCGTACCAAATGCCTACGGCATGTGTTCCTATAAGATACTTCCGCAGGGAAGCCAGATATTGAGGAGGGGCTGTTTCTAGGAGAAATGAAGGACTTTACCACAGATAGAATTCCCGGTAGTAGTTTTGGTTGTCCTTAGGTAAAATATGGGCTAACCATTTCTCTAATTTCCACACCAGCAGTTTAAACAAAGTGGCATCAGACCACAGAGGAGGGGGCATGAATACTGCATGCCAGGTAGCAGGGGGAAATGCTTTCACAGAGGCCTCCTGAGGTGAGTCTTTAGGATTGAGTGTGATTTATCAAGCCAAGAGGGGATTCCAGGGAGACAGACTTACAGGCTTGAGCAAATGGACATAAATAACTCCCCTTCCACACCTCCCATTTTATATGTTGGAAAAAAATGTATTTGAAGCCATCAGAAAACAAAGGACAAAAGTATTCTGTTAGTGCAAGGACAGAGGATTAAATGATCTTTACCTGGACTGAAGCACAAGCTGTGTGAATAAGCAAGTGACTTAACCCCTCTACAACCTGGCCTTCTCATCTGTTACATGAAGATGATAAAAGCACCCTCAGAATGCCCAAGTGACGATCAAATTTGAGAATCCCTTAGCCAATGCTTTAGCACATTGTAAACGCTCAATTAAATGCTGGAGAGTGATACCAGTAATTATTTTATACTCATAAATGTAGCTGGATGCTTGAACTAGATGCTGAACAGTACATTCCATTTTATAACTATTTAAAGTGAGTTACTTATGCAAACCAGCCATCATTAGTGCAAAATACTTTTCAAAAATACGGTTGCTAGTCTTGAGGGAAAAAAACGGAGCTGGAGGAATCAGACTCCCTGACTTCAGACTATACTACAAAGCTACAGTAATCAAGACAATATGGTACTGGCACAAAAACAGAAGCATAGATCGATGGAACAAGATAGAAAGCCCAGAGGTAAACCCACGCACCTATGGTCAATTAATCTATGACAAAGGAGGCAAAGATATACAGTGGAGAAAAGACAGTCTCTTCAATAAGTGGTGCTGGGAAAACTGGACAGCTACATGTAAAAGAATGAAATTAGAATACTCCCTAAAACCATACACAAAAATAAACTCAAAATGGATTCGAGACCTAAATGTAAGACCGGACATTATAAAACTCTTAGAGGAAAACATAGGAAGAACACTCTTTGACATAAATCACAGCAAGATCTTTTTTGATCCACCTCCTAGAGTAATGGAAATAAAAACAAATATAAACAAATGGGACCTAATGAAACTTCAAAGCTTTTGCACAGCAAAGGAAACCATAAACAAAACGAAAAGACAACCCTCAGAATGGGAGAAAATATTTGCAAACGAATCAACGGACAAAGGATTAATCTCCAAAATATATAAACAGCTCATTCAGCTCAATATTAAAGAAACAAACAACCCAATCCAAAAATGGGCAGAAGACCTAAATAGACCTTTCTCCAAAGAAGACATACAGATGGCCAAGAAGCACATGTAAAGCTGCTCAACATCACTAATTATTAGAGAAATGCAAATCAAAACCACAATGAGGTATCACCTCACACCAGTTAGAATGGGCATCATCAGAAAATCTACAAACAACAAATGCTGGAGAGGGTGTGGAGAAAAGGGAACCCTCTTGCACTGTTGGTGGGAATGTAAATTGATACAGCCACTATGGAGAACAATATGGAGGTTCCTTAAAAAACTAAAAATAGAATTACCATATTATCCAGCAATCCCACTACTGGGCATATACCCAGAGAAAACTGTAATTCAAAAAGACACATGCACCCCAATGTTCACTGCAGCACTATTTACAATAGCCAGGTCATGGAAGCAACCTAAATGCCCATCGATGGACGAATGGATAAAGAAGTTGTGGTACATATATACAATGGAATATTACTCAGCCATAAAAAGGAACGAAATTGAGTAATTTGTTGAGACGTGGATGGATCTAGAGACTGTCATACAGACTGAAGTAAGTCAGAAAGAGAAAAACAAATATCGTATATTAACGCATGTATGTGGAACCTAGAAAAATTGGTACAGATGAACCGGTGTGCAGGGCAGAAGTTGAGACACAGATGTAGAGAACAAAGGTATGGACACCAAGGGGGGAAAACCGCGGTGGGGTGGGGATGGTGGTGTGAATTGGGCGATTGGGATTGACATGTATACACTGATGTGCATAAAATTGATGACTGATTAAAAAAAAATTAAAAAAAAAAATACGGTTGCTAGTCCAGATGCGTACTGTGGCATAAAACCGGGAGAAAGCAGGACGCAGAAATAACGAGTGCGTGTAGATGCTTAGATTCTACGTGAATCAAGATGGGTGGGAAAGAGGAGACCAGACCGGCCAAGGCTCCCTGGGGGCCTGCGGAGCGCAGGGATCCCGCCCGAGGGGTGCCCGCGGCAGGGGAGGCTCCGGGACAGGTACCGCCGAGGACGCGCGCCGAGCCACGCCGGCTGCTGTCCTCGCCGCCCGCTCCATTGGCCAGCCCCGCCCCCGACCGGGCCCGCTCCGCCCAGCCGGGCCGGAGCTTCCTTCCCGGCTTCCCCGGCGGCGGCGCCATTACCTCACTTCCTGTCGCCGGGTGCACGTGGGAGGAAGTGCCTGTGCCCGCGGCCCGCTGCTGCCTGTCTCTCTGGTTACGTCGGTTCGCGGGCCGGGCAGCCGCCTACAGCTGCGCCGCCGCTATGGGAGTCCCGGCTTTCTTTCGCTGGCTCAGCCGCAAGTACCCGTCCATCGTTGTCAACTGCGTGGAAGAGAAGGTGAGGAGGCGCCCGGAGGCCGCCACGCCAGCGCCTGGAGCCCCGGCGCGTCCAGGCCGCGGTCCTTGGGGCCCGCCGCCCGCCCGGGGGGCGCCGTGCGGGGGCCCGCGCTGCGTTCGCCCCGGCAGCCGCGGCCCGCCGGGCGCGGGCGCGGGCATTGGCGTTCGGACTCCGGCTCCTGGGGGTGGCTTGGGCGGGGCGAGGGCCGAGCGGCGGAGCTCGCGGAGGGATCCTCCTCCCCGGCCCGCAGATTCCCCGGCGGAAGGCCCCGCCCACGGCTTTGTTTCTTCCCTGCTCGCAAGGTTTGGGTTTCGGAAGCGGCTCCCCGGCCGTCGGACAGCGCGCGGCTGGTCAGCTGAGTTAGCTGGTTAGGGATGCGCGGGTGCCCCTGCCAGCCTCTAACCACTCTGTGAAGTAATGCTGGGGGGGGGGGGGCGGGGAGGCAGCTTTTTGTCGTTTCCTGTCCCAGCCTGAAAGGTTTTCTGCTAGGGGAGAGGCCATTTGTTGCTGTTGTTAGGTCCTACGGAGAGAGCAGCACCTCGGAAACGTCTAGGACAGGACAGACGTCCCTTAAGTGCCCCCTTGTCTAGGTGCCCGACTGCTGGGCAGCATGCCTTTGACATTTTCAGAATTCTTGAATGTACTTGGACAATACACTTTTTGCTGTTGGTTTGTTAGTGTTACGTAGACTGTTGGCCGTTCTTGAGTTTTGTATTTGCCGTTTCCTTGTTTCCGTCCCAGTTCGATTTTGTACTCTTAATGAGAATTTCCGGATTGGGAAGTTCAGGGGCACATTATGCTCTCCACCCCTTCGTTTTTGAAGGAAGTGCCCAGTCGACACTGGGAACTTTTTGCTTAGGCTAGTGAGATTTGTTTGTTCGTTCGTTTGTTTTTTGGACAGGTAGATGGATCTCCAGGGTTCATTCGATGTGAGATCTTGATTTTGCTTAGTTTCTATCCTAGGAGGAACCGAAACCCTTGTTCTGATGAATTTACAATACTCCCTGTATTTTTCTCAAAGAGAAGCTGTTAAACTGAATGCTCATGTTCTTTGCTTTTGAAACTTTTATCAAATTTTTTTAAGTTTACTTCCATCTTATCCCATTTCTACTCTCCAGTGATAATTGCTTTAAACTATTTTTGGTTCTGTCTCTAAATGTCCTGTTCGCGTCTGATTTATTGATTTTGGGTGTATCTGTTGAATTCTAGCTATGATAGAAGAGGATGTAGTCACTTATACAGCACCCTTCCCCACACGCCCCCATCCTCCTAATCATTATTTTTATTTCTTCTATTGGTAAACTTGATAAATTTAAGTAATATTCCTTTATTGTTTTATTCCATCTCCTCTACAAAGTATCCCATGAATCTTCACATTCTGAGGTTAGGTACTAGCTTTTCTACTGCTGTTTCCTTACTCTTCATCCCAAGCTTCTCAGCTGTGCTCTTGCTTCGTTGGCATCCAGAATTAAATTGTCAGGGCTTTGGCTATACAGGTTTGTTTCAAAAGATAAAAAATCAAATAGTATTGGTGATTATTGTCACTGTGTAGATTCAGGTTATGTACTGTGACTCTGTTTTTTCTCCTGTGCTACTTTTGTCTTTTTCTATATGTTGCCTGTTTTCCATTATACATGGTTCCCCATCTAGACTCTCCTTCATCAGTTATTCTGTCGAGTTGTCTTTCTAGGTGGAGACTGCTTGAAGTCTTTATTTCTGTTGCTGTCACACCTGGTTATTTAGACTTGCTGGAAAGCTGCTTCCTGAGATTTTTAAAAATTTCTTCAGTTGGAGGTACTGTTTTCTAATCATTATGTCTCTTGGCTTAAACCCTTCCTTGGTTTTTGTTCTTACTTGAGTTCTTTTTTTTTTTTTTTTAATTTATTTATTTATGGCTGTGTTGGGTCTTCGTTTCTGTGCGAGGGCTTTCTCTAGTTGTGGCAAGCGGGAGCCACTCTTCATCGCGGTGCGCGGGCTTCTCACTATCGCGGCCTCTCTTGTTGTGGAGCACAGGCTCCAGACGCGCAGGCTCAGTAATTGTGGCTCACGGGCCCAGTTGCTCCGTGGCATGTGGGATCTTCCCAGACCAGGGCTCGAACCCGTGTCCCCTGCATTGGCAGGCAGACTCTCAACCACTGCGCCACCAGGGAAGCCCTTGAGTTCTTAAGAAGTGGTGTGTGGTATGTGAGTTTTCTAAGTCTATTCTACCCTTGTATATGTGGATAATCATTAGCTAGGCAGAGTTTGAAAATTACTTTCCCTCAAAACTTTGAAGGCATTGTTCTTTTGACTTCTGTCATGCAGAATTGTTGAAGAGAAGTTGAATGTTAATGTGATTTATTTATTTAGCTAACACTTATGTAGTGTTTAACATGTACTAGGCACTTCACAGATTAATTTATTAAATCCTCATAACAACCACATAACTATTTCTCCTTCTCCCTCCCCCTTCTCCTTCTTCTTATTACAGATGAGAAAAGTGAAGCACACAGGGGTTAAGTAAGGTACTCAAGGTCTTGTAGCTAATAGATGTCAGAGCCAGTGTCAAAACCAGGAAGCCCATGCTCTTGGTTTCTGTGTTCTTTTGCTTTCATTCTTTTGTAGTTGATCTGTTTTTCTTTCTGAATTTTTGAAAGATCTTTATCCTTGGTGGTATTAGCTTTTGTAATTATGTACTTAGGTACAGATTTTTTTTTAAAAATTTCAATTCATTTTGATCAGTGCTTGGCTGACTCTGAGTCTGGAGGCTTGTGTTCTTTAGTTCTAGGGAATGCTCTTTGATTTTTTTCTTGTTTTCCTTTTACTCTGCCTTCTCTGAACTCTGAATACTGGTCCTCCTAGATTGATTTATTTTTCTTTTCTCTGTTCTCTCCTCCCTCCTCCACCGAGGTATAATTGACCTAGAACAAACTGCACATATTTAAAGTGTACAGTTTAATACATTTTGACATATGTGTATGTTCATGAACCCATCACCACAATCAAGATAATGAACATCATCTCTGAAACATTCCTTCTGCCCCTTTGTTGTTCCTCCCCATAACCCCTCCCCACTGCCCATCTTTAGTCAACCACTGATTTATTTCTGACTCCACTGATTTGTTTCTGACTCTATAGATAAGTTTTCATTTCCTACAATTTTATATAAATGGAATTATACAATATGTACTCTTTTTTTTTTAACCTGACTTGGTTACTTTCATTCAGAATAATTATTTTGAAAGTCATCCATGTTGGTACTTGTATCAGTAGTTTATTTCTTATTATTTTTGAATAGTATTCAGTGTTGTGCATATATCACGTTTATTCATTCACCTGATTGGTGAACGTTTGGATTGTTTCCAGTATTCGGCTATTAAAAAAAGTCTATGAACATTGGTATACAAATCTTTGTGTGAATGTATGCTTTCATTTCTTAAGAGAAAATACCTAGGAGTGAATTGATTGCATTGTATGGTAGGTGTTTGATTATTTAAAAAGAAAAACTTGCCAGACTGTTTTCCAAAGAGGTTGTACCGTTTCATTGCCACCAGCGGTGTATGAGAGGTCTGGTTGTTCCACTTCCTTGTTCAACACTTAGTATGGTTAGTTTTTCTAGTTTTAGCCATTCTAGTGTAGTGTTATCTCAGTGTGGTTTTAATTTGCATTTCCCTAATGAGAAATGATGTTAAGCATCTCTTTGGGTGCTTATTTGCTTTCTATATGTCTTCTTGAGTGAGGTGTCTATTCATATCTTTTGCCCATTTTTAAGTTAGGTTGTTTGTCTTACTGAATTGTAGAGTTTCTTACATATTGATTTTTTTTTTTTTTTGCAAATATTTTCCCTTAATCTGTGGCTTGTCTTTTTACTTAGCAGTGCAAAGAAGAGCAAAAGTTTTTAATTTTAGTAGTCTGCTTTCTTTCTTTTTCTTCAGTATTCCTGCTTTTTGTGTTATATTTAAGAAATCTTTGCCAAGGTCACCAAGATTTTTTCTTGTGTTTTCTTAGAGATGTCTTATTATGCTTTTAGTTCATACTATGCTTTCTGTTTTTTAGGGGCTTTTTTCATTGTGAATTACATTGATTTTTAAATGTTAAACACACCTTGCATTTCAGGTGGATAAATCCCACTTGGTCATGGTGTATTATTTTTATATATTGTTGGAGTCAGTCTGCTAACATTTTCTTGAGAATTTTTACATTTATGTTCAAAAAGGATGTTTGTCTATAGTGTTCTTATAATGTTTTTGTCCAGTTTTGGTATGAGTAATCTCGGCCTCATATTGAGTTGCGAGGTACATACCCTCTTTAGTTTTCTGGAAGCGTCTGTGTAGAATTGGTATTATTTCTTCCTTCAGTATTTGGTAGAATTCATCAGTGAAGCCATCTGGACCTGAAGGTTTTTTTGGGAAGGTTTAAGCTAAAAATATAATTTTTTTAGTAGACATAGAGGTATTCAGATTATCTATTTTTTTAATGAGCTTTTGTAGTTTGTATCTTACACAGATTTTGTTAGTCTATGTTGTCCAATTTGTTGCTATAAGGTTGTTCATAGTATTCCTTATTATCTTTTTAATATCAATAGAAAATGTAGTGATGTCACTTCTCTCATTCCTGATACTAATTTTGTCCTTTCTCTTTTGTTCCATTATCAGTCTGGCTAGACTGATCTCAGAGAACTAGCTTTTGGTTTCATTGATTTTTCTATATTGTTTTTTTCTGTTTTCTACTTCATCAATTTCTGTTCTTATTTTTATTGTTTATTTCTTATGCTCATTTTGAGTTTAGCTTGTGTTTCTTGTCCTTTTAAGGTAGAAGCTGAGGTCATTGTATTGATGCTGCTTCTTTGAGTTGCTTCTGTTGAGTGCCGTAAGCTGCTTGCTAGGTGCTGTTCCAGTGGCACACCACAAGCATTGACATGTTGTCTTTTCATTTTCATTCAGTAAAAAATACTTTCTCATATCCCCTTGACTTCTTTGGCCCATTGGTTATTCAGAAGAGTGTTCCTTAATTTTCAAATATTTGGGGGATTTTCCAGGCATTCTTTTTCTGTTATTGATTTCTAATTTAGTTCCCTTGTCAGAGAACATAACTTTCCATAATTTGAATTACATATTTTAAAGCTCAACTGATTTGTTTTATGACCCAGAATATGGTTTTGGTAAATGTTTCATTTTGACTTGAAAAAGACACAAGTTCTGCTGTTGTTGGGTAGAGTGTTCTATAAATGTTATCATGCTGGTTGATAGGATATGGAAGACTTGAACAACACATTGATTTTTCTGTCTCCTGTTCTATCAATACTTAATAGGGGTATGGAAATCTTCTATAATTTTTTTGGATTTGTCTGTTTCTTCTTTCAGTTCTGTTGGTTTTTGCTCCTTGCATTTTAAAACTCTTTTATTAGTGCATAAATGCTTAAGATTGTTAGGTCGTCTTGATGAATGTGTTTCTTTTTTTTTTTTGAAGATTTGATACTTTTATGTTTTTTTTAATTTATTTATTTTTGGCTGCATTGGGTCTTTGTTGCTGCGCGCGGGCTTTCTTCAGTTGCGGTGAGCGGGGGCTACTCTTCATTGTGGTGTTCAGGCTTCTCATCGTGGTGGCTTCTCTTGTTGTGGAGCACGGGCTCTAGGCACGTGGGCTTCAGTAGTTGTGACATGCGGGCTGAATAGCTGTGGCATGCAGGCTCAGTAGTTGTGGCTTGTGGGCCCTAGAGAGCAGGCTCAGTAGTTGTGACTCGTGGGCTTAGTTGCTCTGCAGCATGTGGGATCCTCCCAGACAAGGGGTCGAACCCGTGTCCCCTGCATTGGCAGGCGGATTCCTAACCATTGCGCCACCAGGGAAGTACCTGGATGTGCTCCTTTATCATTATAAAATGATTTTTATCCTTGGTAATATTCTTTGCTCTGAAATCTCTTTTGTCCAATATTAATGTAACCAGATCTTTTGAGTAGTGTTAACATGGTCTGTTCCCCCCCTACTTTCTATCTTATGAATTTGCCTATTCTAGGAGCTAATATAAGTGGAATTATATAATATTCGTCATTTTGTGTCTGGTTTATTTCACTTTTTCATTTTGCATAGTGTTTTCAAGATTCATCCATGTTTAGCATGTATCAATTTCTTTCTCTTTTTTTTTCAGATTTTGGAAACCGTTTAATTGAAGTATATATACACAAATACATATATGCATGTATAGTCACTTAAATGTTTAAACTCTTCATATATTGAAGTTATATAACTATGTGTATAGCTTGTTAATTTTCGCAAAATAAAAATGTATGACTTGCATCTAGATTATGAAACAGAGTATTATTGTAGTATTAGTACCCCAGAAGTTCCCCTTTGCTTTTGATTCTCTTGGGTATATATACCTATGAGTGGAATTGCTGGGTCATATGGTAATTCCATGTTTACCTTTTTGAGGAATTGCCAAACTGTTTTCCCAATCTCTGCCTTGTAAATCGGGCATTTAGAACACTTACATTTAATGTGATTATTGATATGGTTAGATTTAAATTTGTAATCTTACTATCTGTTTGCTGTCTGTCTCATCTGTGCTTTGTTTCCATTTTACAATTGTTCTGCTTTTTTATGATTCCATTTTATTTCTTTTTGGCTTTTTAACTATTCTTAATTCATTCAACCATCAGTTTCTTTACTTTGTGTCCTTGGCTTATACAGTCCTCCACTCATTAGCTTTCTGGTCTTGGGAAAATGACTTCAACTCTCCTAAACGGTGAAGAACTGGAGTTTCTTGTATTTCACCACCCTGTTCCTACAGTCTCTGTGCTCTGGTCATCTCTGTATGAGAGCTGAAATAGGGCAGAATGTTGCCTTGTTTAACATCAGTTGGGAATGTGTGTGTCAGTGGACTCAAATTTTTCACCCTTCTGCTTGTGTCTGTGAATGACCTTGAGAGTGCAAAAATACTGATTTGGGGGGGGTTACAAAAAATTTTAGTGAGCAGGTGAATTAGCAAATATGGAATTTGTGAATAAAGAAGATCAGCTGTATATGTGCCACATAAGGTGGTTGTGTGGGTTAAGTCAGTTAATCCAAGTTAAGTGCATGAAACAGTGCCTTGCACTGATATTTCAGAATTTTATTTGGTAAGTTAATTTTTGGTAGTTTATATGTCCAAGTAAAAATGGGGATATTTTTGTGTCTAACTCTTGGTAACATTGCGTAGTATAGAATTGTGCTGTTTGCATGTAGTGAAATCTAGGTTTCCCACCTTGCTTTTTTTCTTTCTTGATCATACTTGCCAGAGGTTTGTCAATTCTGTTGATCTTCTTTGGTTTCATGGATTTTTTAAAAATTGTTCTTTTTATTCTCTGTCATTAAATTTTTCTCTAATACTTGTTGTTTTCTTCTTTCTGCTTGCTTTGGGTTTAGTTTGCTCTTCTAGTGTCTTAAAGTGGAAGGTTAGGTTTTTTTGTTTGTTTGTTTTTTAAGCTTAAATGATATGTGAAAAGATTTATGGGTATATAGGGCTCTTAATTTCATAAAATAATAATTCAAGTCATATCAATACATGTTAAAAAGAAGCTTCTAATTTTCCAAGTATTTTGATACAAAAAAATTTTAAACAAATATTTTATAGACCTTTTTTTTTTTTACTTTTTAAAAAATTATTTATTTATTTATTTATGGCTGTGTTGGGTCTTCGTTTCTGTGCGAGGGCTTTCTCTAGTTGCGGCAAGTGGGGGCCACTCTTCATCGCGGTGCGCGGGCCTCTCACTGTCGCGGCCTCTCTTGTTGCGGAGCACAGGCTCCAGACACGCAGGCTCAGTAATTGTGGCTCACGGGCCTAGTTGCTCCACGGCATGTGGGATCTTCCCAGACCAGGGCTTGAACCCGTGTCCCCTGCATTGGCAGGCAGATTCTCAACCACTGCGCCACCAGGGAAGCCCTTTATAGACCTTTTGTGAGAAGAATATAAGGATAGTTACAAGAGACATGGTGTTCAAGTGATCTTATGCAGTTCACTTGGCCTTCTTCAAATCAGTTATAATCAACATGATTCCAATAAAGGTTAGGTTGTTGATTTGAGATCTTTCTTATTATAGACATTTACAGCTATAAATTTCCCTTTGAACACTGCTCTTGGGCTCTACACTGTAAGTTTTCATATGTTGTGTCTTCATTTTTATTCCTCTCAAATTATTTTCTGATTCGCTTTTGATATCTTCTTCAATTTATTGGTTATTCATGAGTGTGTTGTTAAGTTTCCACATGTTTATGAATTTGCCACCTTTTCTCCCATTATTGAGCTCATTACTTTGTTGTGGTTGAAGAACATAACTTGGCATCACTTTTATGCTTTTATTGAGGTTTGTTTTATGGCCCAGCGATTGGTCTTTCCCAGAGAATGTTCCATATGCAGTTGAGAATGTATATTCTGTTGAGTGGAGTGTTGTGTAAAAGTCTGTTAGGTCTGGTTGGTTTATAGTGTTGTTGCAGTTATCTGTTTCCTTGTTGATCTTCTGTCCAATTCTGTCCATTATTGAAAATGGGGTATTGAAGTCTCCAACTATTATTGTTCAATTGTCTGTTTCTTTCATTTTTGTCATTTATTAAAAGTTGCATGTATTTTGATGCTGTTATTAGGTGCATGTGTTTCTAGTTGTTATGTCTTCTTGATGGATTGACCTTTTTATCATTATCAAACGTCATTATTTCCAGTAAGTCTTTTTTAAAGTTTAGGTATTTTGTCTGATACTAGTACAGCCACTCCAGTTTTCTTGTGGTTGTTGTTTGAGTCTCTTTCCCCATCCATTTACTTTCACTCTGTATCTTTGAATCTCAAGTGTGTCTCCTGTAGACAGCATATAATTGGATATTTTTTTAAATCCAGTCTGACAACTTTTGTTTTTTGATTGGATTGTTTAATCCAGTCACATTTAATGTTATTGACATCACTGAATTTATATTTGTCCTTTTACTTTGTTTTCTATATGTATTTTTAATGTAGCATTTAGATTTCATTAGTGATCTTTTTAAAAAATATATGTTAAGGGCTTACTATACACATCTTATCAGCTTTAGATTTTTTTTTTGTCTTTTGGCCGCACCACGCTTACAGATCTTAGTTCCCCAACCAGGGATTGAACCCAGGCCCCCAGCAGAGAAAGCCCAGAGTTAGCTTTAGATTTATACTAGCTGAATTCCAGTAATATACAGAACCTTTACTGCTGTATGGCTTGATTACCATTTTCCTTTTTTTTTAATTTTATTTTTGGCTGCGTCGGGTCTTTAGTTGCTGCATGCAGGATCTTTTGTTGCGGCGTGCGGGCTTCTCTCTAGTTGTGGCACATGGGCTCTGTAGTTTGCGGCACACGGGGCTCTCTAGTTGAGGCACGAGGGCTCAGTAGTCGTGGCACGTGGGCTTAGTTGCCCCGCAGCATGTGGGATCTTAGGTCCCCAACAGGGTTTGAACCCACGTCCCCTGCATTGCAGGATGGATTCTTTACCACTGGACCACCAGGGAAGTCCCCCCATTTTCCTTTTTTATATAGTATTGCCATTATATGTATTATATCTATTAATGTTACAAACCCAACAGTGCATTGCTATAATTATTACTTTACCATCTGTGGTTATTTCCATAGCACATTGCTATTTTGCTTCTACCCACCTCTTTTTGGGCTGTTACTAGGAAATATATTACATTTATATTAAAGTGTGTGTTGTAAGCCATAGTATTTTACAAAATATCATTTCATCCCATTGTTTTTTTGCAATAGCAGTTAAGAAAAGAAAGGATTAAAAAATGTATTATTACCTTTAGTGGGGTCACTTAACTTTCAGCCTGAAGAACTTCCTTTAGTACTTCTTGTAAGTCCGGTCAGCTAGCAACAAATGCAATTTTTGTTTATCTGGCAAAGTCTTTATTTCACCTTCAATTTTGAACAGTGGCCTTCCTGGATATATGATTCTTGGTTAACATTTTTTTTTCTGTTTCGGCACTTTATATATGTTTTCCCACTGCTTTCTGGCCTCCGTTATTTCTGCTAGAAGCCAGCTGTTAAATTTATTGGGGTTCTCTTGTAAGTGACTCGTCATTTTTCCTATTGGTTCTTTGAAGGTTTTCTCCATGTCTTACACCTTCATCATTTTAACTCTGATGTATCTGTCTTTGGGTCTCATTGTGCTTATCTTACTTGGAGTTGTTAGAGCTGCCTGTATGTGTAGGTTATTGTTTTTCAATACATTTGGGAACTTTTTTGTTATTGTTTCCTTGAATATTTTTTCTGCTCCTTGCTCCTGTCTCCTTCCAGTACTCCAATTGTATGTTCATGTATTTATTTGTGTCTCATATTTCTCTCAGGCTCTGTTCATTTTTCTTCATCCTTTTTTCTCTCTACTCCTCAGCTCGCATAATCTTTATTAATCTATCTAAGTTTAAGAATTCTTTTTTTTTGGCTGCACGCAGGCTTTCTCTAGTTGTGGTGAGCGGGGGCTACTCTTCATTCCGGTGCACAGACTTTTCGTTGCGGTGGCTTCTCTTACTGCGGAGCACGGGTTCTAGGCGCGAGGGCTTCAGTAGTTGCAGCACGCGGGCTCAGTGGTTGTGGCACGTGGGCTTAGTTGCTCCACAGCATGTGGAATCTTCCCAGGCCAGGGATCAAACTCGTGTCCCTTGCATTGGCAGGCGGATTCTTAACCATTCCGCCACCAGGGAAGTCCCAAGAATTCTTTTTTTATTTTTTGGGTTTTTTTTGGCTGTGTTGAGTCTTTGTTGCTGCACGTGGGCTTTGTCTAGTTGTGGCGAGCGGGGGCTACTCTTCTCTGCTGTGTGCGGACTTCTCATGGCGGTGGCTTCTCTTGTTGCAGAGCATGGGCTCTAGGCATGTGGGCTTCAGTAGTTGTGGCTTGCAGGCTTCAGTAGTTGTGGCTCGCAGGCTCTAGAGTGCAGGCTCAGTAGTCGTGGCACGTGGGCTCAGTAGTTGTGGCTCACGGGCTCTAGAGCACAGGCTCAGTAGTCGTGGTGCACGGGCTTAGTTGCTCCGTGGCATGTGGGATCTTCCCGGACCAGGGATCGAACCCGTGTCCGCTGCATTGGTAGGCGGATTCTTAACCACTGCACCACCAGGGCGGCCCCAAGAATTCTGTTTTTTGCCAGTTCAAATCTATTGTTGAGCCCCTGTAGTGAATTTTTTTTAAATTAATTACTTAATTTTTGGCTGCATTGGGTCTTTGTTGCTGCGTGTGGGCTTTCTCTAGTTGCGGCGAGCAGGGGCTACCCTTCGTTGTGGTGCGCAGTCTTCTCACTGCGGTGGCTTCTTATGTTGTGGAGCATGGGCTCTAGGTGCGTGGGCTTCAGTAGTTGTGGCACACGGGCACAGTAGTTGTGGCTTGCGGGCTCTAGAGTGTAGGCTTCAGTAGTTGTGGTGCACGGCCTTAGTTGCTCCACAGCATGTGGGATCTTCCGGGACCAGGGCTCAAACCCGTGTCTCCTGCATTGGCAGGCAGATCTTAAGCACTGTGCCACCTGGGAAGTCCCCAAAATTCTTTTTTTTGCCAGTTGAAATCTATTGTTGAGCCCCTGTAGTGAATTTTTGATCTCAGTTATTGTATTTTTCAACTCCAGAGTATCCATTTGTTTGTTTTTTATAATTCTTATTTTTGTTACTGTCTCTATTTGATAAAAGTTGTTATCATACCTTTCTTTAATTCTTTAACCATATGTCTCTTTAATTCTGTGAACATATTTTTAATAGCTGCTTTAAACTCTATTCTGTTAAATCTGACATCTGGACACTATCACAGGTAGTTTCTTTTGCCTGACTTTTTTCCAGGATGTGTGTCATACTTCTCTGTTTCTCTGCATGCCTGGAATTTTTTTTTCCTGCAAACAGGATATTTTAGGTGCTGGTCCCCCCAAGCTGTTCCCAGATATGTTATTTATGTAGCTACTGGCTGGATTATTTTAACGAGGTGAGTTTCTTCCTCAGTGTGTTGTTATGCCTCTGATACTGCTCCTCAGGGAGGTGCAGTTTGGATGTGCCCACAGTCACCCTGCGATGACAGTGGCACACGTAGGGCTGTCTCCTATTCTCACCCACTTAACTGCTCGGTGTGATCACCTAGCAGTTAAATTCCATGGATTTTTGTCCATTGCGCCATTGTTTTCAACAGCACTCAGGGAATAAATTCCTCTACAGACTAATGCAGTGAAATTGTGGCACCTTCCAAGGATTAGCTTCTGAGATTAATGTTTGGTATCTGTTCTAACCCCAGGAGGGTTCCTCCCAGCTGTCTTATTCCCCAGTTCTCTCCTGCAGACCAGCTGGTCTGTGGTCTAGGCTGTATTTTCATTAGATTCCTGGTTCTCTACTCAGTTCTTTTCACCACACCTTATGCCGTTCTTGAGAATGAATGCCCTTGGGTGTAAACTTCTCCATGCTCTGTTGCAAATGAAGTCATTTCTGAATTTTCAAAGCTTTTCTTGACTAGATTGCTGTTTGCTCCTTGGACTGTTTCCAAAGGCTTTAAATGTTTTGGTTTTTTAAAAGATTTTCTCTAGTTCAGCTGGGGAGCAGGTGGGCAGAAGTCCTCATGCAGTCATGCTGGTAGCCGGGCTCTCCAATATGATCTCTGTCTTGGAGAGTGAAGATCAGATTCACACATTTTGCATATTATGTGTCCCCCATAGTTCTGGGTGTAGCCCTTGACATGCATTATAGGTGTTCAGTAAGCTTATGCTGAATCTAGTGAAATTGCAATTAATCAGTCTGACATACCGCTTAAGATACCAGCTCTGAATTCAGGTGACTGGGTTCAATCCTGGTCTCTGAACTTGGCAGAAGTGTGACTTTGGAAAGCCACTTACCCCTCTAAGCATTTGTATTCTCATCTGTAAGTGGGATACTCTGTACCTCACAGGGTTGTTGTGAGGAGAGAGGGAAATAATCCATGAGTAAAAGCCCTTAGAAGTGTCTATCCCATTTTAAGTGTTCCGTAAATGTTAGTGATAATTAGTAGTCCTTGTTGACTAACACTGTATAAAAATGGAGAGCTGATATACATGCAACTTGAAAAAACACTAATCGCTAAAAATACTAAGTGTTTTTGTTTGACAACTACATCAAAATTTATGGCCTGAATTTTTAACGCAAATACTGTAATTTATATTTTTCAGTAGGCTTTTGACCCTTTTTCCCCAAAATGTCACCTGTGTTTTGCAGTTCTTTTCTGGAGTTCTGAGCTGCTTTAAGGGAAGTCTAAAACCAAGTTCTACAGTATGTTATCTACCGTCCAACAGTGGACGCTGTCGTTACAGTGGAACCTTAGGCATGAGTCCTGATATTTCTAGTGCTGCTGTTAAATTTTGTTCAGACTTACACAAAAATGCATTTAGTTAGGTATTACTGATAGTAGTGGTTTCCGCCTTACATTTGAAGAGCCAGAAAGCCGTATAAGGTTGACTGGAACAGTAGGTTGGTGTGAAGTTCATTCTGTGGGTTTACTTCAAAACCTGTGGAGAGTATTTTTATACAGATTCACTGTTTGTGTATGTGTACCATCTTTACTTCTTCAAATACCTTCTTTATTTTGATTCCTTGGCATATTTGTGCACAACCAGTGTAATTTCTCAACTGCTTCTTCGGGACACATATATCCCTTCCTTTTTCCATGCAGTGGGCTTCCTGCAGGGCAGAACTGCCTTGACGGCCAGCCTTTGGGTGGGTGTGCTCCCTGCCCCTGCGGGGAACTGCTGCTCAGCCAGGGTACTGACTGCCCTTCCTCCGCAAGCACTCGTGTTTTCTGGGAATAACTGTCTGAAGTTGACTGGTCCACATGGGGCCTGAGAGGGCCAGGGGAGAGGAGAGTGCAGGGCTTGACCCGCCGGGCTGTTCCTGCTGTGGGATCATCCAGACGCTGTCCTGTGAGCCCCCTCTGGGCCCAGAGCCCTCTTGTGTTCTCCCATTTCTTCATGTTTGAGGCTGTGTGTTCCATCTGATCAGATCTACTAGTTTTCTACATTTTGGGCATCCCCTGTGATTTATCAGTCACAGATGGATCTCCTTTTGGTTTTTCAGCACAATTATGCAATTGTGGTTATTTGTTTTTAGTCTTTTTTAAAAAAACTATTTATTTATTTGGTTGCGCTGGGTCTCAGTTGCAGCACGTGGGATCTTTGTTGCCGCGTGCGGGATCTTTAGTTGCGGCAAACGGGCTCTTAGTTGCTGGATGCAGTTAGCTCCCTGACCAGGGATCGAACCCAGGCCCCCTGCATTGGGAGCGTGGAGTCTTAATCACTGGACCACCAGGGAAGTCCCTGTTTTTAGTCTTTTATGTGGTCTGGGGATAGAAAGGGAAGGCTGCAATGTGTGCTCAGTTTATCATCTGGAAAACCCGAAAGATAATGAAAAGCTATTTGAAATGAATTGGCTTTAGGGTTCAGAGTAGCTTTTAGCTACTCTTTGATTAAGAATCTCTCTTGAACCTAGCAGGAGATAACTGGCATTGTATTTAATGGCAAGGCTCTTGAAGAGTGAGTTCCTTTGTTGAGTATCAGAATTTTCTCTTGAAGAAAGAAACTCTAAATTTATATAATTAATGTGTTGAAGATATCCTCAGAACTCTGGAGAGAAAAATATGTTCCGTTTTCTTATTGGGAATGCCTGGAGCTCTTTTCTCAAAATTAGGACCCACCTATACTTCCTTCCCCAGGCTATACTTTCTAGGTAGTGGAAGTGGAAATTCTCATGCAGCTGCACTCAGCATTCACTGAAGAGCTGCAATATGGTAAACCAGTGGTTTCCTGTTTTTGTAAAGTTTTATTGGAATGCAACCATACTCATTCATGTCCATCTTGTTTAGGGCTGCTTTTACTTTATAAAGGCAGATACGAGTCATTGCAACTGAGGTCATTCGGTCAACAAGTCTAAAATACTTACCGTCTGGCTTCTTGGGGAGCATAAAGAAAGTGGGTTTGGATCCTCCTGAGTGTGGTGTCTGCTTGGCTCAGGAGAAAGGAAAATGTGGACTTTGAATGTAGAGGTGAGGTGGAGAGGCACAGAGCCTCCTGCCTTCATAGAGCTTGTTTTTGTTTTGGACTCATCAGATTATCTTCTTTGATAGACCTCCTAAATCGACCTCCTGCTTTCCTTCCCACTTATCCCATTCACTGCTTCTGATCAAGCCCCTCTTTCCTGATTTACAGGGAGTCTGCACAGATCACTGATAGCTTCCTCCCTGTTTTGATATCCGTTTCTCCCCATTATAAACACGAACTGAAGCCCGGTCGCATTCCTTCCCTCTCTCGAAGATCACCGCTTGTCCTGAAGTCGGTGCTCATCATTCCCCTGCTCTTTCCTGTGCTTTCACTGCATCCGTCTTCGTCCCTGAACAACGCCTAATACCGATTTGTGTATTTTATAACTTCTTGTCAGTGGTATACTATGTTTATTCTTCTTCACCTTGCTTTTTTGGCTTAAGATATTTGTGACCTTCCAGCCCTGTTTCTTTGAATCTTAGTTTTGTCTGGCATTCCAGTGTATGGACGTACCACAGTTCATCAGTCCTTTTCTACAGGCTCTTTTTTTTCCTAGTTAAGTTGACCTTTTGTTTTTATTTCTTTTTTAAATAGCTTTATTGAGATATAATTTATATACCATAAAATTCACCTGTTAAAACTATACAGTTCAGTGGTTTTTAGTATATATGCAGTGGTACAGCAATCACTGTTATCTAATTTAGAACATTTTTGTCATTCCCCAAAGAAGTGTTGTAACTGTTTTTAGTCACTTCCTATCTCCCTCACCCTTCCCCCAACCGCAGATTGAAGGTAATCTATTTCTGTCTAAAGATTTGTGTGTTCTGGATCTTGTAAATGGGATCTTTTGTGGTCTTTTGTGACTGGCTTTTACTTAGCAGAATGTTTTTGAGGTTCATCCATGACGTAGCATGTACCTGATGGGCTTTTAAGTTGTTCACAATTTTTTGTTATTACAAATGATACTTTTTATGTTATTTTTTAAGTGACTTTGCTGTTAGTAAGAGTAAAAACCAGTCTCATTGTTATCATTTACTGAAGCTCTGGCAGAAAAAGAGAAAGATAATGCTTACCACAGAAATACAACTGAGTGCTTCCAGGAGTGAGTATGGCGCGGTCCTTGCCTTTGGAAGAACTCACAGTGTAGCTGGGGGTTAGAATGACAACAAACTAATTATAAGACCACAAAAGTGCTGCAAGTGAATAAGCAAAATTGGGAGGAAATGCAGGCGGAGCAGTTAACTTCTTGAAGGATGTGTACAAAGTGTTATAAAGTGAGTGGCATTTGATCTGAGTCTAGACCTTGGAAAATTAATAAGGTTTCAGGAAGTGGGTGTTGGTTGGGAGGAAGAAGGAGGAGCAGGGGTGTTGAGAGGTGGAAGGGCGTCTTCCAGGAACTGGGGGGATCTGGCCGCCTGAGCAGTGCTTGGCAGGACAGGGTGGGTAAGGGCTGGGCTCATTGGTCTGCACCTGCTGTGGTATCATTGGAAAAATTAGGGAAGATGAAGACACAGCCACGTTTGTATTTAAACTGACAGCATAGAGGGTGGGCTGGAGACAGGAGAGTCTGGAGGTGGGGCAGCCCATATGAAGGCTGTTCCAATCTTTTGGTGAGAGGTGATGCCTGATGTTGGTGGTGGGAATGAGAGGAGATGGCGTGGAGGGGCATTTTTCAGGTTAAACTGACAGGACTTACTGGTAATGGGCGGTAAGGGAGAGAATTCTAAGATGACTCCCATGGTCTCTGTCTTGGACAACTGAGTGATTTGGGAATTTGGTAACTATCCCCCACGTAGTCAAGAGTAACTTGTTGCGATGGAATCTTTAAGGACTAAAATAGCCTATTTTATAATTTAAAGATTACTAAAAGTATTTTATTTCCAATTCAGAAATGAAGGAGGTTCATACTGAGCCTACGATGTGTCAATTTCAGACTTGAATGGTCAAACTACTATTAATTATCACTTCCTTATAGCCAAAAGAATGCAGTGGCGTAAAGATTCCTGTCGATGCCAGTAAACCTAATCCAAATGATGTGGAGTTTGATAATCTGTATTTGGATATGAATGGAATCATCCATCCCTGTACTCATCCTGAAGACAAGTACGTAACCCATTTTTGTTACTGATGTCACAAATTACAGAGGAGTACTATATGATATTACATTGTTTGCTTGTCATTGTAGACCAGCACCGAAAAACGAGGATGAAATGATGGTTGCAATCTTTGAGTACATTGACAGGCTTTTCAATATTGTAAGACCAAGACGACTTCTCTACATGGCAATAGACGGAGTGGTAAGTGCTGAATGACTTAGAGTCCCCCATTTTTGTTTTTGCTGTGTTCCCAGTGTCTAGAATGAAAGTAAGCTAAATCATGAAAAATGTTGACTATAGTGAATTTGAGAAAGAAAGCCTCATCTTTCAGTCATTCATCCAAATGTATTTTGTGTATGTGCCTGTTTTGTGCCGCATCCCGTGAGGGGCTGGGGATGTCAGTGACTGCCCTTGCTTTGAAGGGCTCGCCACTCAAGGGACAGAGGCAGAGGTAGACGTGCAAGGTTAGTTACCCAAGGCCTTCCTCGGGCGTTAGACGGCACTTGCGGGGCCCTTGAGGGAGGGGGAGTCAGTGCTACAAGGGAGTGAGGAAATAGAGAGGAGGGGGCTTTTGTCCCATTTTTTGAAGAGTTAAGAATAATTGGAGATTGGTGGGGGCAGGGGCAGAGGAGGGAGGTGGATGTGGCCAGATGTGGGGAAGGAGGACCTTCCAGATGTCTCAGATGTGCCAGGTCACACACTTTGTGTGTCTTGGGCCACACTGACATGCTGGGGCAACTGCAGGTGTTTAGATTGGAAAGAGAAGTAGAGAGAGGGGCTTGAGAAGGCCTTTCCTGTCACACTCAGTTTGGCTTTTATCCTATAGGCAGTGAGTAGTCATCACAATAACTTCGGAGGGGACTACCTTATAATAATACCAAGTGGTTTCAGTTATAAATGACCAGCAAACTATATATCAGGGTTCAAGGCAAATTAGGGTAAATCATAACCCTAAATTTATTTAGCCATATGCACATTGATTCCCTTTCTTTTGGATTTAATAATTTTGGTGGATAATGAAATAATTTTGAAAATCTGGAAAACTTGGGTCCAAGAAGCTTAACTTTTCTGTGAGATACTATTTACTCAAAGAAAAACCTTAGCTACCTGAAAACTTAAGTTGCAGTTAAAGTGTAGTGAGGAATAAAGGGAACAGGAGTATGTCCTATTTGGAGCAGATTGCAGTTCACATTAGCTAAGTTTCTTGAAGAAGCTCTTTCACTGTACTCCGTTGTGCACTTCTGCTGAATCAGGTCTAATTTATGTGCACATTCGTATGTGTATGTACATGCTCTTGTCTATAACTCATGTTTTGTTAAAATATAAATGTAGATCATAGAACCTGAAAGAGTTAGATTAGGTGGTCTCATTTTACAGGAAAGGGAACTGTTTAAAGAGAATATGAAATAACTTATTTCATGTAGGCCGGATACTTGAGAGTCCCTTCCAGCCCCAAACCCAGCTCAGTAATTGCAAAACCTTGCAGTTCAGTTCACTTCATTCAGGCTTACCCAGTGATTGAAGTTACATTTGGTTCGAGTGATTTAAGAGTACTTTTGATTAAAACCTTGCTCCTTTTCTACCTGCTGTGCCTTATTATTGACACAGAGTGATAATTATGAACCTTATTGTGGGAAATACAAAAAGGCTTTTAAGGTCTTGTGAATCCCATTTGGAGACCATCCTTCCTTTTAGTCGTGGACAAAGGGAAGGTCTTCCTGATCCTGGTTCTGTAGAAACCACTCAACTTGCTGTGTGCTGAGTCTTTGAGTAAAGTGAGCTTTCCATCTGGGGTGCCTGAAAGCGTCGTAACCCAGTGGAACTGGCCTTGGGGCATGGACCCTGCAGTATTAAGTGCTGTGGCCTCATAGGATGTTTGTCCTTTTGACATGTCACTCACTCACCTAAGTTCAGCGTTCAAGGTTCTTGGTCCAAATTTAAGCTCCCAGAAACTACTGTCTGTCATGAAAGGATTGTTTGGACATATTACTTAACTTTTCCGTTTTAGCATACTATTTTTGTAAGACTAACGGATTCAAAATAATGTACAGATTTAGTTACGAACATTTGGAACAGTATTATGTCACTGTGAAATACCTGTTTTCAGGCGCCACGCGCTAAAATGAACCAGCAGCGTTCAAGGAGGTTCCGAGCATCCAAAGAAGGAATGGAAGCAGCAGTAGAGAAGCAGCGAGTCAAGGAAGAAATACTGGCAAAAGGTAAAGAACATGCACCTTGAGGTTGGACTTGTTATCAGATGTATGCAGACGGGGGTAGGGGTGGAGACTTCTCCTTACAAATAGGTACGGTTTTAATTTAATCAGGACCGCAGGATAGCCAAGGGAAGTTTACGTTGACTGTTGAGGAAAAGTAGTTAATAGAATCGTTTATTCCATTTATAAGCTTGTTCATTTCCAAACTCTATAGTAAACAGGAAACTTGGGAATAAAAGGAGGGAATTCTGGTAGGGAGAGCAAATTGTCAACTTCTATCAGGGCGAGTGCAGCCCTTCAGCTCACTTTTATATATCTGTAAACTAGAAACCCATGAAGAATGCTTCTCACTTCCTTTTTCTGTGGAGGCTGTTAGGAAGCTACAGTTCTGTAAGCATTTTCCTCAAGTCAGTCTTGGTGGCATGCTTGCTGCTTCTCCCAGGAACTCAGGTCTGGATGAGGAGGCCTGGGATGATGGGACCATGTTTCCAGGCTTTCCCCGAGTCATGCACACTCTCACTTTGGGTTGAGGCGGCGGGCACCGAGGTAGTGAGGTGCCCGGGGCTCCCTCAGTTCAGGGAGGGGGTTGTGGGGTGGAATGTGGTCATTTTGGCAGTTCCTCAAAGCCCTGATGGGTCCAGAGGTGGGAGTTGGCTGAGTGTCAGAGAGGAGGACAACCAGGGCCCTGACGCCCCGGGACCGCTTCTTCCAAGACGCCTGTGGGTGCAGTGCGGTGCAGGGCGGTGCTGGCGGGGTGGCTTGTTTGGTGTTTTGTTACATGAGGCAGAATGATAGACCAGGAAAGCCACGATTATTGCTTCAGGATGTTGCATTTGGCAAGTGGAAAAAGAGACATAGTGTAGTTGGCTGAGGCTTATAATTACACTGCCTTTAATGTTATTTTAATTTGCTGGAAGTGTGCAAGTATGTGAGTATTTTAGCTGCAGCTTGTAATTAATACTCTAAAACCTGTTTATATTTATAACAGGTTGTCTTTGCTTTTAGAGATGTCTTCTTTCTTGAAGATGTTATAAAATATATTTGTGTCTTGAGAAAAAGCTAATCAGTGACATAGAGGAAAAAATAGGATTTCTAAATCCCTCTAGGTGATATAAAGCTCTGATAAACTCAGCATTTTAACCTTGTTTTTCTAAGGCCCCTTCATCTTAAGAACTGTTAGTAGGATCAGAGCCCCTAACCTCTGTGTGTGTGTGTGTGTGTGTGTGTGTGTGTGTGTGTGTGTGTGTGTGTGTGTGTGTGTTTGTGTGTGTGTGTTCTGCTGCCAGGGGCATTAGGAAGAATGTCATAATTTTTATATTTTTATGTAACAATATAGTATCTTTTGTGTACCATGTATTGTTTGACAGTCACGTTAAAGCTTACTTTAAATTTGAGGGGAGGAATCTTATTTTCTTCAGAAAGGGGGATCATTGTTCCTCAGGTGACAACGCTTCTCCTTCTTTTGTATTTCAACTTACTGTTTTTGTTGTTCTGGCCTACTGTTGAATAGTTACCTCACTGTTTATGGGGAGAACAAAGCATTGCCCCTTTTTCTCTAGGTGGCTTTCTTCCTCCAGAAGAAATAAAGGAAAGATTTGACAGCAACTGCATTACACCAGTAAGTAGTCTCATACTTTGCTAGTTATTGCTAACTCTTAAATGATAGGTTAATTTATTTCCTTCTATCATTTTAGGGAACTGAGTTCATGGACAATCTTGCTAAATGCCTTCGCTATTACATAGCTGATCGTTTAAATAATGACCCAGGGTGGAAAAATTTGACAGTAAGTTTCATATTTTTATACTTCAAAAAGATTAAGGTGACGATTTGAGGCTATCCTTTGATACGACTGATATTATTTGTCCTTTTCCCCCCATAAAATACTGGTTGGCTGTTAGAGGAAAGAGAAGCTTCCAGGGTTATTAGAGATGGGGTGCCTTGCACGGTCCAGTTAGAGACAGCTGATTTTCTCTCAGTGCCAATTTCGTACTCTTATCATCACTGCGAAGCCATAAGATGGGACTCATGATTTAAAATACATATATATGAAAGTCATTTCTGTTATTAGAAATCAAAATACAGCAAGATTAAAGTCATGGGACTGCCTCTAAAGAATGGCTGTGTTCTCCTGAGAATTTAAGCAAAACTTTTATATAATAAAAATTTTAATAAGCTTGTTTCCTTATTAATTAGATATGGTACATTAATTTAATGGATATCTCTTACTGATTACTCTCAGGGCTTATATCGTTCGGTGCGGTGTACTTGAGTAGCAGTGAGAAGAGTAGAAACTTGTGAACTGAATCTGTTTTTCAAATGGCTAAGTTTGACACAAACATTTCATTTTTTTCTATTCCAAGTAGTAAGTTTACCGATGAAATAATTTCGATGTCTAACACATGCACACCTAATTAAGAAAAATTTCCAATTAGTAACACTATCTTAATAGAATTATCCCAGTTTATTTTAAGACATTCATTTCTGTTGATTTTTGTGCTGGAAAACTGGGCGTGAGCTACAAATGTTAAAAACTGTTTTTTATAGGTTATTTTATCTGATGCTAGTGCTCCTGGTGAAGGGGAACATAAAATCATGGATTACATTAGAAGACAAAGAGGTAAAATTCACTTATAAATATTTGATTATGTGTTCCATTTTAAAAAAGACAAGCCATTGTATAGAAAATATTTGGTAAAATGTGATATTCCTATAGTATAAAATGTATTTACTTAAATATAATATATATTTCCCTTCTCTCTAGCCCAGCCTAACCACGACCCAAACACTCATCATTGCTTATGTGGAGCAGATGGTAAGTTTCTTCTTTGGGATCTGAGTCTCTTGGATTAAACCATAGCAAGTGGATGGGTTGGTGTGTAGTAATGGATTATTTGTGGTTGCCTGGAAATTCTAAAATGCCTTGCTTATTTTATGTGTGAGGGGGAACTAGTATAGAGTTGTTGTTCAATCTGTGATTAACATTCACCTATCTTGAATTTTTGTTGTTGTTGTTACATTTTTTCAGCTTTTTAATATAGCCACACATATCTTTAAAATGGAATGTTTCCAAGTGTTGACTCCTGAGTGGTAGTTAGATTCTAGGCCCACATTTCTGTAGGAGATCTTGTTGGCCTCTAGGAAGTTTTAGGCTTTTTGGCTTTGCTGCCTCTGTGTGCTCATTTGGGCTTTTCTTTGCGTTGGTGTCTTGTGTTATGATAATGTCTTGCCTTTGGTTACGGGGTAAGGGTCTTCTAGAGCACTCACTGTTTGCTGTTTTGTTGTTGTTGATTGATAGCTGATCTCATTATGCTCGGCCTTGCTACACATGAGCCCAACTTTACCATTATCAGAGAAGAATTCAAACCAAACAAACCCAAACCCTGTGGTCTTTGTAATCAGTTTGGACATGAGGTCAAAGACTGTGAAGGTTTGCCGAGAGAAAAGAAGGGAAAGGTAAGAACTTCGAGATGGTAGTAGCCTCATTTAAAATTTCTTAATTTTATTTTTTATTGTGATAAAATATTGATATATGTCAATACAACAGAAAATACACCTTTTTAACCACGTTTAAATGTACAGTGCGATGGCATTAAGTATATTTAGGTTGCCTCATTTTAAAAATGGATAAAGAGAAGACAGTGGTTGATTAGATTTTTACCTACTTGCTCCGTTACCCCTCATAGAGATGTATCTTTCAAAGCTCTTTAAAGTAAACACAAATTCACAACCACGCATGAACTCATCCTTTCTACTCCCCACTTTCCTAACACAGCTTGTATCTACATGAGGCTGAGGTCATATAGGTAATAATGCCCATTGCACTTGATTTGTTTGTAGAAGTTATTTGTCTCAAATGGTTATTCTTCTTAAAAGGAACTATAAATCAGGTATGTTAAACTTCTTGGTATTTTTTTTAACGGCATATGTATTTTATTTTATTTATTTAGTTTTTTAAAAAAATTATTTATTTTATTTATTTATTTTTTGGCTGTGTCGGGTCTTAGTTGTGGCACACGGGATTTTTCTGTTGCGGCGTGGGCTCTTCGTTGCAGCACTTGGGCTTCTCTGTAGTTGTGGCGTGTGGGCTCTGTGGTTTGCAGCATGCAGGCTTTCTAATTGAGGCGCGCGGGCTCAGTTGCCCTGCGGCACGTGGGATCTTAGTTTCCCGCCCAGGGATTGAACCTGCGTCCCCTGCATTGGGAGGCAGATTCTTTACCACTGGACCACCAGGGAAGTCCCCTTGGTACTTACTTTTAAGTTACTCCTGGTTTCTACATATTCTGGGTTCCCTTGATTATATCCATTCTCCTTTAAAGGGGTTTCTGTTTTAAGAATATGGTACCTCTTTAAAAGACATGTTGAGTGAAAAAAGCAGGTAAGAAGTATACGTATTCACAGAGAAAGATGAGGCATATACATTAAAATGTTAATATTGGTTGGGTGGAGGTCAAGGTTTGGCAAACTGCAGCTCTCCAGATTTGACGTATGCTAAGAGGGTTTTTTTCGGTTTTTCAAGAGTTGTAAAAACAAAACAAAACATGAAAGAATATGCAACAGAGACCATATACGTCCCACTCCCCAGGCTAAAATATTTAGTGTCTGGCCCTTCGCAAAAAACGTTGGCCAATCCCTGGTCTAGGTCTGATTGAGGTTATGGGTAATTTTTATTTTTAAAATGGTTTGGTGAGTTCTTTTTTATTTAATACTTGTAATATTGAAGTGGGTCTTGCTTTAGAAAAAGCCATAATGTTTGTGTGGGTGGAGAAAATTCCAGGGTTCAGAGTAGATGTGTTGAGTCTTCATCCCCTTTCTTGCAGCATGATGAACTGGCAGACAGTCTTCCGTGTGCAGAAGGAGAGTTTATCTTCCTTCGTCTCAGTGTTCTTCGTGAGGTATGTAGCAGTGACCCTTGGCATCGGTCCGCTAAACCAGGGTGCCTTTTCATGGCTTTAATGGCAACGTTCCTTCTTGGTTGCAGTATTTGGAAAGAGAGCTCACCATGGCCAGCCTGCCGTTCACATTTGATGTTGAGAGGAGCATTGATGACTGGGTCTTCATGTGCTTCTTTGTGGGAAATGACTTCCTTCCTCACCTGCCGTCCTTAGAGATTAGGTATGTGTGTTTGTGTCAGTCTTCAAACTGTTGTTTTAGCCTTCTTGCCTTTACAGTGCATGCTGGTCCTAATGCATAATGTTTGTTTCCTGGTGGCAGGGAAGGTGCAATTGACCGTTTGGTTAACATATACAAAAATGTGGTACACAAAACTGGGGTAAGTTCACTCTTGAATAATTTCAAAACAGAAGTATTTGCTTTTATAAGAAGATCATTTTACATGTATTTTATCACTTACAGGGTTACCTTACAGAAAGTGGTTATGTCAATCTGCAGAGAGTACAGATGATCATGTTAGCAGTTGGTGAAGTTGAGGATAGCATTTTTAAAAAGAGAAAGGATGATGAGGTAAAGTGTTTCTATTGCAGTAGCTAAATTGCTCCTGTCTCTAATAGGCTGTGATGATCCTGTGATTGTCCTTTTAACCTCTTTGAGTGCGCTGTTAAATCATTGTAGTGTATCAAACACCAATGTAATCACGAGTGGTCAGTGCTTTGATGATTTTATAAAGGCTGTGATGCTTGCTGTGTGGAACTGTGTACTGCACCTTGTGTGAGTTGCATTGTAATTTCTTCTCTCTTAATCTTAATTAAGGTATAAATCCAAACACTTGTCTAATCAATAGGACATGAAATGAGGGTTCCAAAGCTAGAATGCTGGAATTGAACTAGTGTGTTTTATAGGCACTATTTATGCTCTGGACCTAAGAACTCTGTACTCTGGTGGCAGAGTATAGGGGGTCTGGGTGGGATTACATCAGTCAAGGTAGGTGGTTGCAGCTCTGTGTAAGAAATGTAGACATAAAAAAAGGAAAAGTCACAAAGCACTCGGGAATTAGTTACCTGTGATAGGGTGAGTGCTTAGGTGAGAAGTCCAGGTTTCTGGCTGGGGTAGTTGGGAGTTCACTGGTGCCATTCACCAAGGTAGCAAGCCCCAGGGGTAGAGCAGGATGGGGTGGGGATAAGGTAGAAGTGAGTTTCATTTTGGAGGTACTGAGTTTGAGGGGCCACAGGACACCTGAGAGGAGAAAAGTCCATGAACCAATCAGATGGATATATGTGGAGCGCAGGTCCTAAGTCTTTTGAAAGGAGATTTGAGAACCATTGGCATGTGGGAGATACCTCCCATCATGAGTGTGAACTTGATGTCCCTGGAAACTCATATAGAGTGAAAGTGCCTCCATCAGGAACCTTGAGGAGTGTGGACGTTTAAGGAGAAGGCGGGGCCAGGGGAGGAGGTCCCTAGAGAGAGGAGAAGCCGTCGGTGCTGCCTGAGGTGTCAGAGCGGGATGGACAGGCCCCTAGTCTTCAGCCAGGGCTTGAGATGCCCTCGGGAGCTGAGGGCTGGAGGGGCAGCAGCCTGGAGGCCGAGTGGGCTGGAGGATGACGGGGGGGAGTCGCCAGGGAGGCCAGCAGCGGGTGAAATGAGCAGAGAGAACGTGGAGGAAATCCCTTAGAGACTGATTTTCTAAAAGTCATATGGCTCTTGTGAGCAAATAGCAACATAATATCACTGCCTTGCTTCACGATTTCCTAACAGATTAAAACATGTCATTGTCTCTGACAAGATTTTATGTTTTCTTCAATTTTGTGTACTGTAGCTAGTGGCCTCTTCTTTAGAACTTTGGGTACCATTTTGTGTAACAGTGAGTGGACTGTAGGCATTCTTTCAAAGCCTTTGGTATTTGATAATCTTCACATGTAAAATTCAAATAACTAACTTTGGGATATCAAATATCTACCAGAACAGCTGTTTTTAACTAAGTCTTCAACAATTACAGTGGCTCCACTTGAACTGCTGCCATTTTGCTTAAGAAATAAACTATGTATACTGTGTACTACTTGGTATAAAAATCTCATGTTAGACAAGTCCTTTTATGTGGCTTTAGCAGACTCTGTACTATTAAATATTGATGGTATTTGGCATTAGAATGGGATGTATAGGATTTGATAGATTGCAGAGTGCTTCAGATTTAAGTATGTCATGTGGTTTCCAGCTGGCCTGGCAGAGAGGGCATTTTACAGCTTTGGATCTTTTTTGGTGTCCTTGACATCATATGATATCTGTTAGCATGGTTGGGCATTGGGGAAATTAATGAACCCTCGGAAATTCAATATAAAAGTATCTGGCTCACTTGGTGGGGAAGTATCTGGGAAATTCAGTATAAAAGTATCTAGGGAAGTGTGTCCACGGCTTTTGACAGATTTCCAAAGGAATTCATAGCACACAAAAAGATTAAAGGTCAGTAAGGTCCATCCAGGTGGACCTGTTCTGCTTACGTAGCCACCTCCCTTAAAAATAGCAAAATAGATAGTAGAATGGGAATACATCAATATTTGTTATTAAAATTGAACAGTTAGGTCAGAATTGTATAGTTTTTATTTAATGAGTTTTGATGTTTGCCTTTCATCTTGCAAATGTTCATTTATTCAGCAAATATTTCTTGTTTACCGCGTGCCAGGTAGTATTCTGAGTGCTACTGATACAACAAAAAATGAAACAAAAAAGCAGACGAAATTTCTGACCTCATGGAGCTAACATTCTTCTGGGGTAAATGGACAATCAAGACAAAAACGAAGTGTAGTGTGCAGGGCGTTAGAGAGTGCTAAGTGCCATGAAGGAAACTAAAGCAGGGGAGGAAGTGTCTGGGGGGGTTGCAACCCTAGAAAAGGTGGCTGGAGAAGGCCTCACTGACGGATGGCTTTGAGGAAAGACCTGAAGGATGTGAGGGAGTGAGCCATGCAGATGTGTGTGGAAAGAGCATTTCAGACAGGGAATAGCCCGTGCGAAGGCTCTAGGGCAGGAGCATACACAGGATGTTGAGAACAGCGAGGAACCAGGAGCCACTGTGGTGGGAGCAGAGGAAGCAAAGGGAAGCGAGCAGGAGAAGAGGTCAGAAAGACGATGGATCCGGTAGAGCCCTCTAGGTCATTAACAGGACTTCAGCTTTTCAGTCTGCATCATTTAAGCATAAAAGTGACAAAGATCTGACACGTACTGTAAAGCCATCACTCTAGCTGCTGTATGGAGGTAAAGGCAGAAGCAGCGAGCCCAGTTAAGAGACTCCTTTGCAATAATCCAGGGGAGCCAGCATGGTGGCAGTGAAGGTGAGAATAGGTGGCTGGATTCTGAATGTGTGTTGAAGCAGGAACCAGTGGGGGATGAAATCCTAGGTGTGAGAGAAGGAAAGGTGTCAAGAATGACTCTAAGGCATTTTTTCTGAGCAGATGAAAGACGGTCTGGTCTGAGCAGCTGTGATGAGACGACTGGGAGGTGCAGGGCTGGGGGTGGGGTTCTGTTTTGGACACATCAAGCTTGAGATGTGCGGGTGGGGGTGTTGAGTTGGGAGAGGCTCTGGCTGGAGAGTCATGAGATGAGAGGATTCCTTCTGTGAGCGCAGGGAAGTGGGGAGGTCCAAGTATTGGGCCCGGAGGGGTGCCAGCGTTACAGGGACAGTGTGGGGGCTGGGGGGCTGTTGAGTGAAGGCAGCAGCAGGAGTGAAGGAACCAGGTGAGTGTGGTGTCCTGGCAGCCCAGTGCAGAGGGCACCATTCCAGAAGGAGGAGTCGTGGTCAGATAAGAGACGTTTCCTTAACGACAGGGGCAAAGCTTCATCAGAGAAGTGGGTGGTGTTCACGTCTTAGGAGGTTTTCAGGAGTAGGTCACCATGTATCCAGCATTCAGCCCCTCCTGCAGAAAGCACAAAGCTCACATCTCGTTAGGTGTCCTCTTGCGGGTGGCAGTACTCCTTGGAGGGGTGGAAGTGCTGCGAGTAGGGTGACGGTCAGTATAGTACCTGCCGTGGTCACCTTAGCTGTCGTTTCAGTGCCTGGACACTCAACAGAAATGCAGGCGTGGGAGGACTGCTTTCTGGGGAAAGGGGGCCTTTGAATGGCTCACTTGGTGGGGAGCAAGGTCAACCCTAAATCCTGTCTAGTTGAAACCATGGCTACATTTTGAAAATGAGAGGAGGGAAGAATCAAGGCAGACTGGACACTTTCCTGTGAATTAAGCTGGCCCAGAATAAGCAGTATAGACATCTGAATTTTCTTCCTTCTTTCGTTAGGTCGACTTGTTGCAATCTTGGTGGGTAGTGTTTGCATAGAGCCCCGCTGCTCTCTTTACCCACTTGTGCCACACATGTGACAGGGTTAGAAACTGTCCAGCCCTTTTTAGGTAATAGAGGCCCATTATTAAATTGTCGTGTTGATTTTTTTTTAATTGTCATCTTGATTATTAACTATCTTCAGCTACAACTTAAAGAATTGTTTTCTTACTTATGTGTATCTTCTCCATTATTGGCAGCCTGTTCACTCCAGGGAAAAACCAAGGGTCCTTGTCATGACTCTTGCATTCTTTCCTGAAATGATGTTAAAAACTACCTGAAAAAAAAATTGAGGAACATTTTAAATTGTATCTAAACTCAATTTAGAATGCTCTCTATCCATCTGCAGTTCTGATAAGCAGCACTTTGAACATACAGTCCATTGCCTGGTTTAATTATGTACCTAGGTTTCTGGGGTCTTCCTTTAAAACTTTAATTGTCTCCCGAATCATTCCTGGTAATGTTTAACTCTTACATTTTTGTGTAATTATTTGACAGAATATGTGGATTTTATACTTTTAGGACAGTTTTAGAAGACGACAGAAAGAAAAAAGAAAGAGAATGAAGGTGAGTTTTAGCTAATATCATAAGACTGGCAATGGTATCAGTTTACGATTTGGGAGGAAGATGTTCATTACAATAGCTGTTTATTCCTTACCGGCTGGGAGTTGGTTAGGGACGTGGCGCCCACCCAGCTGCCTTCCTACCTGGTATTGATTTTAAAGAAGTCCTTTCTAAGCTCTCTGGAGTCTGAAGGGAAACACTTGATGGGCAGGAAGAGGCAGGTTGCATTTAGCTGTTTAAGAGTTTTTTTTACAATAATCAGATATTGTTTTTGTAATAAAAGCAGTCAACCCTTTGTTTCTTTCCCCTTACAAGTCACTATACTCTGTCTATATCTTTGTCAGGTTAATCTTCCTAGAACAAGATACCCGTAGCTTTGTTGTTTCTCTGCTCGGAAATCACCAGTGACTCCTTAGTCCCCTCAGAATCCAGTTCTCTCTCAGTCTGCCTTGCAGAGCGCACCGTGGTCTGGTTGAATTCCGGCCGCCAGCTCTTCCCCTGCTGTCCTCTAAATACACCATGTCGCTCCTGACCCAGAGCCTTGCCCCCCTTTGGCTCCTCCAGAAGGTCCCTACTTCCAGCCCCACACACCTTGCCTTCTCCACGGCCTCCCTTGCTGCCTCTGCTTGTGGTCCAGGTTGAGCAGTCCTTTCCTTTATCTCTGGTGAATCTTGTCTTCCTTCCTGGGTTTTAAATTCATGGAGTTGAGGGACTGCCTCTTATTACCATATTTTATTGGATTTGAGCAATTTCAGGAACCTAGAAGGGAGAAGAGTAATTTATTGTTGCAGGTAGTTGCCAACCACTTAGATTGGGAGGAGCATATTTGGTTTCTACTTTATTTTTTTTCCTCTTTTTTAATTAATTTTTTAAAATTGAGGTATATTTGATGTATAATATTATATAATCAGGTGATTAGAGTATATTATATACAGTATAGTATATATAATATTGATTCAGTTTTTAAAGGTTATATTCTATTTACAGTTATTATAAAATATTGGCCATATTCCCTGTGTTGTACAATATATCCTTGTAGCTTATTTATTTTATATATAATAGTTTGTACCATATATTATTATTTCCTTTCAGTCAATATCTGTTTTTAAAACATCTGTTTTATCAGTCAGCCACAACCGTCACCTAGTATAGCTATAGTCATAACTGTAATTAATTGGCAATAAAGAGTTAAATTCTAGCAAGGTGAAGGGTAAATAAAAGCTGTATTTCCTGAGTAGAAATCAAACTCTTGACTTATTTTTTTTTTTACCATTAAGGTAAATGTTATAGTTATTTATTATTTGTTATTTTTATTTGCCTAAAATTATGTCTTGAATGTGTTCAGAAATTGTGAGTAAACGTAGTAGAACAGCCTAATGAGACTTGAATAGTTCCACAGGGAGGAACTGCAAATGACGGGCATTCTCAAACTCTACGTGTATATACCAGAACAGTGAATTATATGTACTTTTAGAGCAAAGTTACTATTACAAACTGTTGTTTACAGGGTAAATTACCATTATATCAAAGTGTAGACAACCCTGTAATGTTAACAGAAATCCATTTTGTCTTTTAAGTGCTTACAGTGGGGACTCTTTCTATTGCCCTCTTTTCTTCCTGTCATCTAACTGTGTTGTGATTTAATTTTAATTTCTACATTCATTTATTTCCATGTATGTTAGAGAGATCAACCTTCTTTCTCTCCTGGTGGAATATTAACCCCTCATGCCCTTGGTTCAAGAAACTCACCAGGATCTCAAGTAGCCCATAATCCGAGACAAGCAGCCTATGAAATGAGGATGCAGAATAACTCTGTAAGTGACTCACTTTTATGTAGCTTTGGAGGGTGGCGACTTACCAGATGCCCCTGTAGTTGTGTGTGAATTTGATCATTTAGCCTGGGGTTGTTTTGTTTTATAGTTTTTCTCAATTTCTTTTGCCTTGAGAGATATTTTTAATTCTATTAAATTCTTTATCAATATGAAAATATCTAAATGATGTGAAAGGAAAGAAAATGCATGTAAATACAGATGGCTAAGTGGCTGCAGTGTCTCTGTAATGCACATGGGCCACAGTGCTTCCCTCTTCCCCCAAAGGTACAGTGGTGATGGTGCTAGAAGCATGAGGGGACATCCAAATGTCTCACGTCTCTGGCGTGAGAGACGAGGGAGGGTTTTGCTGCCTGATTTCCCCTTTCCTTCCAGGGATCGGTTATGGGCATTTTGCAGAATGGTATTCCTCAGTCTGTTAAATACAGGTACTCCTTACTGCCTAAGCTTCACTCTCCAGCTCAGTCATAGAATAGATCTGAGTATGTGTTTTAAGGTAGCTCTCACTACCGAACTCAGAATGGATTTGCTTCATGGTATCCCTCCTTATTTGAACTTTGTAATCTAAGCTGCGTGAGCAGATCATTTCAGCCAGCAAGCCTTTACTCTGTGCATTAGCTTCCTGTTGTATTGACAAAAGACCAAGAGCTCAGAGCACGTGGCAAGACAGCAAGCAGGGGTGAGGGAATAGACCATGAACTAACGCACACATACAGCAGATAAAGCTATTGCTTATTTCAGGCTAGTAGGCATGAGAGAGAGAGAGTTTTGTAAAGGGAGAAAAGATACAATGTAAACTTTTACTATGATAGATGCAAGGAAATTGCATAAGTTTGGATATTTAAGTTTTATTTTTCTATTAGTTATCCTATTGATGATAAAATCCCTTATTATAGGGCAATCCTATACGTAGAATTTTTGCCATATCAAGAGACTGATTGAATGTATATTCCCATAAATTCACAATTAGAAGTTTTAGGACCTTAGATTTGGAATTTGAGAAATGAGGTTTTGCATCTCCCAAGAGAAGAAGACTGCCTTTCTATTGTGTTTTTTTTGTTCTGTTTGATTTTTGTTTTCTTTTTCTTTTTTTAATTTTTATTTTATACTGGAGTATAGTTGATTAACAGTGTTCTGGGACTTCCCTGGTGGCACCAGGGAGGAATCCACCTACCAATGCAGGGGACACAGGTTTGAGCCCTGGTCCGGGAAGATCCCATATGCTGCAGAGCAGCTAAGCCCGTGCGCCGCAACGGCTGAGCCTGTGCTCTAGAGCCCCTGAGCCACAACTACGGAGCCCACTGCTGCAACTACTGAAGCCCGCGCACCTAGAGCCCGTGCTCCACAGCAAGAGAAGCCACCGCAATGAGAAGCCCGCGCACCACAACAAAGAGTGGCCCCCGCTCGACGCAACCAGAGAAAACTCGCATGCAGCAACGAATACCCAATGCAGCCAAAATAAATTAATTAAAAAACAAAACAAAACAAAAAAACCAATGTTCTGTTAGCTTCAGGTGTACAGCAGAATGATTCACTTGTATATAGTTGGCCAAAAAGTTCCTTTGGTTTTTAAGTAAAAATAAAAGCACATTTTAAATTTTCACCAAGAACTTTATTGAGCAATGTATTCACTGTTTTGTTCCACTACCTTCTGCCGTTTTTCAGGCAACTTTATAATTCCATTTTCCCAAAACTTTTTATCTTTTTGAGCAAAGAACTGTTCCAGGTGCCTTTTACAGCCTTCCGGGGAATTGAAATTTTTTCCATTAAGAGAATTTTATAAAGACCAAAATAAATGGAAATCCACAGGTGCAATGTCTGGTGAAGAGAGCGGATGACTCAGAACTTCCCAGCCAAGTTGTAATAGTTTTTGCCTGGTCATCAAAGAAACATGCGGTCTTGCGTTATCCTGATGGAAGATTATGCGTTTTCTGTCTGTTTTCCGGACGCTTTTCGTCGAGTGCTGCTTTCATTTGGTCTAATTGGGAGCAATATATGTTGGAATTAATCGTTTGATTTTCCGGAAGGAGCTCATAATAGAGGACTCCCTTCCAATCCCACCACATACACAACATCACCTTCCTTGGATGAAGGCTGGCCTTTGTTGTGGTTGGTGGTGGTTCATTTCACTTGCTCCACAATCTCTTCTGTTCCACATTATTGTACAGAGTCCACTTTTCATTGCCCATCACGATTTGTTTTAAAAACGGAACGTTTTCCTCACGTTTCAGTAGAGAATCACATGTGGAAATACAGTCACGAAGGTTTTTTTCACTTAATTTATGTGGAACCCAAACATCAAAGTGATTCACATAACCAAGCTGGTACAAATGATTTTCAGTGCTTGATTTGGATATTTTGAGTATGTCTGCTATCTCCCGTGTGGTATAACATTGATTGTTCTCAGTTAATGTCTCGATTTGTTTGCTAACAACTTCAACTGGTCTACCCGACTGTGGAGCATCATCCAGCGAGAAACCTCCAGCACGAAACTTCGCAAACCACTTTTGACACATTCGATCAGTCACGGCACCTTCTCCATACACTGCACAAATCTTTTTTTGCGTTTCAGTTGCGTTTTTGCCTTTCTTGAAATAATAAAGCGTAATATGCCAGAAATATTGCTTTTTTCTTCCATCTTCAATATTAAAATGGCTACACAGAAATTCACCGATCTTGATGTTTTTTTTAAATACACACTGATGTGACAGCTGTCACAATACAATCTAAGAAAATTGTTTCGGACTTCCCTGGTGGTCCAGTGGTTAAGAATCTGCTTGCCAGTGCAGGGGACACGGGTTCGATCCCTGGTCCAGGAAGATCCCACATGTTGTGGGGCAGCTAAGCCTGTGCGCCACAACTACTGATCCCACGCTCTAGAGCCCACAAGGTGCAACTACTGAGCTCACGTGCCACAACTATTGAAGACCACACGCTCTGGGGCCCACGTGCTGCAACTACTGAAGCCCGCGTGCCTGGAGCCTGTGCTCCACAACAAGAGAAGCCACTGCAATGAGAAGCCCACGCGCCGCAAAGAAGAGTAGCCCCCCGCTCACCTCAACTAGAGAAAGCTGCGTGCAGCAACAAAGACCCAACGTAGCCAAAAAAAAGAAAATTGTTTCAAATGAAGTTAAAGACAACTAAGCGCTACTAGAGCCATCTTAATGGAAGAAGACCAACAAACGTTTTGGCCAAACCTATACATGTACATGTATCTATTCTTTTTGATTTTTGTTTTCTTATACAGAGTGAGATGTGGAGGGTCAGTGAAAGGGATTGCAGTGAGACACTTGAGTAGGACAGAAAAGGCTGATGTCCATCATTTAAGATCATAGTGACTACAGTCCCCACAGAGTGGAACTGAAAGTGACTGGCATTCTCAAACACCATACTGATGATAGAATGCTTTTTTCTTAATGTCAGGGAGGCAGTAGGTTTAAACTTTGTCACCTGTGATTGCCCTGAGAAGGATTGCAATATTACAGTCAGACTCCACAGAACCAGACCCACTGTTGATTAGTAACGTCTCCCATGGGAGTGAGAGTGGAGAGGTTGGTGTTTACGTTGCTTATTTGATCCTGTATTAATTCCTCTTGACACATTTATTTCTTTTGGAGTCTTTGCAAAGAGGGATTTTCATCTAGAATGTTCTGAATTTAAAGTAATCATGAAGCCATATTACCAGTTCATTTAAAGATGGCCTTTAAAGTTATGGATTTTTGCTCTTTTGGCGTGTTTTTGTTTATTTTTGTTTATTGATTTTTTGAGCTGTTTGGGCATGTTAGTCTGCAGTACTTGACCAGTGTCTGCTGATGGTCAACATTGTCAGTGTTTTATCAGATGGCGTCTGTTTCTTCATAAATATGTGTTTTTAATTTTTGCATTCTGAAGTATGGTTTCATTGTATCTGCAGCCATTCTCAATTTAACAGAATATGATTACAAAGCAGCTTTTAAAAAAAAAATTTTTATGACTTGTTATGAATCTGGTATGTTTCGGAAGGAATCCTTTTGTTGGTAGAGGGAGAGGAGAAAAGAGCAGTGGGGGGGGGGGTTAGCATTAAAGAGCAGACACCCGCCTTTTGTGTTTTCCTTGAAGATATATTACTTTTGTTATCTAAAGATGGAATTTATATTTTGTCAGTTTGGGAAAGTTTGCTTTTTACCCAACTTCCTCTCATAATTTAATCCAAATGGATTAGTGTGGGGTTTAAAAATAAAAGTGATGACTTAGTGAGTCAGGTGTGCTATTGATCTGTCACATGTGGTGTTTCATTTAATCCCGGCAGTAATCTGTGAAGATGAGAACAGTAGCATCCCCAGTTCAAGTTGAGGCTGACAGGTTGAATAAATTGCCCAAGGCCATGCACCGAGAAAGGCTGGTTTGGTATTTCAAACTCAGGTCTGTCTGACTGAAAATACCCATCTCATTTTCCCAGTGCAACAGTGCCTTCCTGGATTTATTTTTTTACTGGGTTTTGTGAGGGGTTTTGGACAGTATTGGCCATACAGTATCATGGGTAAAATTGATACTATACATTTTTAAAAGGAAAGTGTTATAAGCTCTATGTGAAATATAATTTTGCTTTGTTGTAACAAACTTTCTTAGCCTGTGGTATGAACTACCTTTATGCTAATTATAGTATCAACAAAATAGCCTCCTGAGCTCTCAATTTAAAAAATTCAGTTTACTCAAAATATCTAATATATTGTGAATAATAAGAACAAAACCTCTACTATGAAAACCTTTTTTGCCACTTATGTTTTTGGTCATTTAACATAAAACTAAAGTTGCAGAAGACTTTAACTTTTTAGTTAAAATTAAAATACTCTAGGGTGTGCCTATCTTCATTGAGTTAAGTACAAAGGGAAGAGATAATACTGAATTTAAAGTGGTATCCAAGTCTTTGAAATACTAATAAGATGTGCATTTTTCTAAGATGACCAATAGATTTTTATTTGTACATTGAATTGTAAAATAGTGTATGTAAAATAATTTACAGTTATCTGGCAGAGTCTTATTACTAAACTATTGCTTTCCAGAGTGGTTATACTAGGTTGAACACATACCATTTAACTTCATTTTCACCAGCTTGACTATTTTATGTATTATTAATTTATATATTTATCTTTTTCCCCCTTTACCGTTTTGCTGTTTGATTGGTGGAAAGTGATCGTGAATTCATAAGATCAGCGAATCACCAAAGAAAAGAAATATTTAAGTATTAATTTTTAAAATTTATAAAATTAAATTGTTCTTTTTTCTTCTGAAGCAGTTTTTACCCTAAGAATGTTCAGATTCTTTTGAGTTTAAGCATAGGAAGCTTGGTACCATATTACTCTTTTTTGGGGAAGTGCAGTAGTCCAAGATCAGTCTTTGTGCTTTCAAAATACGTTTACCAATATCTATTTTAACAGCCTTAAAAAATGTATTACCGTGAAGCATGGTGGTAGTAGCAGTTGGATGTAACTGCTTATGTGAAATGAATAATTAAGTCCTTCCTCCCTAATGTCATAATTGTCTGCAGAGTCCTTCAGTGTCTCCTAATGCGAGTTTCACTTCTGATGGCTCCCCATCTCCGAGAGGAGGAATTAAGCGAAAAGCGGAAGACAGTGACAGTGAACCTGAGCCAGAGGATAACGTCAGGTGAAGCCATTTTTTGGTAGCACTTTGTTAGCAAATTGCTGAAATAGAGGCGGTCTAATTAATGCTATATTAGCTCAGAGCAGCAGTGCCTTCAGATGCTTGCCTGTGATCTTTTTATCCACCAGTAATTAATGTGGAGGGTTAGAATAGTCAGTAAATTCCAGTGAGATATGTAAGCTATAGCTGTTAAACCTAAGTATCTAGATTAGTATGCAAGTTTTCGTCCTCCAAGCCACTTTTCCCCCTGAGAGCAGGCGCTAGATGGGCTAAGCATGAGGTGTTTAGCTCTGACTATGTGATCTGAAGGTCACTGTGTGGAGATTACATTTTCAAGCTGCTTAACCCAGAAAGTTCAGTTACACTTGGATACTTGATATAGTTTGCTTTAATCTTCTTAGTTGAAAAGTTTCTTCCTCAAGATGAAATATGTAGAACTTATTTGGTTAAGAAATATGTATATTTTTAAAAACCACAGACTTGTATATGCATAGTTATATTTCATGACAGAGAAGTTTCCCTGTAGCTGTATACTTATCATTTATTTTATTTTTTAAAAATAAATAAATTTATTTATTTATTTATTTTTGGCTGCATTGGGTCTTCGTTGCTGCACGCGGGCTTTCTCTAGTTGCGGTGAGCGGGGGCCCCTCTTCATTGCGATGTGCAGGCTTCTCATTGTGGTGGATTCTCTTTGTTGCAGAGCACGGACTCTAGGCCCGTGGGCTTCAGTAGTTGTGGCACACGGGCTTCAGTAGTTGTGGCTCGCGGGCTCTAGAGCTCAGGCTCAGTAGTTGTGGCGCACGGGCTTAGTTGCTCCATGGCATGTGGGATCTTCCCGGACCAGGGCTCGAACCCGAGTCCCCTGCATTGGTAGGCGGATTCTTAACCACTGTGCCACCAGGGAAGTCCCATACTTAACATTTATAATAGGAAACTTTGATTCTTTAATTTGTCCAGAAGTTGGAGATCATCATATAATAAGATTAACAGCCTCTCCTGTGATTAAATCTAGGTTTGAATCCTGGGCTCGAAGTGCAAAAGGCCAACAGCCTTAATAAATGTAACTCATTAAGAATTTAGCAAAAATGATATAGTTCAAAGTTAAGCAAACAATGGTGGTCCATATCTCATGCTTCTTATATAGGATGTGGATGGTGTGTTTATAATTAGAAATGTTCTTTGATGTTAGATTCTAATATCTGTGATGACTGGTCATCGAACATTTACCTGACCTGAGTTTTTATCCTATGCTTCTATAACAATGGATTTCCTCTTAGAGTGTCTTTTGTTTTACTATGAGGTCATCATGATCAATACTAGCTTAATAGTAAACTTGATTTATTTTGTACTTTATTATTTAATTCAGGTGCTGGGGATAATCAAGGTAGAAATGCTTGTCAAGGAATGCTTGGCATTCTTAGCATTTATTTTGTTCATATTTTCTGTAAAATGGTGATAATCCACATTATGGATAGAGGATAGTTCTCCTGATTGATTTCTGTGAATCCTTTGTGTATGCGGGAAATTAAAATTGGTAATGTGTGCGGGTTTCCCCCGAAAGTAGAGGGGGCCTATGAAACCTTTCAGAGCCGAAATGGCGTAAAGAGGCAGTTACCGTAGGTCACATCTTGCTGCACAAAATAAATGGAGATAAAGCCCAGATGCTCACAGACACAGCTCACAGCTCTGGCGGCAGATGCTAAGGCGCTGAGTGTGATTCCTGGGGAAGGGGCTGGCGGGGCCACTCTTGCTCCTGGGGTGCATGCTGAAAACAAACGTGCTAAACGAGATTCCCACTTTCTGCCTTTTTTTTTTTTTAAGCGAAATCTCTGCATTTCTTTCGATTAGAGAAAACAGGTATTAATGGGGGTCTTTTGTAAAAGCAAAGTGGTGTAAAGTGAACTTTTGAAAAGCAGGACATACCTGTATTCTGAAACATGACTGCAGTTAATTTGTAAGATCTGGCACATGGTAGAAAATGGCCTTACTGTAGAATCATCTTGATGTTCTTGATCTGTCCTGATTAAAAAAAAATTTTTTTGGCTTCTTTGTGTTCCTTCAAGAAAATGTTTTAATCTCTCGGAGAATGAGAAATGAGTACTTTGTGGTTCTTCACGTTGTATTTTCAGTGATTAATGATAACTTAGTGAATTAATTGACCTGCTTCTAAGTTTTACCAGAACATACATACATACGTGTGTACATGTGCATGCGTGTCCTTCTCTTCAACTCTTAGCTCAAAGAGGCCCAAGCATAGGGAGCGTAGGTTAGGTATACACATGATTTCTGCCTGGTTTCTAGATTATTCTTTTATAAATCACTTTTTACCTTTAAAAGAATTACCCATGCAAATCTTTTTTTTTTAAGGCGTTTAATTGACTTTCTCTGTATAGTTTAAATATATTTTAACAAACTGAGGAACTTGAACTATATAAAAATATCTACAGCAAATTTTAAAGTGTAGTTTTAGGGACTTCCCTGGTGGCGCAGTGGTTAAGAATCCGCCTGCCAATGCAGGAGACATAGGTTCGATCCCTGGTTTGGGAAGATCCCACATGCCACGGAGCAGCTAAGCCTGTGCACCACAACTACTGAGCCTGCGCTTTAGAGCCCATGAGCCACAACTACTGAGCCCACGTGCCACAACTACTGAAGCCTGCGAGCTCTAGAGCCTGTGCTCCGCAACAAGAGAAGCCACTGCAATGAGAAGCTCACGCACTGCAACGAAGAGTAGCCCCCACTCGCTGCAACTAGAGAAAGCTTGCGCGCGGCACCAAAGACCCAATGCAGCCAAAAAGTTAATTTAAAAAAAGAAATGTAGTTTTAGCATTATTCCACAATCAAAAAGCATGTAAAACAGTATGAAAATTTGAGCAAACAAGTGTACTGTATCTACTTTATTAGCATAAGTGATTATTCTTTTTTTAAATGTAGTTTTATAATGATCTTACTGGAATCAGTGTTTGAGTTTTTGATGTTTAACTATCTTTAAGTTGGTAATAAATCCTGTGAAAGTGGACTTTTTAGAAATAGTTAAATGAAACCGTGTTTGTTAGCATTACTGTTTATTAACTCATTTACATTTCACCTGGACATTAAGTATAAATTGATTTGGTGATAAACAGGTAGACAGTTACCATATTAATTCAGCATACACTGGCTTTGCCTGGTTTGTAGGTTATGGGAAGCTGGTTGGAAACAGCGGTACTACAAGAACAAATTTGATGTTGACGCAGCTGATGAGAAATTCCGACGTAAAGTTGTGCAGTCTTACGTTGAAGGACTCTGCTGGGTTCTTCGATATTATTACCAGGTACAAAGAGAATATTTTCCTCTAAACCTCTAGTTAGTCATTTTAGGAACATAATTTCTATAATAATATGTATTATTGAGCTGTATTCTGAGATTAAACCTAGACTTTTTTTTAAGCTTCCTATTTAGAAATTCATTACTTTGAATAATATTTGTTTCTAAAGCTCCTGAGGTGTTAATATATAAACAAAGCTATTTTTTTGTTGTGTCAAAAGATTTCAACACCAGGGAGTATGGTTGAGTATACTTTGTCTTTCAGATGACTAAAGTGTAGTGTTTTTTTAATTGGAATAAAAAATAACTGAGGAACTAATAGATAGTCACTAAATGACTGAAAAAAGGACAAAGCCTGGAAAATACTAGTAAGAATTTGAAAGCAATTTGAATGATACCATTTCCTCTGTATAACGTAGTGATGTTACTTGAAGTGCTTTCTAATTGGAGTCATCTGTATCTGACTTAAAGCCTTTGATAATTGGGATGTCAGATTGATGAGAGGTTAGGTAGACATGGGAATTGTAACACAGATAGTTAATATCTGGTTTTGTGCTCGGAGAGTGAAGCAAGTTCAGTTTGTTGTGTGATCTGAAATTAGTAAGTAGAAAGTAATTTAATGTGCTGAGTATCAACTATAAAATATTTTAATTTCATGTTTTACTCCTACCAAGATTTTAATTCACCAGGCACAGAGTCAAAACACATATCAGGAAGACTTCTTTTTTCTATGAGTATAACTTGTTTCCGTTTTGATGGGCTTACTTAAATATTTTTATAATAAAGAGAAAGTTTTCACTGAAAATATAGGGAATAGTAAGATGAAGCTTTTGCCTGTTTTACTCTCAATCACAGTGATGTGCCTTCCTCACCTGTAGGCTCAGTAAGTGTCAGCTGCAGCTGCTCTTCATTTTATTTGATGATGGCAGCTCTAGAGTTGAAAGAAATGCCACCAAACACATTATAAGGATAAAAATCTTCACCAAATTGTGTTTGTGGATATAAAGTTTGGAATTAAAGGTGTTTTGCAGTATTTTTTAAATCAAAGGGCCATTGATGCGAAGTAAAAAGTTCAGATTTAATCAGAATAACTTAGGACTCATGGAAAAACTTAATGCATGGAATATATACTAGAAGTCGTGTTTTATAAATAGAATATATAGGTTAATAGTCTAATTTTTATTTGTTTTTTTCTGTGTATATCATTAACATAGATTTTTGGGTTTGCTGTTTTTAATGATTCCAGGGTTGTGCGTCCTGGAAGTGGTATTATCCATTCCATTATGCACCGTTCGCTTCAGACTTTGAAGGTATTGCAGATATGGCTTCTGATTTTGAGAAGGGTACCAAACCGGTAAGCTTAACTATTTAGAGCCATAAAATTTATAGAATTTTGGCTTAGATAAAAATTGTGTGTTGTATGTTAAAGTTTTTTTTTTCTTTTTTACAGTTTAAACCACTGGAACAACTTATGGGGGTTTTTCCAGCTGCAAGTGGTAACTTTCTACCTCCATCATGGCGGAAGCTCATGAGTGATCCCGTGAGTCTTTTAGTATTTTGAGTGTGTTGGTAACTGGGTTTTTGTCGTACATTTTACCAACATTAGCCACAATTTGTTTTGCATCTCATAGTTAAGAGAGCGAAGTGCAGAAAAAAAGTAAAAGTATTTGAGTTCCGTATATTTTTCACCACTTTATTTTTTTTCTGCTTTCCTTGGCCATCAGGACCCAACTTAGTAAAAAAAAAAAAAAATCATTTGTGTTTGGGAGAAATTCTTAGAACAGTTTTTTTATTCTCAGCCTACCTGTAAGCCATTTTTTTTGGTTGTTCCAGCCTTTGTGGTGGCTGCTAGAGCTAAGGCTGGCCCGCTTGAAATCCCCTCCCAGCTGGTTTTGTGGGCGAGGAGTGAGACCCAGCTGGGAGGTGGGGTTGTCAGTAAGCTCTTCACTCTACACTGGGTCCACATCTGTCTGCTTTAAAATTCCTCTATAATAATGCCTTTTTTTTCATCTTTTAAAATATAATTGTTAATTTTGTTTCACTAGACCTGCAATTAAAAGAATACCATTTTTAAAAGGAAAGGACGCTCATTTTCTTATCAAGCATGATAACATGATCAAATGTTATATCAAATTCTTTGTAACAGAAATATGTGACTTCACTTTTTGAATCTTTACTTGTCTTCCTGGTATAGGATTCTAGTATAATTGACTTCTACCCGGAAGATTTTGCTGTTGATTTGAATGGGAAGAAGTATGCATGGCAAGGTAAAATTTAGACATTATTCCTTTTCGTTAAAATAATTTTCTCTTGGTAAAACTGTGCACAAACATGATTTATGGGATGAAAGAATTTCTATATTTTGCCATCCAAACTGGGATTAGCAATGATTGATATTCTAATAGTCACACTATGGTAAACAATAAATGGGTTGAAATACATTAATCATATTTTTTATCTCCTTTGTGATTAATTAATGGGACTTGGGACTTGCTCCTTTCAGTCACTGACGCCTTGTGAGGTTGCTGAGCAATGTAGAAACATGAGAGTGTCCATGTGGAGATTTACTTACACTCTGTGGAAACTTTTGAAAAATATATTCGAAATTTAGTTTACATACTTAACATTAATCATACTTAAAGTTTATTTCTTATTTATCTGTACATTATTTTCTCATTCCATTCTGTTCACAGACTTTGTAGAAAGAATGGCAATAAAAATTAGTACTAAATGTAAGGTGATATTTCCCACTCAAAAAATGTGCGATGACAGTAAAACACAAGAAAGTGTCTCACACAGTAAGCCAATTGTTGTTTCACACCAGAGTCCCTTTCAGCAAATCATTTTAACCTCTTCTTCCACCATATATTTTTCTAGAATGATAAGCATGTTTGGTAATACCATGCTTTCATTCTTTTTCCCTGATTATTCTCTGGGGTACAGAGACCAGTAAAATAACTCAAAGAGAACTGTGGAGGAAAAGGGGAATAAATAATAATTTACCAATTGAAATAATTATTTTATGAGATTTTAGGGTTGACTTTTGATTTATGTAGTAACAGGAATTTCATATTACTTTAACAGAATGATAGTGGGAAATGCAACCCGTTGATTGGGGCTGTGCAAGTGTTGTACTCTGTGGGCATATTGTGTTATAGGTAAAAAGATTGGGGTCTTAGGTTGTTTTTGAAGATGCTTTGTAGAGGAGTAACATAGAGGGAGAGGAGGCATAGGAGAACAGGAAGTAGTAAAGTAAAAATAAAGTTATTTATGTAAGTGTTCATTAAATGAATAAGTAAATATATAAACATGCAGATGACTTACTATCACTGTAGTATAAATTGTCCAGAGGAAAAGTAAGGCAGTGCACATCAGTTAGTTTCTCCACACCCTTGCCAATATTTATTTTGTTTTTTGATAATAGCCATCTGGATGGGTGTGAAGTGGTATCTCACTGTGGTTTTGATTTTTCATTTCCCTAATGATTAATTATGTTGATCATTTCTTTTTTCATGTGCTTATTAGCTATTTGTGTATCTTTTTTTGGAAAATTGTCTTTTCAGGTCCTTTGCCCATTTTTGAATTGGGTTTTTGTTGTTTCATTATAGGTGTACTTTATATATTATTAATTTTGATGAAGTCCAGTTTTTGTTGGACTATTTTGTTATTGTTGCCTTTGCTTTTGGTGTCTAAGAAATCACTGCCAAATCCAGTGTCATGAAGCTTGCTCCCTATATTTTCTTCTAAGAGTTTTATAGTTCTGGCTCTTACATTTAGGATGTTCAGCCATTTTGAGTTAATTTTTGTATATGGTGTAATGTAAGGGTCCACCTTCATTCTTTTGCGTGTGGATATCCATTTTCCCACCACCGGTTGTTGGAGAGACTGCCCTTTCCCCACTGAGTGGTCTTGGCACCCTTGTTGAAAATCATTTGAGTGCGTATGAGGGTTTATTTCTGGGCTGTTTATTCCATTGGTCAGAATGTCTGTCTTATGCCAGCACCATACTGTTTTAATTACTGTAGCTTTGTAGTCAGTTTTGAAATCAGGAGATGTGAGTCCTCCAACTTTATTTTTCTTTTTCAAGATTGTTTTGGCTGTCTGGGGTCCCTTAAGATTCCAAAAGAATTTTAGCATGGGTTTAAACTCAGACCTTTAATATTTTTATATTTCATATAAATATTTTCATTTATTAGACTCTGTAGCAAGAACACACCTTTCTTGAGGTTAAATTTACTACTGTTAGGAGATGTCGTTTTTTCTCCATACCTATCTTTAAATCTTATGGAAAGTAATGATAATACTTAGTTAAGTTCTTGCCTAAATTGAGTGCATCTTAAAATGATAGATGATAAAATGTATCTGCGTATTTTTCCAACATTTATTGACCATGTGTACTTACAATTATTATATATAATAATATAGCATAGATATTTCGAATGCTATGTATTTTATATATGAACAGAGAATTTAAGTAATTTGATCAGAGTCACACAGTGTCAGAACTAAGATCTGAACCCGGAGAGTCTGACCACTGTGTTTAACTAAATATTACCACCATTTGGGCTGCCTCTGGGCTGTTGAGAGGTTTAAATGAACCAAAGCATGTAACATAGGAAATAGGTGCTCAAAAAAAAGTAGCTGCTGCTGCTATCATTTTTACTATCATATCATTCTCAAGCACTACCACTGTCACACCTGGGTGTAAGGCGTCCTTCCTCCCTTGGCCAGTAGGGCTCGTTTGTTACTTGTTAACCATATTGCTGTCATTAGCACTGCAAGTTGCTTACTGTTTGGAGTTAGCTTCTGGAGTTGATATTGTAGGAAAGTCTTTCTGATAATTTGTTTAGATCCTAAATCTATTAGGTAGAAAACGAAAGCTAGATAATGTTGTAGTTTTTCATGTTATAACTTTTGTTAAGTGAATGACTAATTACCACTTGAACAACTTTCTAGGTTTTTTCCATCTAAGTGTTTACCAGCTTTTTAGGCCCCATAAAATTCACACTAGAAGTTAGTATTCTCCTTAACTAGGTATTCTCCTTACTTGTAGTACAATTGAAGACGTCTCCTAACTTTGAAAATATGGTAGCTAAATAATCAATGACAACTTTGGAAACCTTTGATTTCTCATCATTTTAAAGGGAAAAAATCACGAATACAGCAGTTTTGAGTGGCAATAGTTTCAAAATTATTTAGCTTTATTTAACATTTCTCTTTGCTATTTATCTTAAAATTTTTATTTGGCCAAAATACTATTTTTACTGTATACAGCAGCACTTATTATGCTTCAATAACTTCGTATAGTTTTCTAGTAATAGATATTGTATTACTGGTGTGTTTCTTTGAAGATTATGCACATGGGTCCAGATAAAGCAATGATCTCAATTCTAGCACACTCCAGGGAACAATTTTCAGCCTGAAAATATTCATCTATTCTACCCGCCCCTAAAGTTAATTTAAGCAAACAAGTGTCTAAAATTTTTGTGTGTATAAGTTAATTATAAGGTCTTAAAATGTAATAGAATATTATGCAATTCTAGAGCTGCAAGAGTCGTTTCAAGTATTCTAGTTAAACAGAACTTCTGAATATTTTTTTTGAATGATCTCTGTACAAAAGAAGAAACCAAGGTCCTAAAAAGATGAAAGGATAAACCCAAGCCTTTGGGAGATTGACTGGTTTGCCCGAGGGCATCTAGTAAGGAGAGCGAGAACAGAGAGAGGCTGGTGTCTAGGTGGCCACTTGTTCATTTAATTTAAAAATTTTATTATCACAGAGTTAAGATCAAACATGGTTTTCCATATGAGCCATTTTAAGGGTGGGAAATTTGGAATTTTTTCTTCTACAGTTGAATTTTGGCTAAAGATTAGAGTTCAGTTCCCGAATGTTTTTATATTAGCAGGGATATTCTACTAGAAATGTTCATTTGGACCAGTTGGAATTTAGGTGACCCTAATAGTTGGGCGGTTGGTGTGCGTTTATGTTCCCAGGTGTGGCTCTGTTGCCGTTCGTGGATGAGCGAAGACTGCGAGCTGCCCTGGAAGAGGTGTACCCGGACCTCACCCCCGAAGAGAGTAAGGCCAGCGCCCCACTCAGGCAGCACTGAGTCTGTGGGACACAGACTTCACGTTTCCTTATAAAATTAGACCATTTTTTTTCATTTGTGAATTTTTCACAAAGGGGGCATAAATCATTGATTTTACTTCTTTGTAACAAAAGTTAAATTTGTTTCTTAAAATTTATTATCTGTAAATTGAATAGTAATTAAATGAAACTTTTAAGTTATAAGTGTTAGATTTCCTCCATCTCCCTTCTTCCCTTCCTCCTCCCCTACCCCCCAAATAACAATAACTTTGCTTGAAGGTTGAGTCAAAAGCATTTGCTCTCAGAGTGTTAACTTGAAATGTTATTTTTCACAAAAAGTGGGATTTTGTCATTAATACTGACAGTTAAAATATTGGGAAATTGCAAGGCTGAGCTCAATTGGAAAATTTATTTAATACCAGTGTAACAAACCTATAGAAATTGTATCTCCGTCAATCATCCTTAGTATAATTTTTGTCCTCAGATGATACAATTTGTGTTTCCTCAGGGAATGTTTATTTCTTATAATAAGAAATTGAGTTCTGTATAAATAAGAAAACTCTGACCCTTATCTTGCAATCCCATAATAATTCAGGTATATTTTAGTAATTTTTTTTTTATAGTCATTGATTTTTGAAACCTTATCGTCAAAGTTTTTTTTTCTTCTGCAGAGACATATCACCTGTTTAGACCTATTATTGTTAAATTATTTTTCACAAACTTTAAGTTTTTAAAATTTAGATGCATCTTTTAATTTTGTTGTCATAAAAATTGCTCTTGCAGGTATAATTGTTTGATCTTTATTCTTTTCCTACTTTCCCCCCAGATAGAAGAAACAGTCTTGGAGGCGATGTCTTATTTGTGGGGAAGCATCACCCACTGCACGACTTCCTTTTAGAGCTGTACAAGACAGGTTCCACAGAGGTACGGTCTCCCTTCCATCATGAAGTGTTTTTAAACAGTATATTTATTTGGTTAATTAATCAGGAATACCTTTTTTAAATTTGGTAAAATATAAACATGATTTACCATTTTAAGCATTTTTAAGTGTATAATTCTGTGGCATTAAGACCATCTACAAAGTTGGGCAACTACCACCAACTGTCTGTTTCCAGAACTTCTTCATCTTCCCAGTCAGAAACTCTGTACCCATTAAACAACATTAAACACTGCCTCTCCATCCTCCCCTCCTCCCAGCCTCTGGTAACCTCTCTTCTTCTTTCTGACTCTATGAATTTGCCTAATCTTGATACCTCACATAAGTCGCATCATACAGTAGTATTTATCCTCTTGTGTCTGGCTCACTTCGCTTAGCATAATTTTTCAAGGTTCAGCCATCTTGTGTAAGAATTTCCTTCCTTTTATGGTTGAATAATATTCCATTGTGTGTATACACTACATTTTGTTTATCCACTCATCTGTTGATGGGAACTTCAGTGGTTTCCACCTTTCAGCTGTTAGGAATGTTACTCCTGTGAATGCTGACGAACAAGCATATGTTTTAGTCCCTGCTTTCCATTCTTTCGGGTGTATAATCAGGACTGTGTTTTTCCACAGTCAATGGATGTACCACCTGAACTATGTCATGGGATTCAAGGAAAGTTTTCTTTGGATGAAGAAGCCATTCTTCCAGATCAGTAAGCATTCATTGTATATAATTGAAATGATTGGGAGGATGTATAGTTAGCATTTTTACTTTGTTGCCTAAATGTTTCATTTTCTAGTAATAATGAGAAAGTAGTGAGAAAACAAAACAACAACAGAATACCCCTGGACTGAAAAAAGACTTGGGGTCAAAGCCCAGCTCTTGGGGCAATCCGCAAGGTCAAAACTATTTTTATAATAATACTAAGGTGTTATGATGCTGTTTGCCTTTCTCACTCTTTTCCTCCCTTGAGTGTATGGTGGAGTTTTCCAGAGGCTAAATGTAGTGTGATATCTCAAGAGATTGAATCTGAAGCGGATAACAGAATCCAGCTATTAAGATAGATACTAAGCCATGTATTAAAGAAAGTCAAAACATAACATTCTTCTCATTTGTTTTTTGTTTTGCTTTGTAAAATATAGTGGTTTTTTCATAAAAATGTTATATAAATTAATGGTAGGTTTATTACTAAATTGTCTTAGGTTTTCAATAATAGGTTTATTTATATAAATATATAAATAAATATATTATAAATAAAATAAATAATAAATAAATATATTATAAATAATAAATAAATAAATATAAATAAATTTATTTATTTATAAATAAATATATATAAATATTTATATTTATTATATTTATTAATAGTAGATATATAAATAAATATTATGTATTTCAATAATAGTATTATCTTTAAATTAGTGTTTAAAAAATTTCTTAGTTTTAATTTTTAATAGGTAAATATTGACAGATATAACCAACATGAACAGAAGTTCTTTGGGGTCCTCAATTGTTAAGAGTGTAAAGGGGCTCTGATATCAGAGTTTGAGAACTGCTGCTCAAGGGTGTATAGATACAGGAATAGAATTGTGGGTCATAAAATACGTGTATCTTCATCTTTTCTAGATAATATCAGGAGGGTTTCCAAAGTGATTACACTATTTTATAATCTGTGTCAATTTGTGAGAGATCCTATTGCTCTGTGTTCTTGTAAACTCTTGGGATTGTCACGACCTTAATTTTTGTCAATTTGGTGGATGCTTGTTGGGATCTTGTGGTTGACAGTTGTATTTCTCTGATTACTAATGAAATTGAATGCCATATGGTATATCTCTTAACTATTTGGTTTTCCTCATTTATGAAATACCTGTTCTGTTTTTCTATTAAGTTATCTGTTCCCTCACCTCCCTCTTTTTGGTTTGTAGGTATTCTTTACAAATTCTGATAAAAGCCCTTTGCCCATAATTGTTTTCTGTTAGTGAGATCACAAGCAAGGAAGACAAGGCCCTTTGTTAAAGATATATACGATTATATTGTTTTGCTGGTGCATTTTAATGATTCCTCAGAAACATAGCAACATCTTGCTTCCACTTATCCAAAAGGTTACAATTCACAAATAGATGGTTCTTCTCTTGTTTCTTTTTAGAATAGTATGTTCTCCTGTTCCCATGTTAAGGGATCTGACACAGAATGCTGCGATCAGGTAAGTTTCCCCAAACTGCTGACATTTGCCCAGAATGCAGCTCTGAACTTGCAGATAAGTTTAAGAAGACTGGTTCACCGGGAAATGGTAGCTGTTATTACAGCAGTGCTTTGAGATTGGAGAGTCCCTGTGTTGCAGACCTCCGAGTAGAGCCTCTTGACTTTAAATTATGTATATTGTTAAGGTTACTGATTTAACAAGCTTGCTTCTCTGCTTTCTGGTTTCCCCTAACAACCTCTAATTCTTCCTGGATTAGAAAAGTGGGAGGTAGAAAGTAGGAGTTTCCAGGAGTAGTTTGCTGTGTATGTGCAAACAGACCTCTTCACCCCGGAGGCCCACACAGCTTCACCGTATTGTACGACTATTTATTACATTTATAGTCGTGGCCCTGCAGATTTTAAAAACAAAACTGTTACTATATTTTGGTTAAGATGAAATAGAATGAATTTGTGGAATTTTTTTATCAACAATTATAAACTTAAGGGGCTAATTTCTGCTATCTGGAAAACTTATACTTCGTTTCTTCAACGGTGACAGCATTTACTACTGAGTATGTAAAATATAATATAGCTATTTAGATAAAAATCAACAAGTAATTCAAGGATTTTGTAAAAGCTGTTCCTGAATACTCCTTTCCCACATTAATTCTCTCATTCTCAGGGAATATTTTGGATTTTACTTAGATTTCTCATTGTGACGTATAAGCATGTTTATTTTCCTGTCTTTCATGGATTTAGATAGCAACTGCCATTCTAGAAAGGCTTTAAAGAAAACCATTGTGAATTTGGAAAATCTTCCTAAATTAGTTGCCTTTATTTATCTCTACCCACGATTTTTGTTTATCTTTGCACATAATTTGTCCTGGCTCTTTGTCTGTGGGCTCTTTTGTTAAGGGTGGGATTCAGAACCGTAAGCCAAGCTGCTGTGCCCACCACAAACAGCCTGGCTGCAGCAGAGCCTGTGTGGACTCTGTGTAGTAACCCCTGGGGTCTTTGGCTCCCAGCCGAGCTTCAGGCCGGTTACTCCCACCTGTCCTCTCTGTTTGCTGTGCTCCTCAATTTCTCAGCATGTTCTCAAAGGTCTTCCTTCACAGCCCTCTAGAAATAGTTAATTCTTCTTAGCTATCTAATTAGGATAGAGACTTGCCCAAGGGAGGAGTTACAAACTTGACAGATCCTGGAGTTTTTGTTTGTATGCTGATATGGTGGTGGTGATTTCTGAGCCTGAAATGGCCTTTGGTGTTGTTTGGTATCCACTATTTTCACAAGATTTATTAATTTATAAAAGAAATCTCAGATTCAGCTGTAAATTCAGGTATATGTTGAATATAACTTCATAATAAAATTGACTTAATTGAGTTGATTTCCTAGAGGTTCGTGAAAGACCAAAGTGTTAACTCGTACCGTATGAGGTGATTTTCAGTGTTTTCTCTGAGGGTTCATGTTGAGGCTGAGATGCAATTTACTGTAGTTTTGCGTGTGTTTGTTTCAGGGTTTCTTGTGTATGCTAGTGGGTTTTTTTGCTTTATAAACAAAAAATCTGAAAAGGTAGCCTCCAGAGTCAGCTGCCAGTTATTTCTGTTTTGACTCTTAATATTTTCCCCCTTCTCTGTTTGCATGCATCTGGTATTGCATTCCATGTTTGAGAAGTTGTTTCCTCACATTGACTTTAGGTAGATTCTTCCCATCGTGTTAGGTCTTATCTGTAGTATTGAGAAAGTATATTTTAGAAGTTATTTAAGTGTCTTAAATTCATAGAAGGATTCTTAGAGAATACAATCAGCTGTTACCTAGGATTTTTTTTTCCAATTCTGATTCCATAAATCGTCCAACATAGCAGTAGTGTAACCTTGAACAGAACTGAGTCATCTCCCTGAGTTTTCCTCGTTCTGCTCTTCCTCCACCATTGTAATTTGCTTAGCAGAGTATTTTAGAATAATTCTTTGTCAAATTTAAATATATAAAACCTGTATATGATTTTTAAATTACAAAAAAGTTATCTTCCTGGTGTAGCAGCACAATTTTCTATCCGTCTGGGGGAGTAGATGCACGCACGCCCCCTTGGTCTCACCTCGGACTCTGTGTCCACACTGGCTGCTTTGTTCTGCGCCCCTCACACGCCTCCTTGCCCATCTCTCCGTTCTGTCCCTCGACCTCCTGTTCCCCCAGATGCCCAGACTTAGGAGCTTTGGCTTCTCACTTTACACGACTCCATGTACCTACACCACTGCTCTGGAATATTTTTTTCTTCCCAATTATTTTTCATATCTGGCTTTTCCCAGTGAGCCTGTTTTGTACTCTCTCCTCCTGGATTACCGTGGTGCTCTCCCAGCTGATTTTTTTTTTACGCCACCTTCCTTCCCACTGAATCTGTTGTCTCATCTTTCTTAAACACTGCCACCCCTCGGCGATCTTTGGTTCCTGCCATAATTTGGTGGAGCCGTGCTCTGTGCCTGAGTCCCCACAGCTCCTCAGGGACGCCTCCTCCTTGCTCTCCAGGCTGGTCCCTTCCGTGTCCCACTCATCTCTGTGCCTTCCTCCCAGTGCTTGGAATGCTCTTCCCTTTGCCTACCCTTCATTGCTTTTCTTCTCAGAGGTAATCTGGGTTTATGTAATCTTTAGAGATGTTTTCATTAGTGGCATTGTCAGATTTCTCTTTTTCTCTCATGGCACCTGGCATCCTTCTAAACCCATGTAAAAGCTTGGCTGTGCATAGTGTTGGAACCCGTGTTTGCCAGAGTCTTCTAAGAGCCCAGACTTACTTCTTCAGAGGACTGCTTCTCAAACATTCTGTGTTCACTTTTGGATGGATCAGGCAAGGGATAGAATGTTTTCTGTCTTCAAGGAGATTTTTTTTTTTTAATGGGATTTATTTATTTATTTATTTATTTATGGCTGTGTTGGGTCTTCGTTTTTGTGCGAGGGCTTTCTCTAGTTGTGGTGAGCGGGAGCCACTCTTCATCGCAGTGCGCGGGCCTCTCACTGTCGCGGCCTCTCTTGTTGCGGAGCACAGGCTCCAGACGCGCAGGCTCAGTAGCTGTGGCTCATGGGCCCAGTTGCTCCGCGGCATGTGGGATCTTCCCAGACCAGGGCTCGAACCTGTGTCCCCTGCATTAGCAGGCAGATTCCCAACCACTGCGCCACCAGGGAAGCCCCAAGGAGATGTTTTTAAAATGTGGATGTACGTGAAGATAGATTTGTAATGTAATGACCATTACTGCCGTGTTTGTAAGACTCATGGTTGGCAAGCAGGTAACTTGAGATCCAAAACCTGAAGAAGTGGAGGACACGGAATCAGTAACAAACTTGATGGTTGGGAACACTTGGGAGGGTTTAACTTTCACTGCCTGTAATACTTCATAGGACACAACTGGTTAACCTCTTCTGATAGGATGTCAGAAAAGACATTGTTAAGTCCTATAAACTCTTTAAGTGCTTTAAAATGTCAAGTATATGGATCGTGAACAGTTTGCAGTGGTTTGCTGATTGAGCATTAATTATGGAATGTATCAGGGAAAGGTAAAAATGAAAAGATTTCTGGAGTTTTCTGCTTTCTTTGTGATGTGTGCTAGCACTCTCAATAGTAGTACTTAAATAGCATTTCTAAGGATAATTCTTAAAGTGAATGGAATTGGAAAAGGTGTTGTGCATTGTGTTTTTTTTCTATTGAGACTTTGCTGCAATATTTTCTTCTTACATCTAGCGTCTAAAGTGCTAACTTGTGATAAAAATAAAAGCACTGTTCAGTTTCCTTACTTTACAACTATGCTTAGGTTTAAAATTTTTAATTTATATTGTCCTTAGTGTGTTTATAAAGACAATTAAATGATTAAAATAATAGAGAGGTTACCTACCAAGGAGGGGATCTACTCTACAAGCCCTCGTCGGAGCTGGTCTGGAGGGTAGAAGCTTATGCTGGCTGAGTCGGCACTGTTCCACCCCGAGGGAGTGGGTGGAATAGCTCCCTCCCCTGTTCACCAGTTAGATGAAACAACATGAATCTACGCACAGTTCTCTGACCTTAGCCGGGCAGCCTGTTGGGTCCAGAGGTTGTTCTGTTAACTCGTCTCCTCCCTGAGGGTGCTTCTGACTTTATCTCCATGTTACTGCTTTCCCTCCCCAGTAAACTCTCCACAATTAATGCCTCTTGTTTCTAATGGTGGGAATTTCTCAGAGTAATCTATATTTTTTTCCCCATTATTTTTATCTATATATTTTAGTATAATGGAATTATTTCCATTATTTTTAATGCTCTACCTATAAAAATTTGAATTACGTTAACCTGAAAAAAAAAACAAAGCACTTTGAAAGTTTGGATCCAAATAAAAAGTTACCCTTTGGGCCTTTGCCTAATGGGTTCCTGCCTAAGTCTGTTTTACTTTTAGGAAGTTTAAGTTGTGGCTGATGTTATCACATTGGAAAAAAGTACAGTAGAGTTGTGCTTTAGCTTCTGTTGTTACTTTAATTTCTAGAAACATAATAGTTCTTAGTATATGTTTTGGGGAACAAATTAAAATACAGAAAATCTCACAACCAGTAAAAGCTTAACTCTTTCTAGGAGAGAAATAAGTCTTCAAATTTTTCTCAAAGATCCAAGGGGAAAGAATGCTTTAATCTTTCAGATTATAAGTAGTGTCCCTTGTCCCTTCAGTGGGGGACCTCCAAACTTATTTTTAAATACTCCTTTTCTGTCTCCCAATGGCTTGAACCGTATTAAGTATAAGGTCACTCTGTTGAGTGCAGTTCTGAGGGGAAGTGGGAGAGATCTTGGAGATTGTTTTCTTATTAGCTTGGAAATTTTTTCCCTTTCAGAGCATGAACATGAATAATGGAATTTTTAAAACAGTTTTATTGAGGAATAACTGACATATAATAAACACATATTTGACGAATAAATGGATTTGTTTTCTCAAACATTAGCTTCAGCTCTCTTATTAAACCTCTTGGAACCGTTGTCTTTTGAGAGAGATTATCACTATGACCTGGGATTCTCTCTTCTCCCTGGGAGCTTGTTACTTGGCTGTTTCTTTCACTTCTTAGTTTCAGCTCTTTCTGTGGGTGCCTTGCAGGTGTTCCCCTAGAGCCCTCACCTAAGCATGATCTTCCTTCCAGCTCCAGCCCTGCCATTTCTTTAGCTCGCCCAGCATTCCCTAGGCTACGACTGTGACCTCCTTTTGGTTCTCGCCCCATCTTTCTAATGCAGTGTGGCCGGGTGGTTCTTTCTGAATTGCATCTTGGATTGCTTTTACTCTCTGACAACTTGAAGTGGCCTTACGTTGTGGTCAGAACAATCCCTTCATGACAACATTCCAGTTCAACCAGGCCGTCTTACTGCCCACTTCTGTTCACATACTTTTTCATTCCAGTCCAGCCCTTCTCAACTGGGGTCCCACCTGAGAATTAAGTCTTGAGAACTTAAAGCATTTGCTGCATGTAATGAACCAGTTTGTATCCTGTGCCTTTAGAATGGCACTGGTTATGCATCTTCCTTGGGAGAACTGAGAATGTACGTAGTCACTCAAATCATTTTTTGTAGGGCTTGTTACTTCTCTCCCAGATCCCCATTGAGAAGGCTGCTCCAGTTAAACAGAGCTACCACTTTCCATGTCTGTTCCATCCTGCAGCCAGTCCTGTCCCACCTTCAACCATAGCCTGTTGGGTGCTGTTTTCCTTGGTCCCAGGTGAAAGGCCCGCCTCCCCCATACATACATGCATTTAGCCCACGCTCACAAGGGCGTGTGTGTGGAAGGCATGTGCACTCACATGCTTTGATTCAGCGTCTTTCCTGTGCCTGTTGTTGCCTTTTCCACTTTCTTCCTTATTAAACTGTTATTAAACCTTTTCTATCTATTTCCCCTATTAGAAGGGGAGGCAGGCTCCATGCTTGGTCAGTGTTGTGTCCCTGCTCCCACCATGAGCCCGTGTATGCAGTGGGCACTCTGAAAATTTGTTTGGTAAACTGCCGAAAAGGCCTGCTGACACTGAGAGAACTATTTTGAGATACTTTAGTTGCAAGTCTTGCTTTATCACCAGATTTCTCTCTCTCTCTTTTTTTTTTTTTTTTGGCCACGCCACGTGGCTTGTGAGATCTTAGTTCTCCAACCAGGGATCAAACCTGTGCCCCCTGCAGTAGAAGCTCGGAGTCCTAACCACTGGACCGCCAGTGAAGTCCCCAGTTTTCTCTCTTTACTATGTATCTGCAAAGCCCTAACAGACCCAGATACCTACCTATCTCTTTCTCTCTCACCCTCTTAAACCTTTCATATACTGCCTGTCATGCCTGGCCCTGCCCTAAGCCATCTGGAATAGAGAACATCTGAGATAAAGACAGTTGCGGTGAAGAGTGAGTTCGTAAGAGGAACAGATTGAATAAATGAAGTGTTGTTCAGCTGTTCTTGAGCTTACAGCATCTTTATTATAAATGAAACTATTTTTGTGTACTTCAAATATACAGGTAAATCCTACTGCAACGAAAATTTCTCTGTAACAGATGGGCCCTAATTATTTTAAGTGGCAGTATTTGAAGAGGAAAAAAAAGTTAGCTATCTAAAATGTCAGCCAGTTCAATAAAACCTTTTTTCACTGATTGCAACTGTAATCTGTAATCTTTGGAGGATCTTTGGAGAATATAAAAAAGCACAAAGAAGGAAAGGAAATGGTTGAGTGTACAAATAACCTTTTGGTGAATGTGTGTCTAGTCTGTTGCATGTGTACTTTTCCCATGTCATTAAGTATTTTGTTACTACATTTTAAAAAATATCAATTGAGGATACCGTTTTTAGAAAGAACCATAGTTTCTTTAACCAGTCCACTATTGTCCATACACTTAGGTTTTACAGTTTTTCAACATTATGAATACTGATGTTATGAGCATCCTTAAGTATAAACCAGGTGCGTATCCAGAGTCCTAGAAGAGACATTGCTGTGTCAGAAGGAAGACTTGTGTGCTTTGGGAGGCGCGTGCACACACCCCCCACCAGAAAGGCAGTTTGGCCCAGCTTGTTAGTCTGAATGTACAGCCTTCGTGTAGTGTTCAAATGGTGACTGTTAACATTATCACAAACACACATTAGTAGAGCAGGATACAGGCTTCCAACTGGGAGGTTTTGTGTTTTTTCCCCTATGGATTATTTGTGTTCTTTTTTTTTTTTGATTTTGCAAATGTTTCTGTTGTTGTTTGCATCTTTCTTGTAACAAGAGCTGATCTTCTCTAAGATGCCAGAGGGAGGGTCTTTGCCATGGACTGAAAAAAATGAAAGGTGTTTTTTATTTTTTGTTGTTGCAAACCTCTTGGACCTGTCTCTGATATTATACTGGAATTTCTCAAGAGTTGGGTGGGCAATGTCTTGTTATTTCTCTGTGATCACTCACAATTAGCTTGAACATGACTCTTGCACAGAAAGTTACACGAGGGCCATCCTGGAAATTAGTGGCAGTTTGGTGAGGAAGATGTTTAGCCATTTGGCAATTTGGCAAAATCCAGTGACTAAGATCATTTTTGGAGAACACTTTTGAATTTTAGTTATTCTGTTTAAGGGTCAAAAGTACCTAGTTCCCTGGTGGCCTAGTGGTTAGGATTCCAGGCTTCCACTGCCGGGGCCCAGGTTTAATCCCTGGTGGGGGAACTGAGATCCTGCAAGCCATTGCAGCGTGGCCAAAAAAAAAAAAAACCTAAAAAAAATTAAATAAATAAAATAAAGGTGAAAAGTACCAGAGTTTACATGATAGTAGTTAAGCGAGGCTAATCCAGTATAATCATTAAATTATGTATTGTTCTCTTCTAGTATTAATTTTAAAGACCCACAGTTTGCTGAAGATTACATTTTTAAAGCCGTAATGCTTCCGGGAGCAAGGTAAACAATAATGCATTTATAAAACTCTCTAGGTTTATTTTGTATAAACGAAGTTCATCCCTATAACTAAATTTTGTATTTTCAAATGGTTAGAAAACCTGCACCGGTACTGAAACCTGGCGACTGGGAGAAATCCAGCAATGGGCGGCAGTGGAAGCCCCAGCTCAGCTTTAACCGGGACCGGCGGCCCGTCCACCTGGATCCAGCGGCCTTCAGGGCTTTGGGGTGAGTGGTAGGTTTTTCTGTGTGTGTATTTTGCTTTTTCTGGGTCTTCCACAAAGCATTAAGTCAGCATTTATGCCACAAATATTTAAGACCATTAAATACAACTATTCTGCAGATATTTTAATGACTTTGATACTTTTCTGCTTTTCTTCGTTTTTTAAAATTCACTTCTGTTTCTTTGGTCTATATATTGCTTTACGTGTTGCTTGAGAATTCCGTTATTTTCTCTTAAGAGATTTTGCTGTCTAGAAGACCGTTATTTCAAAAGAAAAAAACGTGCTCTTCACCCTCAAGAAAGTTCTGGCCGAGTTCATGTCCGGGTGTCCCCAGTACCTCTGTGCAGAGCTATCAGCTCCTGGGCTTGTACCCAAGCACTGATGTCTCCGTGCTGCCTTAATGTGTTTCATGGCCTGTTAGTCAGGTTGAGTCTCTTTTAAAGATGTCTGCTGGCCATTTGTATCTCCTCTGCTGTGAATTTCTGATTTTTATCCTCTGCCCTTATTAGCTATCAAATTGTCTTTTTCCTAGTTATGGAGACAACCGTATATAAAAGAGGGGGCTTTGAAACAGTAACACGTAAAGCTGGGATAAAAAGAGCAATGTGCTGGGGTAAATATTAATGAGTTATCATCTATGAATTGATGATAACTCATAAATAGATATTTCCAATTCATAGGAAAACCTTAAGATTCAAAATGGGATTTAGGCAGTAGGTTACCATCAGCAGCATGTACTTTATACAGTGGCTAGTAAGGGACAGTGGGATCATGGGCTTTGGATCCTAAACGTCTGGATCAGATGCCTTGTCTACCACTTGATACGTTTGTTCACGTTACTGAACCGCCCTGTGCCTCCATTTCCTGTGTGTAAAATGGGAATCATAATCACACCTACTTAACTCATGAAGTTGTTGTGGGGATTAACTGCTTAGGATAGTTTCTATTGTGGTTGTTTGGTCGTCTGCATTCTTAATAGTAAAAGAAATGCAAATCTAAAATATTCTTAAGATTTCTTTTTTGCATTATTTCAGCCATTTTGGAAAGCAACATAGAAATACCTCTAAATAGAGTTTTAAGTTCTGAAGGTACTCTGAACTTTTGATCCAGATTCCTGCTTATTGGTATTGATCCTGAGAAGATATTTTAGAGGAGCCTAGTTATATGCCCAGATCTCTCTAGGCATTGTTGTCTGTACTACTGGTGCTAAATGGTGGACTGGTTTAGTAAAATATGAGATATCAACATGTAAATATTCTATAGGTATAGATGTTAACACCTAGGAAGACTATGAAAGATATAGGGAAATGTTTGATATATCAGTAGTAAACTGAAAATAGTAAGATATAGAGTAGTAGTATATACAGTTGACGCTTGAACATCTCTGGGGTTAGGGGCACTGACCCTCTGAGCAGTCGAAAATCCTCAACCGTGTATTGTATAGGACTCTAGTATTTACTATTGAAAACAATCCACCTATAAGTCGACCTGCACAGTTCAAACCCACGTTGTTCAAGGGTCAACTGCATAGTGATAGCAACAGCATGGGTCTTTGAGGACAAAACTAAATATAATGCAAAAAAAGAGAAATAGACTCAAATTATTTTTTGCATAAAGTAATTAATAAATATTTACATGATTATTAAAAATCTTTGGTGTGATAAGTGAATATTTGCTGTCACCATTATCAGGTACTGTTTTGAACTTTGTCCATTATAAATCTTTTAAATTTGCATTGTCTTAATCAGATCTAGTAGTAAAAAGATGGCTGCCAGCATTTATTTATTATGTGTTAGATATATGTCTATATAATTGTTTTGCTGGCTGGGGGATCCTTTTATAGCCATGTTATGCCCAGAGGCTCTGGAACTGGCGTTTACAGCAATGCTGCACCACCACCTGCGACTTACCAGGGAAACTTGTACCGGCCACTGTTGAGAGGACAAGCCCAGATTCCAAAGCTTATGTCAAGTAAGTTTTCAGTAATGGATTATTTTACCTGCTAAATTAAGTACTGCAACAAAGGGTGGCTTCTGATCTTCATTGCTAAAAAGATTTATTATGTCAGTGCAAACATACTGGACTTAAAAACCCTAATGTTTAGAAGAATTATAAGAGAATACTTCATACAGACTTTCAGACATTTTTATCTGATCTGTATATAGTTAATTGAATAATATGAATTGGATTTCTTATTTTCATTTCTAAATCTGCTTCTGGGTGAACATATGCAGAAAAAGGTATGCGAAACAAGCTCCTGTTTATTCCATTAATACAGGTAATGGGGCAATTAAATCAGGTGCGGTAGACATGGAATTGGAATTACTTGAAAGACAACAGTATCTGTTTCTTAATTCAAATTGTATCTTAGTAACTGCCTAACATAAAGATGGGCGTTGCCTTAGGTAGAAATATGCCTTTAACCTTGTGGTTCTGTGAAGACTGTGGCCTTTCCTTGACCCCTTATAACTTGTTTTGTGGGCAGAAGTGAATCAGAAATGTTAACTATGAAAGTGATTATATGGCATTTGGATTGCAGTGGAAATGGGAGAAAATAGTTGAGTGTTGGGCTTCACGGATTTTGTATTAATTTTAAACTGTATCCCCATTAACTGTTGTGTCTGAGCTCTGTGGCCGGGCTCATTTTCAGGGAAGTGTAGGTCATGTGCCAAGTTCTGAGCCACTTTCTTTGTGAAGCCTGTGCTTCTGCGTTCCGCGTTGTCTGGTTGCTGCCCCACCAGCCAGCCCCTGCGTGGGGAGGAGGGAGACAGTGCGGCGAGATGCTAACATTTGTTAAATCCAAGTGTCGTAGCATTTAAGTTTTTTTTCTGAATGTTTCACATAGTTCATAAAAATTAAATTTAGAAAAAACAGGAAGGGCTACTGTATTGCAGAGAACCCTCAGAACTCCTTTTAAACCAAAGTTACACCTGTCAAAGAGAGAACCAGATTAAAGTGAGGATTGTTGGAAAATATTTATGCTTTGTACTTAGTATTGTTTTCATGCTGATTTAGTTACAAAACCATTTTTAACCTGAAGCCCTGTAAGAAAGGAGTTCTGATGGTCTCCTTCTCTCAGGGTCCTGTTTTCACTGTGTTCTGTCTGTCTGTCTGTCTGTCTGTCTGTGTGTCTCTCTGTGAGGCTTAATGACACTGAATTGTTAGACTCCACCATGAAATCTGTGGACTTCAGCGGTTTTATTCTATTTAGTGAAGGAAGCACAGAAGGGGCACAGGGTTTAATGGGCTTCTTGGAGATCTTCTCGGTACAGTAGTTCCCTCAGCTGCTTTCCCCCGAAAATTTAGCAATAGCATTTCTGAGTATTTCCATGTGTAATGCATGCAGAATATGTATCAATATGTACCACATACAACAGAAAAGTCTAATCACTTTGAAAGAGTTACCTGTGCCCTGAGATCTCACAAGTGAGCGATGAGAGCATCTCCAGCTAATTGTTAAAGCCAGCTGTTTACTCACACGTTCCTTATCAGTTCCTTTTTCCTTGTGGCTCTTTGCCATTTATTTCTATCTCTACTGGTATCAGAGCTTCCAAATACAGGGACAAAATGAGATGCAAGTGCTAGAACCAGCTATAATCTCTGTGGCTTAGTTTAGCCAGTATTTCTCAAGACCATGGTTGTGGGGAATTTCTGAGGTTGTTGCATTGAGTAGACTTTCCGAGGTGTGGCAAGAGGTTTGAGTAGCAAAGGTGAAAGCACGTGCTCTGTGTTAAGTGGCTTCCTTCCACCTCCTGTTTCCTAAGGCCCAGTTGCTGGCCTGCTGCCACCATAGTTTATCCAGATGGCACCTGGACATCTTACTTAAAACTTTGAAGTCTTTTTTTTTCACTAACTTAAATTGACTTATTTTTAATTTGTAAAGTATATCAATACATTATGGGTTTGATGTGCTTGCTGTATTTTTTCAAATATACATCAAAATGAATACAACCACGAAGAGAACAAGCTTGTTCATGGACCCCCAGAAAATCATCTTCTGTACCACCTGTGATATGTACCACACTTTGGGATGTATTGCCTAGATCAGTGGTGCTTAATCAGGGAATCATAGGCCATATGAGAATCTGTAAAAGTCATGGAGTCCCTTCCCAGAAAATCACTCAGTGTGGGATTCATATAAATCCAAGTACTGCATCCGAGGTCCCCTTCCACCCTGCAGGATCCTGCCCCAACAGTAAGAGAAAGAAGTCAGAAAGTTCTTTTATTTATCAAGGTCATACCAGAGGTAAAGAATTTCATACCCTTTGGGGCCTGCAATTCTAGAGTTCTTAGTTTGCCTTTTTTGGAAACAGACAGCTCTTGTCAGCATCTGGGCATTTTATTTAAAATAGTGGGGTCCCGTCTTCCCTTTTATTACTTTGACTAACTCCTCATTTGCTGTTTTATAGCACTTAATTAGATAAAATTTGTTTATACTTACAAAGAAGCTTTGATTAGAAACTTTGATTAGAATCTGTTCCACTTAGAATCTCTTTAATTACATCGTTAAAAAATAGGAAATATGCTTTGTAAAGTAGGGATTCACTTTGAGCAAGAAACAAGTGGCCCTCTCTGCCTGGTGACTTGTAAACATCGAGTCACCTGAGGATCAGTGCTGGGACTCTCATTGTATTTAACATATCTTTTCAAAGGGGGTGGGGATGGGAGGAGTGAAAAAGTTTATGGAAAAAAATCAACCAGGATGCGATATTTAAATTGAGCCAACAAGGGGGAATTTGGAATACTCCAGGCTGAGAGAAAATAATGAGCTTGAAGTACATTGCAAGTACTCAGGTGGTATTAAGCTTAGAATATAAAATTAGTCAGAGAGTATGCACTGGAACTGATTATGAAGGTAGGGAGGCTGATTTTTTTTTTTAACTGATGTTTTAAATGTATGTTAACTGTAATACATGTTAGTTAAATAAAATATGGTGTATAATAGTAAAACATATTTTAAAAACCAGTAAATCCATGATCCTGAAATAAGCAGTGTTTCTTCTGTTAATTCTTCATATATGCAATTTTTGAAAATTAGGTTATTATACATATGTTTTCACATATACTTTTTATTAAAATGTAACATACATAAAATGCCAAATCATAAATGTACAGTTTTATTTTTATGAAATGATCACAGTCATGTAACCACCACTCAGATCAAGAAACAGAAAGTTGGGACTTCCCTGGTGGCGCAGTGGTTAAGACTCCGCGCTCCCAATGCAGGGGGCCTGGGTTCGATCCGTGGTCTGGGAACTAGATCCCACATGCATGCCTCAACTAAGAGTTTGCATACCACAACCGGGGAGCGGGCGAGCCGCAACTAAGGGGCCCGCTTGCCTCAACTAAGGAGCCTGCCTGCCGCAACTAAGACCCAGCGCAACCAAATAAATAAATTAATTAAAAAGTTACTGGTGCCCTAGAAGCCCCCCATTGTGTCCTCCCCCAGGCACTGCCCCTGCCCATTAAAGGCAACCTGACTTCCATAGATTAGTTTTGTCTGTTTTTTTTTTTTTTAGCGTAGTATCTAACAGTCTCTTAACACCGTTACCCTTTTTAAATTTGCCCTTTTTAGTTGGATGTTTTGCTTCTGAGATTTATCCGCCTGTCGCTGTAGCGAGAGTTCATTTGTTCTCATTGCTTCCTGTGTCCCATTATGTGACTGACCGTCATTTATCTGTCGAGTTGGGATAGTGTGGAGTTGGTCCCCAGCTTGGGGGTGCTTGGAACGGACCGCTGTGAAGCTCTCCCGTCCTGGTGCGTGTTGTAAACGCTTCTGGTGGGTCCATTCCCAGAACTGCAGGGTCAGGGCTGTGTGCACGGTCAGCTTTCGTGAGAAGTGCCAGACACGGCCCGGTTTACATCCCCGCAGCAGTGTGGGGGAGGTGCAGCTGCTCCCTGCTCTAACCAGCCCCTGGTGTTGTCGGCCTGTTGGCTTTTAGTCACTCTGTTGGACGGGTAGTGGAAGCTCACTCACGTTGAATTAGACTCTTCTTGGTGACTTGGAGCAATTTTTCATGTTCATTGACTGCTTGGATATCTTTTTTGGTGATGTGCTTGTTTGGGTCTTTTGTCCATTTTTCTACAGGGTTGTCTACCTTTTTCTTTTTACTTTGTAGGAGTTCTTTTATAGTCTGGTTATGAGTTTGTTTGGGGGTTTTTTGTATTGGAAGTATCTTTTTCCACTTGAAAGTTTGCCTTTTCCTTTTAGTGTCATCTGATGAGCCAGCATTTGGGGAAAGTGGGTGAGGTGCGTGTGGGAACTCCTTGTGCTCTTGTAGCTTTTCTCTGGGTCTTGAATCATCACAATAAAAAATCGAGGACAGAGAAATCGTAGATATTTCATGTATTTTGATGTTTTTGTAAGTAATATCTTTTAAATGTCGTTTTCCAGTTGCTTGCTTGTATATATAAAGAGTTGATTTTTGAATATTGACTTTATCTGACAACTTCACTAAAATTCGTGTATTCTGAAAGTTTGTATGTTCTTTTGGATTTTTTCCCTACTCAGTCATGTCATCTGTGAGTTGTGACAGTTTTGTATATTCATTTTCTAATCTTGATGTCTTTTGGTCTTTTTGTTTTATTGCACTGCCTGGGACCTCTAGTGTGAGTCAGTGTAAGTGGTGATGGTGGGCATCCTTATTTCATTCCCAGTCTTAAGGGGAAACCTTGTAATATTTCACTATTAAATATGATATTTGCTATAGTTTTTTCATTTATAGAAGGAGTTTCCTTCTATTCCTTGTTTCTAGTGGGTATTGAATTTTATCAGATGCTTTTCCTCCATTTCTTGAGGTGGTAATGTTTGTTTGTTTTTTTCCTTCTGTTACATGGTGAATGTACACAGATTGATTTTTGACTGTTAAACTAACCTGGCATTACCGGAATAAGCCTAATTGTTTGTGATATATCAATTTTGTGTGTGTGTGTCAGCATAGTGTGGGCTATTTTTTCATCTCTGTGTTATGAAAGATTAGTTTATAGCTTTCTTCACACGTCTGGCCTCATAAAACAAGTTAGAAAGTGTTTCCTACATTTTTGTACTCTAGTAAGGGTTACTGTGAGATTGTTGTCATGTCTTAATCCTCAGACTCACACAAACCACTGAATTCTTCTCCTTTTTTGGCAAGACTTTTTAAAAAACTTTTTAAAGCAAAAAAGTGTGCAGTTACATCTCGTTTCTAGAACCACAACTTGGTTGTGGAAAGACTTGGTGGTGGTTCTGTTTAGGGAGAGATGGTGAAAGTCTGGACTGATCTGTGGCGAAGTGGATTCCAAGTGGAGAAGGTGGGAATGGAGGCACTAAAGGGCTGCGTAGTTGAACGTGCGAAGTGCGGGAGAGAGAAGATTCCAGATGAGGCTCCTTGTGCACTGAGGGCACCTGGGGGACTAGAGAGTTTGGAAGCACAGGAGGATGGAGGAAGATGGAAGAACATGATAGTTCTGATGTGTGTGGAGGTTGAAATGCCTGAAGACATTGATGCCATCTGCCTGGAGGTAGCGATGAGGATCTGATAGCTGCTCAGGAGAGAGGAAATTGGGAATCATATCCGTATAAACCAGAAGTGTAAAAGTTTAAGCAGGATTGGGATAGGTTAAAGATTTCTAATTGCCCTTGGTTATACGAGAACCTAGAACAGCCTGGGGTTGTGAGATTGGACTTCCTAGAAGGCAACCATGTCATTTCACACAGTATTCCCTGATAACCTTTGTAAGAGATGTGTTGGAGAAATAATCGGCCTAATCTAGAATAGTTGTTGCATGGTAGTAAACTGGTCACAGTTGTATGATAAGCACAGACAAATGCTGCCAACTGTCAAGAAAGGAAATTCCATGTTCTGGGATGTTTTCCCCAATACTCTTTACATGTGGCTCAACATAAGATTTGGTTTTTCTTTTCTTTTCTTTTCTTTTTTTTTTTTTTTTTTTTTAGTTTACTGTCATTAAGATTTTTCTGGCATATTTATTTCGTGGTCTCTTGTGACCTCTAGATTTCATATTTATGCAGACAGACCTAATCCTTGTGTATATATGCCAGCCAGTCTGTCCATCCATCCGTTGATCCATCTGTCTACCCATTCATCTCTCTCTATGTATTTTCTGTTCTAATTTGTATCTGATCCCTTACGTTTACATTTATATTTACATATCTTTTTTGAATACAAAGTGTTTTAAGGTAGTATTACCCTTTTAAGAAGAGCAGTGATTCCGGGGGCGGGGGGTTGTGGTGGGATGAATTGGGAGATTGGGATTGACATATATACACTAATATGTATAAAATAGATAACTAATAAGAACCTGTTGTATTAAAAAAAATGAAATTCAAAAAAAATTAAAATAAAAATGGATACAAATGAACTAACTTACAAAACAGAAAAAAAGTAATTATGGACTTCAAAAAAAATGGTCAGATGTCAAAAAGAATTATTTTCTAATGTTTAACTGTTTCCACATTCAATTACTAATGAAGTGAATGTAAAAATCGTATTAAAAGAAAAAAGAGCAGTGATTCCAGATGTTTTACCCAAGATCTTTTCTTATTTTCTCCCCATGAATCTGTGTTTGTCAAGATGCTTACTCCCGAAGTGCGTGTGTTAATAAGTATGTTTATTTTTCCTTCCTGTCTCAATTGGGTGTGTGTAGTCATGTGAATTCTAAACTTTGGTCATATTGAAAGTAGTCTGCAGATCCCCAGTCTTGCCTTCTTGAGACCCTGAGCTTCTGAGCCTCCTGGTTGAGGAGGCAGCTCTCCTGGTCCTTCTGACATAAAATAACATGAAGAGTCACCTCAGCTGATAGCACAAGTGCACGTGAACCATGGAGCAGCATAGTGTGTCGGGGAGGTGGTCCTGGCTTTCCCTCCACCCCTTCATAGTCTTGTGACCTCAGGCAGGCTTTTGTCAGTACTCCCTTTCCTCACGTCTAAAATGGTACAGAGAACACCCATCTCACAAAATATCCACAGTAAGTGAGTTTAAGTTATTAAGTACTTGAAACAGTGCCTGGCACATAGTAGATACTGTGAAAGTATTCAGTGATAAAAGATAAGCATTCCTCTTTATAGAATTTTGAACTTTAAAATTTGTTTAGAAATAGTTTTAGTAAAATTGAGATCGAAACTGTTTAGTCAGTCTTTTTAAATATTTGTAGTATCAATATCATAGCTGGTTTTTCATGTGGTGCAGGGTTACATCAAGGAGAGCCATTGGTCATACTGCCAGCTCTGTCGAGTGTCTGCTGCAGGCATTTCTCACTGTCAGTCTTTGATTTGTCTTTGATGTGTCAGTTTTTGGCTGATGGGTGATTGTCCGGGTACTGGGAACTTGTCAGAGTCAAGTGCAGCCCCAAGTGCTCAACATGAATAAAGCGTTCGCTTCTGCAACCTGGAGAACGTGACATGTCACTTCTCTTCATTTCAGTCGGTAAACTTGTCAATTAGCTGCATTTGAAAAGTGATTTTTGATTAGTGCAATCACTAAACATGGAATCTTTTCCATGATTGCTGCGCTGATTAGGTAAATTGTCACTTGAGGAGCTATTGGTGAAGCCTTGGTTTCTGTGGCCGTAGAGCTCTAGAAAAGGGATACGTTTTTAAAGACCACAGGAAAAAATAAGCTGTCATTTTTTTTTTTCTCTCTCTTGTACCTTTGTGAAGTGCAATTCACTATCTCACATTTTTTTTTCTCCCTCTCAAATGGATCTTTTAGAGCCATATAAATGAATGATAATAAGTTTGTTTTACATTCTACTTCATTACTTCTCAGCCAGGAAATATTTCTGCTTTATGAACACTTAAGGGCCATATATATTGCTCAGAGCCACATGAAGAGATTTGTTTAAAGGTATCCTTGAAATTTGTCTTCATTCCTTTTTATTTTTCTTCTTGGGTTGAAAGCAAGAGATATTTTAAAGTCTTAACACAATTTGCTTAGGTTTTTAACAAAAAACTATAGTTTTTGCATGTGCTGAATTTGTGTGGAAAAAAAAAAGTTGTCCTGGAGGTGAGAAATAGCGAAAGCAAAACAGAGGAGGCAGCACCTGGCATACCAGAATTGGTGGGGTAGGAGCTCTGGCTGTTTTTCTAGACACTTACAGTTATACAATCAGACTACTGAGAAGGGCTCCCCCTCTCCAAAAAAAACATATACACTTAGTGAACATTACATGCCAGTTCTACTTAGAAATGCCGGTGTGTTTAATCTAACACGCAGCGTATTTGGATCTGATGGTGAGGACTTTCCCTCCACCTAATACTGTTCCTGGGAGGAAATATACCAGCTTTTTCCCTGACTTTATATTTCATAAAACATTAGGATAAACATTTCTGAAGGTTTTTCTTAATGTAAATGTGTTTTTTATTACCTTCATTCAATTTCACATTTATTAGGGATCCTGTGTGGAAGCTTTTATTAGTACCATGCAGAGTGTGTTCTGTGATGACATCATGCAACCAGAGTCACGGAATTAAGTGTTTATGTTAAAAAGAGGCGTGTTTCCAGGGTGACCACAGTGATTCTGGGACATGTGAAGTACAGAGCTAGACAGGGGTCCAAATGAAATTTTACTGTATTTCTTTTGACCTTTGCTATATTAGCTAATTTTGTATAATAAGACACTAAAATATAATACTTCTGGGAACATTTTAACCAATTTTCACTGACCTAAGTTTTGTGCAGTATCTGAATAGTTATGGACTACAAGTTTAACAAAGTCATCATCAGGAAAAGTGGCCAAAATGTTGGTTTTACTTTCGGTAGATTGCTTTCTCGTAACTCATTGAAAATCGTATAGTGTATTTTAAGTTTCTCTATAGAAGTAAACTGCACAGGTGGTTTGCTGTCTTGTAAGAATTTCTGGTTTTACCTCCTCTGATTTAGATTTTCTGGTGGTGTACAGTCTTTATAGTGATCCAGAAGTTATTCTGGGCCTAGACTAGGGATCTTGGCCCTGTTTCCTGTGGATTGTGTGGCAATGAGCTTCCTGAGTTTCCATTCAGGTTCTGAATATCTAATGACCACCGAGAAACCTCCTCAGCATTGTTCTCAGTTTGACCGCTACTAATTTGGTTTTTAAGAGATAAAAGGGGGACTTAATGCAGATTGACTAGGGATGCCACCTTTCTTTCAGTTCAGAATGGAATTCTGCTTGGAAGAGATGGTGGTGAAGGCCTCGCGCGTGTGCTGATCGTTGGGCCAGGGGCTGGGGTGGCTCCCCTGGGGTGGTTTGTCCATCTCGGAGGCTTTCTTTGGGCCAGTACCTCGACTGTGTTGCTTCCAGAGCAGCAGCAGCTCGGTGTTTCATGCTGGAACCCTTGTGAGCAGCCAGGTGCCTTACTTGTTCCAGATTCTCTTTTGCAGGGGGTTTTAAAGCACAATTCTACTTTTCTTTCTTCTTTTCTCCCCCCACCCCGCCCCCAAGTAAACCCAGATTGCATTTTTTTGGTTGGTAACCAGAGATAAGCTTTCATTTCTTCTTTCCTTTAAGAAAGTAATTTCGAAAAGCATGTTTCTAGTTTGTGTTTCCATTAAAATGTGAGCCTGAATACATTATGGTAAGCCTTGTTGTCCTTGGGCCTTGGGAGTCTGGAGGAGGTTGCTGTCCTCAGGCGGAGACCTCATTAGACAACTCCTGGAACAGCTGCTTTAATTAGGTCACACTCAGACCCTGCCGGAAGGTGGCCGAGATGGCTGAGACTGGGGACTGGAATGGTGGTTGGTTGACACCAACCTGCCGACTGTGCTGGGGGTGCCCTTCTTCCCATTTTCACGGAGGACCAGCAGCCACTGAACTATTCCTTGTAATTCGTTCTGTGTTCCCAGCTTAGCTTCTGTTAGGGGAAGAGGTTTGACTCTCAGAAACAATAGGGAAGTGGGCAGTCCCTTTATGAACATGTCTTCTGACCTGTTGGAGAGATTGTGTACTGTCTGCTTCATGTTAGCACAGCTAGGCAAGTCAGCGTTCTTTCCAGTTCACACGTTTCGGGGGCAAGTTTTAGGATTTCTATTAAAGTTACTATTCGTTCAGTTTGTATTTACGGATAAAACCAAAATACTATCGTTTTGCACAGCGTTTAAAATATAAATGTAAAATATATGTATACCTTTACATACGTATGTACACAGATAGTGAGGGAGAGAGAAACGTGAGTTTAATGACCAAGGCTTCTAAAACTATGTTTTGTTATCAAAGGAGAAATAATTTAACAGAGAGATTTACTGACGCTGTTGGTTTCATATCTTTTTACATTTCCAGGGTGTGTAATTATGCTAGTTATTTAATTTATATTCAGTCTCAACTTTTTTCAAGAATTTTTAATTGCAATATATGTGGGTAGCTGAATAGTGACTACTTTTCAAAAAAAAAAAAAAATCTGTTCAACCCTTTCCTGTTTATCTTCCAGATATGAGGCCCCAGGATTCCTGGCGAGGTCCTCCTCCCCTTTTCCAGCAGCAAAGATTTGACAGGTAATATTAAAGCAAATATGACTTTTCAGTAACTTTTCACATCAGCATTTGAAGTTTGGGCTTTCTCTGTGGTATGAAATATACTTTCTTCCCTCTAAATAGTTTCTCTTGTGCCCTTTCTTTAGGAAAATAGATGGTTAACACGTTGAAGTAAAAGATTCATGCCTGTATACTTTCCTGCTTTTCTTGGTTCTTGGCCTTTATTTTATTGATGCTTTTGAGGTGCCCTGAAAAATGCAACACAGAGAGCTTAAAATTGTATTAGGTTTTGGTCAGGCTAAACAAATTTCTTTTTAGAAGTGTTGTGCAGCTTAATGAGGCATAACTAATGGGGTTCCACTTTTATCATTTCTGTGCCGGCAGCGCAGCGTCAGTACAGACCAACCATTGATTCTTGCTGCAAACCTCTTGAAGTCCTAATCAGCTTCTTTGGTACAACTTTTTCAGGGCTGACAGGCCTATTGTAGTGCAGTGTCACTGTAGGTCAGTAGTTATTAGTTGCCACTGAAAACAGTTTCTTTAACTACTTAAGACTGAACTGAATTAAATGCAGAAGGGACTCAGAAGAGGATTATGGGATCTGCAGTCTAATAAGTACCACGGACGAGGAAGAATGTGACATGGTTTAATAACAAGGGATGTTTGACATGTGTTCTTTCATTGATAAGTTGTGCTCTCCGAAGTCAGGTGGTCTCTGCATGACAAGGCAGCCAGGCGTGTTATGAATAATTATATTAACATCTGAAGAATAATTTTTTAAGGGCAGCTTTAAAGTCTGTCGTCTCATGCTGGTCTTGCCAGCACCAGTAAATGCTAAGACGAGTTTAAGCCCCCTCATAGCACGGCTTCCTTCTTTGCCTTCCCAGTTCTGATCTGTTTTGTTTGCCTCTCCTCTGCCGTTTTAGCAGTCTGAGCTGTTCACATCTGAAATGAATGAAGTGTTGTTATTTGAACAGGGTTATAACCTCTACCCCCTTTAAGAAAGGTCTTTGTTTAGAGACTCCAAAACCTCATTTCATTATTTTCTTCAAGAAGATAAAAGAAATTATGTTATTCAATTGTTTATTAATAGTATCAGCTACTTAGTGCAAGCTGCATTTTAATTTAAAATAACTGCTACTGCCTGTGTTTATGTTTTGTTTTCAGTATAAGTGCTCAAGGCACACGGTATGTACCACTTCAGCATCCTCAGAGTAGCACCATTGTCAAACAGATTAAATGAGTGAGGGGTAAATTTTTTCTAAATTACATATTATCACATTCACACTGACCTCATTTTAATAACTGTCTTTCTCCATTACATTTGTCAAGTTTGATTTTAAGATTTGGTTTCTCCACTTTGTTGCTTGCTTTTTTCCCATATTATTAATAATCACCAGTATTATCATCTGCTTATGAAGTGCCAGCACTGTGCTAACATGCTTTTAGAAACATGAATTCACATATTCCTCTTAGCGACCCTTTGAAGTGGATGTTGTTATTTTTACAGATGAGGAAACTGAGGCACACAGTTCAGTAGCTTGTCTGAGGTCTCTCTTCCTCACCATCCTTTACTAAGAAACTTTTCACTCAAGCGAAACTCATCAGAAAACTGACTCTAAGCATCATATTCCATAATGCCACGGGGACTTCATAGAAGAAAAGGAGCCCCTTCCACTTCCAACGCACCCTTTCTTCAGTCCTAAAGCTTTCCTTCCCTCTACACATTGTTTCCCTAAGATTATCACCTTGTGTCCTGACATCCATCGTTTATTTTTTGTTCTGCCCTAGCCAAGTTGGTATCTTCTGGACTGACTCTGCGAACCCAACAGATCTGGGACATATTTTGTGGATGTTTTTGGTTTAGTTTTAGTCAGAAACTAAAATCATGCTGTAAAGCAGAAGTTACGTGTGAGCGTAATAGAATTCTTTCTTATGTCTTAAATCGTGGTCATTTAAGAAACACACCATTTATTCATAAAGAAAACAAAGTTTGAATTCAGCCTCCTGAACTTCTCTATTAGCCAGCCTCTTAGCAAATACAGTACATCACTCGTTTCTATAGCACGTGTCAGTCTAACCTTTCTGACCTTACAAGACATAGAGGAGAAAATACAAACTCATAGTCACTTTGACTTTGCTGAGATGTCACAACTGGTAAGTAGAATTCTTCCTAGAACCAGGTTTTACTGATCATTAGTTCAGTACTTTTCCACTGCACAGTTTTGAGTGTTTGGTTGAAAACCCTATTAGAGAAGAAAATTTTGAGTGTACTTTTTTTTTTTAAATAAACTACACTGTTTCTTGAATTAATTCCTACTTTGAAATGGTATATATAATTCATATATTCATTTCACTTAAAAATACACTGGGCGCATCCCTGCCCCCACCCACCTTCTTCTCCCCACACAGAGACAACCTAGCGATCGTTGTGTTGATGGCGAGTGAGGTCCAGCTTGTGCCTCCTCCTCACCTGAGTTTCTGCCCTGTTGTCTGTCTCTTTGCCAGCGGAGCATTCTCTTTGCTGGCCGTATCCAAGGTGGCCATTTAGTTTTTAACTTAAATGGGTGCTAAGCTCAGTCGCAGAAAATTTTTAAAAGCTGATTTGCCGCATATATATATACACACACACACACACACACACACACACACACACACACACACACACACACACACACACACACACACACACACACACACATATAAATTAAAGATATCCCAGTGGTAGTATGTAGTTATGTCACGTTACCAGCTACTTTCCAGAGCAGTAATTTAGAAACTTAAGAATATTGTTGCCATCCATGATGCCAAATGCCTCAAATAAGTTGCCTCAATCGATGGCTACTGATTTTAAAAAGTTAAAATGTGTCAGCCTCAGCGCTTCCATCCCAGATTTAAAATGTATTTTCCAGGGTAAATTTCAGTTTGTAAGTATTTGCAAACTAATATAATTAATATAATTAGTACCGTGTAGAAAAATGATAAACTTGTGTAAAATAAAGGCCTTTCTGCCACTAACAAGCAAAAAAGAGTAGTACATGTCCCTCTTACTTGCTCTTTCCATTTAATTTTAATTATTTTTATAAATATTATTTTTGTCAAAAACATTTCAAGTAATCATTTCAAGAAAAAAAGGAGAACTTTGTGCTTTTAAATTGTGGCTTTGTTCCTAACCTATTTTTAAATCATAAAATAATGTAAAATTGCATTTATAATGTATTTTATCCATACCAGCAGATTTTCCTGAAACTCAGTTGAGTGAGTTTTAGCATTATAAAACTGGAAAGAAAAAATGATCACAGTTAATACAATGTGTGAGTTGCACTTAATGCAAGTGGGTTTTGCATGCCCAGTTCTGATGAGCCTCCTTGGTCACAGCACAAACCTTAACCCCTCAGTCCTGCAGAGAGTGGAAGAGACCATATGTTCTCTACATATGGAGCTGTTCTTGCTAAATAGATGAGGCCTTCTCACTAAAATATATTTGTATTAATGAATCCAAAAAATAATTAAAAGCCCTGAATATATGCATATTCTTTCTGAGGTACAGATTTTTCATTTTATTTTGACTCACAGCAAATTATATTATTAGAGTCCTTGTTTCACCACGAACTGTGAAGAATAGCATTGGCCTTTCTAGAGTTCTTAAAAGAGCTGTTCTTAGAGCCATCACACAAAAATAATTATCTAAAAAAAAGGCAAGCTCCAAGTGAAGGGAGGAGAGTGGGGGGTAGAGAGGATGGATTCAAGCTTGAATAGCTGTGAGAAGAATGCATTACCCAGTGAGCCCAGCTTCGGGCTTTTCCCCCTAAGACCTAGGAAGTGAAATTCATATGCTGATTGGTTATAGCTAATACCAGCTAGGCAGTGCTTTAGCAAATTTAAAGTTTGCTTATAATTCCTCCCAACATCTGTAATGGCCCAAAGCTTCTAATGCTAAAATATACTGGAGAATTTCGCTACTGTTTATTCTTTGTAGTGACTGTTCTATAAAATGGAAGTTGAGGAAAATGCTTCAAGAAAGTTATGTCATACATGGTGATTGCTTTTAGAGGGTAAATCTTTGCTACATTGTTTATGTGACAGTTTTAAATTGTTATGATTTAATACATCATACCTGTTGTTTTGTATCTGCAAAGTTAAAATAGGCACTTGAAGACAATTAAAACATTTCTTTTGACCATAATCTGGGCCAGCAAACTGGGTTATAATAGCTGTTGAATCTGTGTTCCCATGTAAACTGTACACCAAATGCCAGTCAGCCCATGCCAATTAGTGCTCATGTTGCTAGGTCACCGTGGTCAATTGAAAGCTGCATCAATAGAACTTGAAAAGGTTTCCTCCTGATCAGACCTTCTGACATATTGAGCAGAATAATGGATGGGAAAAAACAGCCAAGTCCCCTACCCTAGATTCAAAATACTCAGCAGTAAGAATTCATTTGCAATGTGCAATTAACTAGAAAGAATGGACTCCAAGAACCAGCCTGGACATTTTTAAAAATAAAGCCTCATTCTCCTGTCTTGTACATGTTTACTCTTTGGATAGCATCTTAAAATGTAGCCAACTTGGTGATCTTGGGTCCAAAACTTTAACTGACTAAAAAGGAAACTTGACAGTTGAAGGTGAACAAAATTTTTTTTAAGTCAGACCTTTCTGATTCAGTTGAGTTTAAACATCCTTTTAAATAAATGCTGATACTTCCTGAAACATGTTAAACTACACTCGCTGTGAGGGACATAAAGGCCACTCTGATACTACATATCCCCTATGACAAAGCCAGGCAAACTGGATTGTCCTCAGATTTGGAGATGATGATACCTGCCAGATTTTAGCCTTCTGACTTTTAATGCAGACATGATGCTTTTCCACAGAGGCGTTGGGGCCGAACCTCTGCTGCCATGGAACCGGATGCTCCAAACCCCAAACGCAGCCTTCCAGCCAAACCAGTACCAGATGCTCACCGGGCCGGGCGGGTATGCACCCAGACGTGACGATCGCGGCGGGAGACAGGTGATGCAGCGGGGGCTGTGGCGTGGAAAGCTTACTGCTCACTTTGAATGGAACTGTGCCTCTTGGGACTCCATGGTTTAGTTTGGTTTTGGTTTTGGTTTTCTGAAACATCTGTGGATAAGTTACTGATAGAGTAGCTCAGTTGAACTTGGATCCCTCATTAAAAATGTATACGGGGTGAGTATCTGCCTCACTAAGTAGGTTATCCTTTGATGATGCTGAAGAATTTTCAGACCAAAAGCCCCTTTAATCACAGCAATCTGATATTTAGCACAAATATGGTCCATCACCAAAACATGTTGTTTATCCTTAGGGTATTGCTTTTTAGTTTCAAAGAAACTAGATCTCTCAAAATGTAATGTTCTAGAAGCTGAAAGTAATATTTCACCTTTTCAGCTGTTATCTTTATTCCTCTTGGGAGTTTTCGGTCTTGATTTATCTGTTCTCTACATGGAAAGAAATCTTTCCTATCTAATTTCCCACTTTTTTTTTTTAACTAAATTTAAACAGCTATACATTGAGTATAATAATTCCTAGACAGATTCAGTAAATGTAAGCTTTATTTCCTTCTCTTTATAGCATCCACTTTTAGCAGCATTTAAGCCTGAGGTCTGTTTGCCTCAGTCTCTTTGTCCCCCAGCCATTGGACACCCTGGCCAGTATTTACATGCTCTTTAATCAGACGCTTGCCAGAGAACAGGATCTGAATGCAGTGATTCAGAGTGTGTGCTATTCCTGGAGTTGGCACCTGTGGTGATGTGAAGTGGTTTTTAAATTGCTTACCTGGTGTCGCCTACAGCCTTTTGCAGTGCTTCGAATATTAATTTTCTAACTCAGGTTCTTGCCATGTGTCCCTTTGTTCTGATACCTGAGAAAAATCTTCTGCCAGCTAAGAAAAATCTTTTTTTTCCACACTTTTTTGGTGTATTCTTACAAGTCTCAGTTCACTTTACAAGAAAGTAATCATCTTGTCTTTTGAGAGAATTTTGTTACAGTTCTTTAGAATCAATTTGTAGAATATGACTTTGCATACTCTCAGCCCGAGATCTCTACAGATGCTATCGGTAGGTGCAGTAGATTGAGACTGTTTATGCTTCTAGTGTCGAGGGGACACTGGGCAACCTAAATGATGAATATTTTTGAAAGGAAGGCACACTTGCAACTAGAAGAAGCTCTGGAGGAAGTTTAGTCTAGTCACCTCATTTTCCAAGTCAGGAGTCGAAAGCTTAACCCTCCTGCCGCTGGGTTGGGCAGCAGAGCTGGGGACGCCTGTGACCTCTGACCCCAGTTCAGCGCCTCCCCTGCCTCCTTTAGGGGAGCGCGTCCCTTTAAAGGAGCTTTCCGCTGTTACACGAGGTAAAATTCTTACTCACTTAGGAGATGCAAACCAGTTGTACATTATAATTCTTTTAGGACCTTTTGGAAATACATTTCTTTCTTAGTCTTTTTTCTGTGGAGATGTTTTTTTTTAAATCAGAATTTTGAAGCGCTATTAAATTGTAGAAGTTTATTGTTAAAAGCAGTAAAATTATGACTTCATTATATTTTTAGTGGAGTTTATATGACTAAACAAGTCCTTAGCCTACATTATGACCTTGAAGGACTACACATATTCATGTTATAATTTAAACTAGTGAAGCGCTCTGAGTGGCAACATGGGGAAGGGGGTCCATTTCAGAATCCTCCGTAGGAAGGGAATTGTGATGGGAGACACATCACATTTACCTTCAGGTTGTACAGAAATGTTATTTGCAAGCATATTAGGAACTGTTATGAATACTGCCAGTAATTGATTATGTAATAACCTAATGTGGTACACTATTATTTATAGCTAAACAAACAAAAAACCCTAAAATTAATAGTTCATTAGGCCTCAGCTGATGCAGCAAGCTCCTGCCTTTGTTAAGCAAAACGACTTTCCTAGTATAATATGTGTGAAGATGATGTGGGCACCTTACCACAGTGTGACCTGAATTAGGAGCTGGGGAGGGGGTGGTAGGGAGAATTGAGAATGACAAGTGTTTTACGCCAGACACTTAACTATCCTTCATTTGTGTGCATTTTAAGGAATTTCTCAAGCGCTTGTTAAGACTTGTTTGGTTAGTTGTCAGTGATAGCATTTATGCTGATGTCCCACTTTGCATGCAGCTTTCTATAAAGCTGCAGACCAAAAGCACCCGTTTATGGAGATCTTCCATGTGATATACCTGTAAGACATATTCACCTTCTTTATGGTGTGTTTTTCCATAGAGAAGTAAGGTTAGTTTCTTTGCAGGAGTGTTAATCCAGAAGATGAACTCTTTCTTTTGCTTTTTTTTCAGGGATATCCCAGAGAAGGAAGGAAATACCCTTTGCCACCACCTTCAGGAAGATACAGTTGGAATTAGGCTTTTGTAAAGCTTTCTGAAATCCTTTCATCATTCTACAGTTTTATGCTATTTGTGGAAAGATTTCTTTCTCAAGTAGTAGTTTTTAATAAAACTACAGTACTTTGTGTATTTCTTTTAACTGTGTATATTTCTACTGATCCGATCTCACTGTTTTATGTTGCTTTCCAAAGATGTGTGTTGCATAATACAGTGGATCTGAATTTATTATTGCTTGTAAAACACATTTGATGGAACAGGAATACTGGTTTTTCATTATGGTCAAAAATCAAACCAGCTGTGGATTTCAAAACACAGTGTATTCTAGATCATCTAAGATCCATGCTGATTTTTAATGCACAATTAGCTGTGAACTCTTGAGCTGGAACTCTCAGCCAACTAGAGTGTATATTGTTCAGTATTTCTTTGGGAACATTTCATTAATGTACTTGTCATATGGAAATTTCTGGACTTTAGTAAAAAAAAAAAAAAAACTTAAAACTCTGGTCTCTTGTTTTTCTTTTACAGTATTTAAACTTTGAAAATCTTGGCCAAGCATGTGTGTTTTTTTGTTGTTGTTTTTTTGTTTTTTAATCAATATATCAGAAAACTATTTCTACAATTAGATGTCGAAAGAAAATCAATGAAGAAGTAGATTTTAAGAGGATATGGTCAGCAAGACAACCCAACCGACCCATGTATGTGTCTGCTACTGATTTGGCGAATTACAAAATCTTCATGAGAATAAATTATTTACATTTTACAAATTTCATGTAGATTTGTACTGCAGTTTTAAGGACTGGTTTTAAATCTCTAAGAAAAGTTGAAAAATTCTGGGGCGTGGTGATAAGTGAAATAGGTGAGAGGGATTGAGGTACAAACTTCCAGTTACAAAATAAACGAGTCATGGGATGGAATGTACAACATGGGGAATATAATCAATAATATTATTTTTGTGTGGTGACAGATGGTAACTAGACTTATTGTGGTGATCATTTCGTAATGTATAGAAATATCGAATCATTATATGCACCTGGAAGTAACACAGTGGTGTAGGTCAGTTGTACTTAAGTTGAAAAAACACTACACAGAACCCAATGGGAGGGCAGAAAGAAAGAAAGAAGAAAGAAAACTTAAAAAGTTTAATTCCTAGCTAAATTGCCTATGCTCCTTGGCAAGTTTTTGCATTATTTCACAATAGATTCCAATTTGTACTTATTTTTTTCTTGCTACTAAGCACACTATAATTCCTTACATTTACGCTTGCAGTTCACGTGCAGCACTTCCATATGCATTTTCATTGCCACAACAAACCCAGACACACGTATGAAGACTTGCTGCCGTGTTTCCAAACCTTTCCATTCTAGCCTCAGATTGTAAAGTAAGGTTTCTCTCTGACTTTCTGACCTAGGACATTTTTGCTTTAGTATTCTACAAAGGCACACTTGTTAATCTTAAATCTATTCAGAAAAAGTCCCACCTTAACCTTGGATAAGGAAGGTATTTTGAAGCTATTGAGTTCATTGCTGATGATGGGTGAATAGAGCAGGGTCCTTTATTGTTGAGATAAAGAGTCTCTCCGCTGGAAATTAACACAACCATTATATATTACTTCACGATACATTAAAGTGGGAATAATACCTTCTGTTAGATTTCTCTATCTTCCAAATACTGAAAATGTATAGCGCCTAAATCCGTATTGCATATTCCAAAGGAACCCATATACATGTCTGTCTGAGTGTACAGAGCTTCATAAGTACCCCATACCCACACTTCTGCAGAACCTATATTTTCTCAGATCTTTAATTTTGGCCTAGTTTTTAATTTTGTTTTAAGCTATCATGAGCGTGTCTAAAATAATTGTTTCTGATTTGGCTTTTTCACCATTACATGTAACGGATGAAAACAAGTTTGAAAATTAATGTTTAAAGTGTTCTGAAGACACCTAAGCAAAAAGCCTGACGGAAAAATTAAGCTGGCTAGAGTCCCACTGGCGAGCGGGTGGTGAGACCTCGCTTCCTTCCCTCTCCTTACTCTGCATCTCTTTCTAACTTGTCCCCACGTTTGAATCTCCCAGAAAAATGCCCTGCTATTTCAACAAGTAAACGCTTTTTAGAACTTTAAATGGCATGTTTAAAGCTATAACTATCCCCTCCATATTCGGATGTAAAGTCAACGGGTCAATTATATGTAATTAACTCCATTGTACTATGTTTACGTAGGGCCAAGTTTTTTCAGGGTCTCATTAAAGATTTTTAAGAATCTTAGAACCTGGAAACAGCCCGACTTCATCGCGGCGCTAAGAGCCCGTGGTGAGCAGCTGTCTTCCCCGTAGGGTCCAGTGAGGCAAAGCCTTAGAGCCCATGGCCATCCATCCGGAAGCGCTGTCCGGCCGCCGTGCAGCGTCGGGGAGGCAGGCGGGGAAATCACCGGCAGGCAGAGCCCGAGCCAGGGCCGGCCGGGCGGGCTCGGGGGGCGCTCGGCGGGAGCGGGGACGCCCGCGGCCCCGAGGCTCGGGGGGCCCGGCATCCTGGCCCGGATCCCCGGCCGGCCCCCGCGCCGCAGCTTCTCCGCCAGCCCAGCGTCGTCTCAGCTCTCCGCATAGGTGCGAACACCGGGACCTGGAAGAAAAGAGCGGAAAGGGTCTTCTCCCGAGGCTGCTGTTTTAAGTTCCAAGCCTGAACGTAAGCGAATTCCGCTTTGCTTCGAAATTAGAATGTAAACATTCTCCGAAGTCACCTGGACGCCCGGTTCGCAGGCGGCTTGCGGCCCCGGCCGCATCCCGCTCATCGGCGCCGCTTCCCGCCCCCAGGGCGGCCTGGAGCCGACCCACCGGACGCGTGCCCGCGAGCGACGGCTCTGCTACTTCTAACCGGGAAAAAAGTCAAACTAATGAACTAGCAAACGCCCCACTCGGGGTGAAGTGAATGCCTGCGTTGCTTGTTGTCTGACACCGTATACATGCACGAGGGCCAAAGAGGAACATGCTTTAATGTGTGTGTGAAATGGGAATGGAGCTATTCACTACTCCAAAATAGCTTGCACAACTTAGACTTGGGCAAATTCGTGGTTAAACTTTTATTAGAAATCACTTAAGCAACTACTGAAATAAGAGGTTACATGGAATTTAGAAACTGAAGTAAAAGGCATTTCATTCAACTGCAGGTAAACATTCTAAAGCAAAGACAAATGAAACCAAAACACCTCTTTCAGAAGCTTCCATTTAAGCTTACCTCCAGGCTTAAAAATAATGACATAAAAGTGATCTTAAAATCACAAAGTTATCTTAATACTTACTGGAGAGAGCAAATTCCTGACTTCAAGTCTTCTTTGAATCTTGTCTAGATGCTCACCAATTCTCACTAGCAGCAAAAGTCTATTTATTTAATTCATTTTTAATAAAATGTATCCTAGTGCCCTGTCTTATTGTATTTGGGCATGGCAAGTAGCAGTATTTTTAAAAACTGGACTTGAGTAATTAACATACAGGGTTTTATCCACACGTTAGTGTTATATTAAACAGTTGGGCAGTATCATTCATGCTTTGAACTACATCTGAAATTTATACTGCCACTACACAGTGCATTATCTGATGCACAAATTCATAGCTAAAAATCCAATCAATGGGTCTTTATGTGACTATGGTTCACCAATTTATTCTAAAAGTTTATAAATCATCAGTATTCAATGCAGCTAACAAAGCAAGTCTTTGGAAGGTGCTTGCAGTTAGTGAACAGGATTGCGTCTCTGATTTGCTTTAAATTGAAAGTAAACAGTCGATAGCAGTATGGAGTTTGAACACAACATCTGTGTTGATAAAAGTCTGATTGACTTACTTGTTCCGACCATTAGGTTTTAGTTCTAAGCAAAGCCTTAAATAGAAGACAATTGGGTTACACACACCATCCCCCCTTCCATATACAAAACACCCTTCCTGTATCCTTCAACATTGCGCTCATACACACATACACACAAACACCCCGCTTCAATTTACATCCCAACACAGATTTCAGAAAAGTACCTGCAATCCCTGCCGTTCCTCTCTGCAACTTTGATTCTGGATTTTGGTTTCTGTGCCTCAATTGGAAAAGATACGTTAGAATGCTGTAAACCTCCAAAACATTTAGGAAAGTGTCGCATCTGCAGTTAGCATTTCTGAAACCGAGTTTTACTGTGGCCTCTGCTAAAGTTTGGAGGGGCTTTGTTCCACTTAGACCCTGCGCCAGCCCTCCCTCTTGGTCGTGAAGACACTTATCCTCCTCTTCAGTTAATGAGTTTCACCTAGTCTGGCCGTTTGTGTTTTTATAAAAGATCTGCAAAGCACTAACTGCAAAAGAAGAAAAAAGCTCTTGTTTTGCAATAATCAGAATGTGGAATTCTATAATAAAAACATTTTCTATTTTAATGTTTCAAAATCAAACCTTGTCCTACTTTCAGGATGTGCACACATAAACTCAGTAAGTTTCTGGGTGTAGAATGTTAAGCCCTCTGCAGCAATTACTTCTGGCTTGGGTCCTTTACTATTTAGAAGAACATTGAAAGGGAAAAGATATGCCTGTACCGAATACACTTTCAGAAGATATTGTATAAAGAAGGCTGTTTCTTCTTAATGGTCTTTTTGATAGAGAGTTCACTTAGTCTAAGGGATTTTTTGTTCCAGAAATTAGCAAGGAAAAAACTGTCCATGAAGATTTATTTTCTTTAAATATGTTACTTGGAGCCCTTAGTCCATAAGCTATTCTTGCTTTTGTTAAGTATTGGGCTGTAAAAAAAAAAAAAAAAAAAAAAAAAAATGACAAACCATGTGAACTTTTAGAACATGTTTTCTAGAAGTAAAATTTCAGAATTTGAAGGAATCCGATCAATATAAACAAGCATTTTGAAATGTGGCACATCAGTAATAGTTATGCTAGCTTGGCTAATATTTTGAAAGTCAATTTTATTAGTATGCAAAAACCCAAATTGGGAAAATTTCCTGCAGGTGTATTGCACCATTGTCATACTATTTTTTCTGCTTAAATTATTTCTTTTTATGTAAAATGTTTTAAAAATCAGTTATCATTTTACAAAAATGCATTCACAGCCCCTTGATAAAGGCTGATCCCCTTGCTTCTTTAGTGGTTTTTTTTTCTCTCTTTGTGGAATGAACTGGAGTTTTAAATTACTATTATTATTATTTATTATATAAAATACATTAAGAGAAAGTGCAACTTTTAAAACACCTTCTTAAAGAATGCACTTTGCACATTCAGAAAAACACCCAAACAATGAAGTTAAATAAAATGTTTCACTTCAAACTATAATTCTAAAACTTCAAATGTAGAAGAGCTTTAAGGTCTCTGGTAGATGTTTTGGTCATTTATAAATCACGTTTTATCCATGTTACGTCTTTAATTTTTCTTCATTTCATAAGCTCATGTTCTTCAGCTTTCTTTTAGTATTTTTACTCCGCTACCAGTTCTTTAAATCATGAGTCAACTGAGCTGTGTTGTCACATCATGCCAACTAGTGTTAAAAAAAAAAACCTATACAACTTAGTGAAAAATAAATAACCATTTGACTCTTACCAAAAAAAAAAAGTACTTAAGGTTCTTTTAAGTTATATTTAAATATCCTTTTGAAACACAGGAAATATAAAGCATCATATTAAAGAGTAAATACATTACTTGTACAAGAAAACACCAACAAAATCGGTGTGTAACCCCTATTAAGTTCTAAATATGAGAAAATTATAAATATTTTAGTTACTTATTCTTTACATACTGATTACAATTCAGTAAATCACCTTATTCTCTTCTTGACATGCTTTCAAACAGGTTAATTAATTGATGTCTATCTTAGCAATTTTGCTTACTTGTTCTAGTGTTTTATCACGGTATTCAAATTAAGATAAGCAAATATCTTAGAAAGAGTAAATAACATGTCTACAGAAAGACAGGGTGTCATTTATTTTATCCATTCATTGGGGAGACCAGTTTCCATATAAAAAGTAGCTTACAACCCTTCTTTCTTTTGATGAACTGCGTATTAGGGAGAAAATCCTCTTTTAGGGTAATTTACAAACACTCATTGCCAAATAATGATCAAAACATTTAAAAAACAGCATTAAATTTAAAAAGCTGTATCAATTCGTATAAGCAATATTTTGATTAAGTTTATTCCATTTCTGTAAATGGCAATAACTCCTCTGCAATAATGTTGCTATGTGCATGATCCACCTTGAGCTACAATTCAATTTACTTTCCATCAAACATTAATGAAATTGCACTTAAGGGGAGGGGGATTCGAAAATTAATCTCCCAAGTTAAGTTCCACTCCAAGAAGAATTCATTGCTAAAGCTGGGTTGGTTTTTAGAGCAACAAACACCAACGAAGTCTCCAATGTTTAAAACTCTTGAGAGCTTTGGTTAGGAACGTGGTGGATGTGGACTCGGCCGGCTTTTCATATAATTTAGGAACCTCTGGAAGGAGGAAATGACCACCTCAAAGCCCCCCTGGCGCGATGCTCGTGATTCGATCCTGGGGCTGTCGCGTCCCCACCCCCAGTAGAGAGGTTCCGCGCCCGTCCGCCTCCACGACCCGTCCGGCCGTTTGCGAGCTCCGCGTCCGCCGTCGGTCCAAGCAGACCCTCAGGCGTCAGGAGGGACCCCGCCCGGCCCGCGTCGTCACCACGTCCTGCCATAGAGCAGGTTGGCGCCCAGCGCGCCGCCGCCGTAGTCCCCCGCCGCCGCGTCCAGGGCCGCCAGGCCTCCCCCCGGGCCGTGCAGCGCGGGCGGGCTGGGCGACAGCTCCTCCAGCTCGGGCGCGGGCGTCGGCGCGGGCAGTTGCGGGCCGGCCTGGCCGGGCGTCGGCGTGGCCGCGCCGTTCTGGCAGGGCTTGCCGTCCTTGACCAGCACGGGCACGGCCACGCGGCGCGGGGACGGCGGTGGCGGGCCCAGGCCGACCTCCTGCTGCAGTTGCTGCGCCGCCTTGTCCTTGGCCTGCCGCTTCATCTTGTAGCGGTGGTTCTGGAACCAGATCTTGACCTGCGTGGGCGTCAGGTGGATCATGCTGGCCAGGTGCTCGCGCTCGGGCGCCGACAAGTACTTCTGCTGCTTGAAGCGCCGCTCCAGCTCGTAGACCTGCGCCTGCGAGAATAGCACGCGGCGCTTCCTCCGCGGCGCCGCCGCCGCCGCATGCAGGGGCGCCAGAGACTTGGCGGCGTCCGCGATGCCCGGCAGCGACCCCATGCCGGCCACGTTCACTCCCGCTGACGGCCCCATGAACCTGGAGACTGGGGAGGGGCCCAAGGGGAATGCCGGTCAGCCGCCGCCCAGCTCTCTTCACACCGCGGCGGCCGCGACGCCGGCGTGGCCCCTGCGGGTCCCAGGACGCCCCGCGCGCCCAGGGGCCCAGCACCCCCCGCGCGCGCACGGTCCCAGGACGCCCCGCGCGCCCCCGGCCGGGTCCCAGCGCCGCCCGCACGCTCAGGGTCCCAGGACACCCCGCGCGCCCCGGGCCCGGTCCCAGCGCCCCCCGCGCCTCGGACTGTGGCGGGAAAAGCCCGCGCGGTCCGCTGCCCTCCGTCCCGCGCTCCTGGCCCCGCTCACTTGACGAGTAGCGCGGGTCCGGGTTGGCGCCGTACCAGCCGGTGGCTGCGGCGGCCGCGCCGCCCCGCATGCCGTCCGTGTAGGCGGGCAGCTCGCCCATGTTGCCCAGGCCGCCGTTGCAGTAGCCGCCCATGGCGCCGTGCGGGAACTGCGGGACGCCGGGCGGCATGTGGTAGGTAGCGGCCGCCGCCGCCGCCGCCGCCGCTGCCGCCGCCGCCGCCGCGTTGTGGCCCGCCATGGCGTGCGGGGGCTGCATGCCCGCCACGGCCGCCGCTTGCGAGGAGGGCCCGGTCGGCGGCGCGCGGTAGGCGGCGGCCGCGGCCCCCAGAGGCGCCCCCAGGCCGGGCGGCGCACCGTCCATGGCGCCGCCGAACTTCTTGTAGGTCTCCTCGGTGGGGCTCAGGATGTCGGACACGGAGAAGGGCGTCGTGTGCTTGGGGCTCAACGACATGGCTCGGCGGACGGCCAGGTAGGAGGGCCCGGGGCGGGCGCGGGCGGGACGCGGCGGCCGCGGGTCGCCGCCACCTGGGCCGGGGCGGCAGCGCCTGTGACCAGGAGTCGGCGGCGCGGCGAGCCCCCGGAGCTGCGGGATCTGGGGTTTATTTTAGTCCGGCGCCAGGTTTACGACAGACTCGGGGGGCGGAGCAACATCGCAACGAGCAAACAATGGTCATTGACATCTTTTTCTCTCGGCCCCCCACCTCCCCATAGTGGAGGCAAAAAGGTAAAGGGGGCAGTTGGGTGTTTCTTGAAAAGATCACCCCCCTTTGCTTTCTCCATGCTTCCCGCCTTCATCCCGGCCGTTATCCCAACCCTCGAGCACCAGAAATAGAAACTCCGAGGCCGGCGTCGAGGCTTGAAGTGAAGGATTGCGCGCCTCTACCGATCCAGACCCCAGTTTTCCTAAAACTACTGACTTCGTAGCAAAGTCCAGTGTAATTGGGGAGGGGGGATGTGGTGCTAAGTTGAGGGGGGGGGGGTGCAGGGCTCGCCTATTCGTCTCCAGCTACCGGCCTCTCACTCGCTCCTTCATCTAAAGTGTTAAAAAAAAGAAAGAAAGAAAGAAAGAAAGAAAGAAAGAAAGAAAGAAAGAGAAAAGGAAAGGCTCTTGGGTCCCACCATAAGAGCGAATAAAGAGTGAGGTACAATGACCGGCCTATGCCTTTGTAGGGCTTCTAATTTATGCATCCTTAGACTCTCAAGCATCATTTTGTGGACAACCAAACGGGCCCTTCCAAATTAGCTCAAAGTATCCAAATCCAAAGAAGAGAGAAAACACATAGAGATACAAATACACAGATGCTAACTTGTAAGTATTCTGTTTCTCCTCTGTAGGGATGGAGGTCGGGTAAGGGAAAGAGGGTACATTTTTATCTTTTCGAATGTTTCCTGTTCAGCTTGCACCTGCAAAATTCTTTACAGGTTTCTTCCCTCCACACACACATTTTTTTCCCCCGCCCCCGCCCCCCCCCAAGTACAAATATCCAACTTAGGGTTTACTGGCCTATCACTACAATGATCAAAAAGAAGAGAAAGAAAACACCCCACAAATCCAAATATTTATAGCTATTCGAAATGGGTCTTTTTATTGTTCTTTGAAAAATATAACCTGCTCAAGGATTATGAAATGGATGCACAGATCAGGTGAAAATGGTAGTTTCTCTTGAAAAATACTGTAGATAAACTGATTCTTAAAAAAACTTTGTCATCCTTTGATTTGCATATTTACCTGCGTAGCAAAGAACTTAGACATTGTGAACTTTCCTCTGAATGCTGAACACGACAAAGAATAAGACAAAAGAAGTGTGAGAAGCATACTGACTACATTTTTAAAACAGCCCTGCAGTTAAAAAAACAAAACAACCAGGGAAATGAAGATGCAGTTTTTAAGTTTTCCTGGAGACTGGGGCAGGAGAAGGAAAAACAAGGAGAGTGATTTCTTAAGCAAGGTTTTATTGTTTAAAAAAAGAAGAACGGGATGTATGAAAACAATTCCAGTTTAACCTGATAGAACATAAGACCTAATAGTACACAGTCTTGAAGGGAAGAACAGTTACCTTTTCCTTGTTTGGTTTCAGTGCTTTGGTTGAAATGTCCTCCATGGTTTTGCTCTCATTGTTTTTTTTTTGTTTGTTTGTTTTTTTAATAAATTTCATTCTTTCTGTTTTTTTTTTTTTTTAAACCCCACATTTGTTTATTTATTTATTTTTGGCTGTGTTGGGTCTTCGTTTCTGCGCGAGGGCTTTCTCTAGCTGTGGCAAGCGGGGGCCACTCTTCATCACGGTGCGCGGGCTTCTCACTGTCGTGGCCTCTCTTGTTGCGGGGCACAGGCTCGAGACGCGCAGGCTCAGTAGTTGTGGCTCACGGGCCCAGTTGCTCCGTGGCATGTGGGATCTTCCCAGACCAGGGCTCGAACCCGTGTCCCCTGCATTGGCAGGCAGATTCTTAACCACTGTGCCACCAGGGAAGCCCTGCTCTTATTGTTTTAATCATTGTTTTGTTCATTTCAGTGAGTTTTGCAACGAATCTGGGGGTGAGGGTTGGGGGGGAGGGACCAGTATTCACCTATGGGAAGAAAGTGTCAACCAGGCAAGTGCGTAGAGTATTAATATTTTAAAATACTGAAAGACCCGAAAGACAAGGTATCATGATTGTTTCCAGATGTCAGTTGCTGACTTAGTAAGATCAGTATTGCTACAATTTTTACACCTCTCTACTTTTACAGGTCTTTCCTCAGCTTGAAACACTTGGGCTAGGTCTTCATCCTCACCTGCACTGGAATTGCCTACTTAATTTTTTTTAAAATTACTGATTTAATACAAAGAAGTATTCATGTATGTATTTAAGTAGTTGCTAGAATCTTCAAAACTGCAGTTTGGTTTTTAAGTTTTGGTTTAACTCAAATTGTATTGTTTACTTGATTCTCTTAAAAATAGTAAGAAGTCTTTCCTTTCAAACTTTCCTCAGAGACAAGAGAGTAAGTAAAAGTAGTTTTTATAACATCTATGGATATAAAAGTCATTTGTGAACCGTTATATTTTATTTTTCAAGTTGAAACATGTTTTAGAAGTGAAACCTATTATCACAGTCTTCATTCCTGTTGTTGAGTTACCCAAAGTGCAAAAGTGTTTACAATTATAGTTTTTTTTAGACAATTATTATTTATTCTGTTTTCAGGCTATACATTTCATCTTGTGTAATTTTTGTGTGTGTGTGTGTAATATTTTTATAGAACTTTAGAAGAGCAGTTCACATTGAGTGGTTAAACTACAATTTGTTGCTTATTTTGTTTTTCAACTGTAGTGGGTCCTGCTACAAGTTCATTTACATCTGGAAAGTTCCCACCTTTAAATAAAAAAGCACTTTATCATATCTGGGGGCTCTCTGCAGATAGTCACTTTCTGGCTGCTTGGGAACTTGATACCCTAATTAGTACTTCTTTACTGGAGGTGACCAGTTCTGGAAGAAAAAATCCACAATCTTCAACATTTTTCCCTATCAGTTGTTTGTGTCTCATTCCAGAAATTACATAGCTTCATGCTGGAAACACTGTTTGGATGTGTGCAGATGATTCTGGAAATAGGTGTAGTCTGGAGGATGTGTATGTACATTTATATACAGATACAAATTAGAATAATCCAATTGATGCTCCATGAAAGCTCTTTATCAAATTCATTTCATCATATTGCCTGCCTAAATTATGTATGGAAATTTATACTCAGTAGATTCTTAAATACTATTGACTTGTGAAATTGGATTTCATAGGAAATATGTTTCTGAGAAATGTTTTCTCGTTGGTTTTTTTCTTTCCTTAAAAACAATGCTGGCAGTCAGAAAAAAACCCAAAAAACAAATACTACCAAAGAGAACACAGTGAAAAGATGTTCCTCCCCTTCCCATCCTCCAGCCCCCCACTTTCCCTCCTCAGAGGCACTATTACCTGTTTCTTCTGGCATAGTCTGTACATCTTGAAGCATACTACCATTTTACACACAGGGGGTAGCATATAGTTTGATACCTTGCTTTTTTCACAGTTAAGGTTTTTGTAATTTTATACATCACACCACTGAAAACTTAATACATGGGTTGTGGCAGATATATAGAAACATTTCCTAGATAAAAAGATTCAGTAGACTCTCTTAGCTTTCTGACAAAAATGTGGTAGTTAATGAAAATTTCTCATGTGTTTGTTAACCTTAGGGCCAAAATTATTTGGCAAAAACAACTCTGAAGTAGGAGCCTTCCCCAGATAGAGGATTTGCTGTTGTCAGACAGAAGCTCAGAGAAAGGGGCCTGAGAGACTTTGAGAAACCAGTCAGTTACTTAAAGGGAAATGTTGTTTTTCTAAGGTGGCAAGTAGATTTCTGATGTATCCTGAATTTCCTTATAAAGAAAAACTTTGTTTGAAAATATAACTTTCTGCTTGACACTCAAGAAGATAAGTGCCTTTTAGAAATGAGACACTTGCTACATTTGTGATTAGTTTAAAATAGTTGTGAAATAATTTGATTAATAAAATTCTCACTTTTGGGAAGTAGCTTTAAAATATTGTCTTTGCAGTTGGGAAGGAATAAAATGAAGCAGGTCAGGATACTAGTATTTTGTAGGAAAATTTGAGATTATAAAGAGGAAACAAAACTGCCACAGAGATGAAACACAAAGTTTTAAAAAATTATTTTTAAAATGTTTGCCAATTTCTGAAATTTGGTTTCTTTTTAGTCCTTCTAAAAGACTGTGTTTTGAATGTTCATTTCAATTATTATGAGTCTCTTATGATAATTTTACACTTGTATTTATATGACTTTGTTATTTCTCCCTCCTCCTCCTCCTCCAACGGGGGATGGCAGAGGGGAGGGTTTCCACAATACCCACGTGCCTCCCTGCCAAGCCTCCTTCTCTTAACCCTCAGCTCTTTCCCTGGTGTGCTGAAATGCAGCTAGGGCCGAGGGGAGTGGGACTGTCTCTCCTTGCGAGGACAGGAGGAAGAGGCTAGAGAACTTGACACCCCCCACCTCATCCTTTCATAATGTCTTCACAAATGCAAATTCCTTGCAGTTTAACTCCTATTAAAAAAATTTTGAGTCTCTCTTTCCTGATACTCAGATATTTAGATTGAAAATAGTTTTCTGACCAATGAATACATTTTAAATTAAAATGATTATTAGTACAATGTGAGAATGAGTAGTAGGTGTTAAGACATGATTGTTGTTGGAATCATCATAATAATGAGGGCCAATTAAATGGTTCTTAAAAAACAAAAAGAAAAACTAGAAACCTCCCCTTCTAAGGGATAATAACGTTAGGCTACACCAAAGGGGTAAAAATATGAAAATTGACCAGTATGGCACAACTCTCTCACCCTAGGATTATGAGCTTAAGCTAGAAATTTAAATTTTTCTATGTTTTAAAAATTATTTTTATTTTTATGTATTTATTTTTTTAATTAATTAATTATTTATTTTTTGGTTGTGTTGGGTCTTCATTGCTGCTGGCAGGCTTTCTCTGGTTGCAGCAAGCAGGGGCTACTCTTTGTTGCGGTGTGCTGGTTTCTCACTGTGGTGGCTTCTCTTGTTGCGAAGCACAGGCTCTAGGTGCGCGGGCTTCAGTAGTTGTGGTACACGGGCTCAGTAGTTGTGGCTCGCGGGCTCTAGTGTGCAGGCTCAGTAGTTGTGGCACATGGGCTTAGTTGCTCCGTGGCATGTGGGATCTTCCCAGACCAGGGCTCGAACCCGTGTCCCCTGCATTGGCAGGCAGATTCTTAACCACTGTGCCACCAGGGAGGTCCATAAAAATTATTTTTAGAGTAAGTATTAAAATAAATACATGATGTGGGAAACAAGGGCAATATTGAAATATATTCTTTATTGTGGTAACAAGTTTACTTGTGTATCTTGCTTACACGGAAAGTTTAAACTTTTTAGAATATAATAGCATTTCCATTGAACAATATCTTTGACATTTTTTACATGTCTTGGAATGTAATTAAATGGTTCTTTTATAGGAAAAAAGAATGCTTTGAATTTTAAACAAAATCGTATTTCTATTTATTATTTTGTGTGAGGAGCTAGTCATTCTAAAGGTTGTACCATATCTCTACACATACCTGCATGAATACATATAGCTTTTTAAATATATACTTTTATAACTTTTTTTCTCAAGTGCACTCAATTTTTCCAAATCTAAGGTTCATTGAATTTAAAGTCTCTTTCTCTCCTACGTGTCACATTAAAGATGTTATCACCTTACTTTTACAAATTAATTTGTGATTATCAAGGAAAGTATCAGTCTTTACACCTGCTATCATTTACTTGAAGGAGAAACTTCAATTTGGGGCATTTTGATAAATTATTTGTTGCATTTATTAATAAAGTTTTACTATACACATTTTAGAAGAAAGAACTATGAAATTAACATAATTAGAGAATGTTGCCCAATGTTGCCCTTTTTGTTCTGTGTACTATGAATGTTGTGGAGCTATTTGTTATGTCTCTATCTGCATTCTAGGTTGAGAATTGTGCTTGATGCAGTAGGCTAGTGTTCACCTCATAACTCAATGTCAGTTGTGGTAGATTTTAAACAATTTAATTTTTGGTTCAATAATTCGCTTTACAAAGCTTGATATGAAATAATTTTATTAATCTACTTTATACAGACACTGAGTGCAGTGAGGAGAACTGATTGATAAAAGTTTCCTCATAAGTTTTCCTTTAAAAAAACAAAAAATCAAAACCTAGTAAAATGAGTCTTAAATCACAACATACCTGTCAGATGGACTTGAAGGTTACTAAATATTGCCTCAAAATACCCAGTTATTTGAACTAATAATAAGATGACTCTTCAGTAAACCTAGTGTTTAGTAAGTATTTGAAAATTAGGTACTAAATTTGATCTTATAACTGTGTAGGGAATTACATGAGGTAATACTGAAAAGATGATTCAAACGGTTTTTTGCTTTTAGAATTAGTGGAAATTTCACAAGTGTCACAAGCTACTAGCTATTGGAATTTGGCCAAAAATGCCAAGTAAGAATTACTTGAGAAAATCAGTACCAACTTGAATGAAAGCAATTTATCATTGGTATACAGCATGTCTTTAGAAATAAATATTATCTCACAGAAGAAATAGGTAAAATTTGGCGTAGGTCATCTCTTCTAAAATAGAAAGCATATATGTATATGCAAAATATTTTAAAAAGCTAACAAAACTAACTTAACTGTAAGAATAAATGGCAAACTTCAGTGGGTGAAAGATTTTTTTTAAATTACACAGTATAAAAGAAATTTAAAATACAATTTATAATTGTTTAAAGTTCACTTTTTAATAGGATAAATAAATCTTGAACTGTGAAGTGTGTATTACGGTTGGGTGTTGTGCATAAGTTGTTCTAGGAGTTAGATGATGGAATACAAAGTCATTGTTTTGATTTGTGTTTTGTATGCTTACTGTTATTAACATATAAAATACTCTGAAAGATCTGAAAGAAAACTATTTCACATATGAAGTTTTAGTTTTCTATAAATAGTCTGGTATGTGTGATGATTTCTTCTAGAGTTAATTCTTTTAAATGCAATGTTTCTTTAGAATAATCAGTGGTAGTGCATATATGATTGAGCTGTCATTATGAACATAATTGATGACAGACTGCCTTGCTGCAGCTCTTATGAACAATTTGCAGAGATTAAAAGGGTGATGGAAATGGTGGTTTAGGAATTGCTTTCTAAAGACACGAGAGGATCGAAAAGAAACCTGGGGTTTCCAGTGCCCTCTGAAATCATTTGCACATAAAACCCAGGTTTAGTAGGTACAAGTGTTGTTTAAGTGCTCTGCTCTTTAAAAAAAATATTTATGTGGCATAAAGAGATGATTTGGTCATGGATCTTAAATGATCAAATCAGAGTGTCTATTCTATACCCGTTTCAAAAGGAGAAATGCAGAATGTTCTGTCTATTCAGTATTCCATATGTGCTTGCATTTAACTACATAGGCAATAAATGAATATAGGTAAATACTCATGAAAATCAAACACTTTTCATACCCCAGAAAGTCTAACCACAATTGTCCTTAGCTTTCTATGTATGTATAGATTGCCACATTTCCATATATTCAAGCAGAGAGTTGTATCTCTCATGTAAATGTTTTGACATAGACTCAGGGGGAATTAGTTATATGATGCAAAAAAGAAAAGCTTAATTATATACTTCTTCTTCTACCTTGATTCATAAAGGATATGAGGCAGCTTTTAAATAAATATGTTTGTATACTTCAAACATTTAGTAAGAATCATGACCTCGTAAATAAGGATCTTGTAATAGTAAGAAGTTAAGATATGGCTGGAAAAAACATCAAATCTATGGGCCATAAAGCCTACCAAGTTTCTGTAGTTGAACCTCAACCTTGGCTCTAAGCTTCCTAGTGGTCAGCTGAAAAAGCCAGTTACACTTTCCTTATTTTTAGGGGAAAAAACAAAACAAAACCCAAAACAAACACCCCCCCCCGCCTCGATTCTTCAGGAAAAGAAGCACTCTAAAAGAAATTCCTCACAGGGGGCTTCATATAGGAAACACTGAATACTGTAACATTCTTAATAGTTTTCTAGCAGAGTTATTTCCTAAAGTTAGCTTGTTTTAGTGGCCATTCCTCAAAAATTTGAGACCTCAACACCAAATCAGCTCAATTAAGGTAACTGAGGGGTGGGAGCAAAGTAAGTAATATGGTCCAGATGTGTAGCCTTCTGATGTTCCAGGACTGAACTCCACACTTTTCAAAGAAGACTTCATAAAAACCACAACATTGTTGTGCTTTGATTATTAGAAAGTTCTTATACTGAGGCTAACTATGTCCCTCTCATTTGCAGATATCAGTCCCAATTCAACCCTTTGATGCCAAATTATAAGTCTGGTCTCCCATAAAGCCCTCTAAATATAAGAAGATACTATATTAATCATATTATCATATTATGTTTTCTCCTTTTCATACAAAAAGTCCCCCAAAACAAAGTCTGTAGTGAACATACACAATTATTAACCAAGAATTTATCAAGTGATTACTATTTATCAGGTGATTATCAGGAGTGTCCTGAGTGCTTTAGAAAATTGGGAAGGGAGCCCTTCTGGTACCAGAAAGAGGAAACTTATTCTTGGCATCCATATTCTGATCTTGAAATGGTACTTTTAAATTGTGTGTACGTATGTGTGTATTACTTTATTATTTTAAATTATATGTACATATGAACGTATGCTTGTGTGTACATATATATGTGTATATATATATACACATGCCAGGTTCTAAACAATTGACTTACTAATGAACTTTTTAGAACATATTCCATTTGTAAGGTGGAGATAAGGCTAAAATCCTGAAACCCACTAACAGTAATCTTTTACTAATGTGCTAGGTACGTTCGTGAACTTAAGGTGTTTATCTCATTTGACAGTTATAATAGAAGAGAACTTAAAGTGTGATTGACATTGACAGTGATTCAAGTGAAAAAATATTCTTTTTTTTCTTCCAGGTGTATTGAGATACAGTTGGCATATAGCACTGTATAAGTTTAAGGTATACGGCATAATGATTTTATTTACATACATCGTGAAGTGATTATAAGTTTAGTGAATTTCCATTATCTCATATAGGTACAAAATATGAGAAATAAAGAAATAGAAATAACTGTTTTTCTTGTGATGGGAACTCTTAGGATTTACTATCTTAACAACTTTCATATATAACATATATCAGTGTTAATTGTATTTATCATGTTGTACACTACATCCCTAGTGTTAATTTATCTTATAACTGGAAGTTTGTACCTTTTGACCACCTTCATCCAATTCTCCCTCCCCTTACCCCCCGCCTCTGGTAACCAAAAATCTGATCTCTTTTTCTATGAGTTTGTTTGTTTGTTTGGTTGGTTTTGAAGTATAATTGACCTACAACACTATGTTAGTTCCTGTCACACAACATTGTGATTTGATATTTCTGTACATTTCAAACTGATCACCACGATAAGTCTAGTTTTGATATGTTACCATACAAAGACATTATATAGTTATTGACTATGTTCTCTACACTGTACATTTCATACCCATGACTCATTTATTTTGCAACTGAAAGTTTGTACCTCTTAATCTTCCTCATCTATTTATTTTTCTCCCATTACTCCCCTTCACCCTGGCAAACACCTGTTTGTTCTCTGTATCTATAATTCTGTTTATGTTTTGTTATGTTTGTTCATTTTTTTTAGATTCCACATGTAAATGAATTCATACAGTATTTGTCTTTCTTTGTATGACTTGTTTCACTTAGCATAATAGGTCCATCCATGTTATCACAAATGCCAAGATTTCATCCTTTTTTATGGCTGAGTAATATTCCACTGTATAAATACATCACATCTTCTTTATCCATTCATCTATTGATGAACACCTAGGTTGCTTTCATGTCTTGGCTGTTGTAAGTAATGCTGCAGTGAACATAGGGGTGCATATATCTTTTCTAATGAAAAAATATTCTGAAAAGGAGTGGGAAAGAGATCTCAAAGATACTTCTTTCCTGCATCTTTACAAGGGTGATAGATTAGGATTTATGTGATATTTGAGTAACTATTGTTAAACTATTCTTACATTGTCAGACTATTCTGATGGCTATCTAGATAAAGTTTAAAAACTTACTATTCAACTGGATATTTGTTTTCTATACATTTTCTTTATAAGGACAGCAGAAAGTTTGGAAGTTTCTAGTGACTATAAGCAGAGTTACTAGAGCAGTGATAAAAAGAGTTTTTTCTGTAGTTACTTCAGTAATAAAACAATGTCCTTAAAAATATTTACAATATAATTTCTCAAAATTATGTAAATATTTGATTTGTAGATTATAGGCATTATTGATACCTGCTCAATATTATTACAGTTACTGAAGTAATAGAATCTTGTTGAAAAACAATTCAAAATACTGTTGAAGTATATTATTGTAGAACAATTCTGTCCAATACAAATACAATGTGAATCACATACATAATTTAAAATTTTCTAGTAGCTACATTAAACAAAGTAAAAAGAAACAGGTGAGATTAAATTAAAATGTATTTTATTTAACCCAATATATTAAAATTTTATCTGTAGCTCCAAAACTATAACTCCCCAGGCCAAATTCAACCAGGCACCTGTTCTTCTACAGCCCAGGAGCTAAGAATGGTTTCTACATTGAGATGGTTGAAAAATGAATAATGATATTTTGTGACATGTAAAAATTATATGAAATTTAAATTTCAGTGCTCATAAATAACATTTTATTGAACATACCCACACACCTTTATCAGTGGCAGAGGTGAGTAGTTGCAACAGAGACCATATGGCCCACAAGCCTGAAATATTTACTTGCTGGTGCTTTTACAGAAAATGTTGGTCAAACTCAGCCAAGGTAAAAGTGAAAGTCACCTTTACAAATATCCAATCCCACACTAATCTCCGGAAGTAATCACTATGAAGGTATGAAGGGTTTTCTGTGTGAGTTTTTCTAGATCTGTATGACTACACATATTCTGTAGTTCTGTTTCTTTATGTATCTAGAACTTACATTCACACTTAAAAAATATAATGGTATCATTTCATATATATTCTGATTTCTTCACTTAAAGATATTTTATATCAGTTTCCAAATGAGTACTGTTTTTTTTTGGCCACGTTGTGTGGCATGTGGGATCTTAGTTCCCTCACCAGGGATCGAACCTGTGCCCCCTGCATTGGGAGCATGGAATCTTAACCACTGGACCGCCGGGGAAGTCCCTCCAAATTAGTACTTATACATATGTTCCTTGTTAGTACAAATATGTGCTTTCATGGCAGTGCACGTAGATGTTCTCATTCTAGAATCTACTTATTTATATCCCATGATTCAGGTTTACTATATGTTATTTTTTCAGTCCCATGTTAATGAGTTTAGGCTCTTTCCTCTCCTTTCTTCCCCTCCTGTCTTTCTCTCTCTCTCTCCCTTTCCCTCTCTCTTTCTATTACAAACAGTGCTGCGGTGAACATTCATGCAGACCTGTGTGTACTGGTATAAATATTTCTGCAGGATAGATTTCTAGAAGTAAAATTGGATCAAAGGGTAAGTTTATTATACATTTTGGTAGGAGTTGCCAAATTAGCCTCCAAAAAAAACAGTATCAGTTTACGTGTCAGTGGTGTGTGATGTAACCTTTTCTCCCTACATCTCTCACCAACACTGGATAATCATTAAAAAAAAATGTTTTTACCATTCTAGTTCAGCTTTACATACATAACTTAGTATTTCCTTAATAGTCTTCTATTTGCTAAAGTACTATTGCTCATTTAAAAAACCAAAAAAGAAAAGAAAATGAACCAAGAAATATATAAAGTGCGAGGGGAAAGTCCTCTGAAATAACATTCAGAAATAACCACTCTTAAATAAGTATTCAAGCTAGAAGATTTAGCTTAGGACTCTGATATATTTGTATTTTCATCCCGATTAGTTTTCTTTGAGAGGAATATGGCATAGTAAAAAGCAATCATGCTTTAGAATTAGACTTCAGTTGACTCCTACTCTATCAAACTGTAAAATTTGATGGCAAATTTTACTTAATCTTTCTGAACTCAGTTTTCCCATCTGTAAAAATGTGAAGATTAGATTAAATAGGTTTAAATAATAGATGAAGTCACCGATCATAGCTGTTGCATAAAGTGTTTGCTTTATTTATTGCTTCCTTTCTTTTTCTCTCAATGCTTTCTTTCTGAGAACAAAAAGACATGTATCCTAAAATACCATGTTTTATTACAGAGGTTGGCAACCCATGATACGTCAAAGGAGATAGCTGAGAAGTAACATTAGTATAGTAATGGATATGGACTTGTGGAGAGAAAGATTTATTCCTTTGAGGACTGAGTCTTCTCACCATCTCCTGACACTGCCCCTTCAGGTCATCTCCTCTTGTCCCATGACATTCTACAGCCAAAATTTTTGTTTGTTTGTTTGTTTGTTTTTAAACCTCAGTATTGAGTAGTGATTCCTTCCACCTTTTAAAAAATTTTATTTATTTATTTATTTTTGGCTGCATTGGGTCTTCATGGCTGCGCATGGGCTTTCTCTAGTTGCTGCGAGCGGTGGCTACTCTTTGTTGTGGTGCATGGGCTTCTCATTGAGGTGGCTTCTCTTGTTGTGGAGCATGGGCTCTAAGTGCATGGACTTCAGTAGTTGCAGCGCGCAGGCTCAGTAGTTGTGGTGCACGGGCTTAGTTGCTCCGCAGCACGTGGGATCTTCCTGGACTAGGCTCGAACCTGTGTCTCCTGCATGGGCAGGCAGATTCTTAACCACTGCGCCACCAGGTAAGCCCCTCTACAGCCAAAATGTTGAATAACATTATCCTCCCTTTGGGGAAAACATGACTCTCCAGGCATAAAGGAAATACCTTAACATTTTTTTTTATTGAAGTATACCTGATTTATAATGTCGTGTTAGTTTCAGGAGTACAGCAAAGTGATTCAGTTATACATACATAAATATCTATTTTTTTCAGATTCTTTTCCCTTATAGGTTATTACAAAATATTCAGTACAGTTCCCTGTGCTATACAGTAGGTCCTTGTTGGTTATCTGTGTTAAATATAGTAGTGTGTGTATGTTAATCCCAAACTCCTAATTTATCCCTCCCCCACCTTTCCCCTTTGTAACCATAAATTTGTTTTCTGTGCTGGTGGGTCTATTTCTGTTTTGCATATAAATTCATTTGTATCATTTTTTTAAAAGATTCTGCGTATAAGTGATATCATATGATGTTTGTCTTTCTCTGTCTGGCTTACTTCACATAGCATGGTAATCTCTAGGTCTATCCATGTTGCTGCTAATGGCATTATTTCATTCATTTTTATGGCTGAGTAATATTCAATTGTATAAATATACCACATCTTCTTTATCCATTCATCTGTCAGTGGAAATTTAGGTTGCTTCCATGTCTTGGCTATTGTCAGTACTGCTGCAATGAACATTGGGGTGCACGTATCTTTTTGAATTATGTTTATTCCAGATACATGCCCAGGAGTGGGATTGCAGGATAATATGGCAGCTCTATTTTTAGTTTTCTAAGGAACCTCCATACTGTTTCCCATACCCATAGTGGCTGTACCAATTTACATTCCCACCAGCAGTGTAGGAGGGTTCCTTTTGCTCCACACCCTCTCCAACATTTATTATTTGTAGAATTCTTGGTGATGGCCATTCTGACCAGTGTGAGGTGATACCTCATTGTAGTTTTGATTTGCATTTGTCTAATAATTAGCAATGTTGAGCATCTTTTCCTGTGCCCACTGGCCATCTGTATGTCTTCTTTGGAGAAATGTCTGTTAAGGCTTCTGCCATTTTTGATTCGGTTGTTTGTTTTTTTGATATTGAGCTGTATGAGCTGTTTGTATATTTTGGAGATTAACCCTCTGTCAGTTGCATCATTTGCAAATACTTTCTCCCATTCTCTGTGTTGTCTTTTCATTTTGTTTATGGTTTCCTTTGCTGTGCAAAAGCTTTTAAGTTTAATTAGGTCCCATTTATTTATTTTTGTTCTATTTCCATTATTCTAGCAGATGGATCCATAAAGATATTGCTGCAATTTATGTCAAAGAGTGTTCTGCCTATGTTTTCCTCTAGAAGTTGTATAGTATCTGGTCTTACGTTTAGGTCTTTAATCCATTTTGAGTTTATTTTTGTGTGTGGTGTGAGAAAATGTTCTAATTTCATTCTTTTACATGTAGCTGTCCAATTTTCCCAGCACCACTTATTGAAGAGACTTTCTTTTCTCCATTGTATTTTCTTGCCTCCTCTGTCATAGATGAATTGACCATAAGTGTGTGGATTTACTTATGGGCTGTCTATTCTGTTCCATTGACCTATGTGTCTGTTTTTGTGCCAGTACCATCCTGTTTTGATTACTGTAGCTTTGTAGCATAGTCTGAAGTCAGGGAGCATGATACCTCCAGCTCTATTATTCTTTCTCAAGGTGGTTTTGTCTACTTGGTGTCTTTTGTGTTTCCATACAAATTCTTAAATTATTTGTTCTAGTTCTGTGAAAAATACCATTGGTATTTTGATAGGGATTGCATTGAATCTGTAGATTGCTTCAGGTAGTAAGGACATTTTAACAATATTAATTCTTCCGATCTGTGAACATGGTATATATCTTTCTGTTTGTGTTGTCTTCAGTTTCTTTCATCAGTGTCTTACAGTTTTCCAAGTACAGGTTTTTTTTTTTTTTTACCTCCTTAGGTAAGTTTATTCCTAGGTATATTATTATTTTTGATGTGATTGTAAATGGGATTGTTTCCTTAATTTCTCTTTCTGATAGCTCTTTTTTAGTGTATAGAAATGAAACAGATTTCTGTATATTAATTTTGTATCCTGCAACTTTACTGAATTCATTGATGAGCTCTAGTAGTTTTTTTTTTTTTAAACTCTACCCTAACGCTTTCTTTTTTTTTTTTTAATTTTATTTATTTATTTATTTATATTTTTTTATTTTTGGCTGTGTTGGGTCTTCGTTTCTGTGCGAGGGCTCTCTCTAGTTGCGGCAAGCGGGGGCCACTCTTCATCGCGGTGCGTGGGCCTCTCACTATCGCGGCCTCTCTTGTTGCTGGGCACAGGCTCCAGACGCGCAGGCTCAGTAGTTGTGGCTCACGGGCCTAGTTGCTCCGCGGCATGTGGGATCTTCCCAGACCAGGGCTCGAACCCGTGTCCCCTGCATTGGCAGGCAGATTCTCAACCGCTGCGCCACCAGGGAAGCCCAGTTTTTTTTTTTTTTTTGGTAGGATTTTCTATGTATAGTATTATATTGTCTACAGACAGTGACTGTTTTACTTCTTCCTTTCCAATTTGGATTCCTCTTACTTCTTTTTCTTGTCTGATTGCTGTGGCTGGGACTTCCAATACTATGTTGAATAAAGGTGAGAGTGGGCATCCTTTCTCATTCCTGATCATAGAGGAAATGCTTTCAGCTTTACACTGTTGAGTATGATGTTAGCTGTGGGCTTATTATATATTGCCTTTATTATGTCTAGGTATGTTCCCTCTGTACCCAGTTTCTGGAGAGCTTTTTATCATAAACCAATGTTGAATTTTGTCAAAAGCTTTTTCAGCATCTATTGAGGGGATTATATGGTTTTTAGTCTTCAAATTGTTAAGGTGATGTATCACATTGATTGAATTGCATATATTGAACCATCCTGGCATCCCTGGGACAAATTCCACTTAATCATAGTTTATTATCTTTTTAATATATTGTTGGATTCAGTTTGCTAATATTTTGTTGAAGATTTTTGCAGCTATGTTCATCAGTGGTATTGGCCTGTAAATTTCTTTTTTTGTGATATCTTTGTCTGGTTTTGGTGTCAGGGTGATGCTGGCCTCACAGGATTAGTTCAGAAGCATTCTTTCCTCTGCAATTTTTGGGATTAGTTTGAGAAGGATAGGTGCTAACTCTTCTCTAAATGTTCTGTAGAATTCAACTATGAAGCCATCATATCCTGGACTTTTGTTTGTTGGGAGGTTTTTGTTTTGTTTTGCTTTTTTTTTTTTATTACTGATTCAATTTCATTACTGGTAATTAGTCTGTTCTTATTTTCTGTTTCTTCCTGATTCAGTCTTGGGAGATTGTACATTTCTAGGAATTTGTCTACTTCTTCTAGGTTGTCCATTTGATTGGCATATGTTGTTTTTAGTAATCTCTGATGATCCTTTGTATTTCTGTGGTGTCAGTTGTAACTTCTTTTTCATTTCTTTTTTTATTGATCTGAGCCCTCTGTCTTTTTTCTTGATGCATCTGGCTAAAGATTTATCAATTTTGTTTATCTTTTCGAAGACCCAGCTTTGTTTTACTGATCTTTTCTATTATTTTTTTAGTCTCTATTTCATTTATTCCTGCTTTGATCTTTATGAGTTTCTTTCCTTCTACTAACTTTGGATTTTGTTTGTTCTTCTTTTTCTAGTTCCTTTAGGTGTAAAGTTAGGTTGTTTATTTGAGATTTTTCTTATTTCCTGAGGTAGGCTTATGTTACTATAAACTTATCTCTTAGAACCTCTTTTGGTGTGTACCATAGATTTTTTTTTTTCTTTTAAAATATTTATTGGGACTTCCCTGGTGGTCCAGTGGTTAAGAATCCGCCTTCCAATGCAGGGGACGTGGGTTCGATCCCTGGTCGGGGAACTAAGATCCCACATGCCATGGGGCAGCTAAGCCCACGTGCTGCAACTACTGAGCCCATGTGCTCTAGAGCCCACACGCCACAACTAGAGAGCCTGCGCTCTGCATCTACTGAGCCTGCACACTCTGGAGCCCGTGCACCACAACTAGAAAGCCTGCGCTCCGCAACTCCTGAGCCCATATGCTCTGGAGCCCACGCACCACAATTAGAGAGAAGCCCGTGTGCTGCAATGAAGAGCCCACATGCCGCAGTGAAAGATCCCACGTGCTGCAACTAAGACCCAGTGCAGCCAGGAATAAATAAATAAATAAATATTTATAAGTTTTAAAAATTCTTATTTCTTATTTATTTGGCTATGTTGGGTCTTAGTTGTGGCATGTGGGAGCTTCATTGCGATGCACAGGATCTTCTCTGTGGCATGCTTGTTTCTCTCTAGTTGCGTGGGCTCCAGAGTGCACAGGCTCAGTAGTTGTGGTGTGTGGGCTCTCTAGTTGTGGCTCGTGGGCTCCAGAGCACATGGGCTCTGTAGTTGTGGCGCCTGGGCTCCAGAGCATGTGGGCTCTGTAGTTGTGGCATGTGGGCTCTCTAGTTGTGGCACATGGGCTCAGTAGTTGTGGCATGCGGACTTAGTTGCCCTGTGGCTTATGGGATTTTAGTTCCCCAACCAGGGATCAAACCTGCATCCCTTGCATTGGAAGGTGGATTCTTAACTGCTGGACCACCAGGGAAGTTCTCTGTACCATAGATTTTGGATCATTGTGTTTTCATTTTCATTTGTCTCAGGTATTTTTTTTTATTTCCTCTTTGATTTTTTTCGGTGATCCATTGGTTGTTTAAAAGCCTATTGTTTAGCCTCCACGTGTTTGTGGTTTTTACATTTTTTTTTCTTGTATTTGATTTCTGGTCTCATAGTGTTGTGGCCAGAAAATATTCTTGATATGATTTCAGTTTTCTTGAATTTACCAAGGCTTGTTTTGTGGTTTAGCATGTGATCTATCCTAGAGAATGTTCCATGTGCACTTGAAAAGAATTCGTATTCTGCTGCTTTTGGATGGAATTTTCTGTATATATCTATTAAGTCCATATGGTCTAATGTGTCATTTAAGGCCAGTGTTTCCTTATTGATTTTCTGTTTGGTTGATCTGTCCATTGATGTAAGTGGGATGTTAAAGCCCTGTACTAATATTGTGTTACTGTCAGTTTCTCCCTTTATGTCTGTTAATATTTGCTTTATGTATTTAGGTGCTCCTATGTTGGGTGCATATATATTTACAATTGTTATATCTTCTTCTTAGACTGATCCCTTGATCGTTAGGTAATGTCTTTCTTTCTCTCTTGAATGGTCTTTGTCTTAAAGTCTATTTTGTCTGATATAAATATTGCTACCCCAGCTTTTTTTTCGATTTCCATTTTAATATTAATCTGCTTAGGAGTTGTGCTGTGTTTAATGTTTTCTGTAGTTGTAGGTGCCAGAGGCCTTCACATTTTTCTAGTGAAGTCCTTGCTTTTGTCTCTCCTGTTGTTTTAGGGCTGCACTAAGGACTTCCTTAAATACAGTCTGTGTCTCAAAGCTGTTTCAACTGTAATACTAATGATATAGTGGTAAAGCATAGGGGAGGGGAAGTGTTCTATAATCTTATGATTAAATCTCAGTCTTTTAGTGGGCCTGTGTCCCTGGATGTGACCTTCACAAGTGTGTTTTAGCTCTCCCCAGCCTTCAGTGAGGCAGGAAAACTAGAGAGTGCTGGGGTTGGAGAAATGCCCTTCCCCCAGGTCAGATAAGTCTTCAGCAAAGTCCTTCCCCTTGAAGAATGGGCATTTGTAGGGCAATGCTCTGGGTATGTTTCACAGTGATTACTTTTCCCCTCCCCCTGCCACAGCCCTGAGGGGATCTTTCTTGGCTTTTTATCACAAGAACCTGGTGGGGTTCTTGGAGGTAAAACCCACAGAAGTGTGGATCCCCCTAAGGCTGAACCCCCCAAGAGATTCTCACTCTTATGTTAGTTTACCCTCAGCCTCTAGCGATTCATCACATTTACCATTTATGTGCCCCTACCAGTTTATGGCTCTAGCACTTCTGCTCCAGTTAAGCAGATCTCAGCTGTGACTCTGAGAGTTCTCCCATCTTGCCAGATTTCAAGGTGGCAGATAGCCTTGCATCCTCAGTTCTCTAATGGGTCCAAGAAAAGCCACTGATATTTCAGTTTGTTCAGCTTCTTGCTCGCTGTAAAGAAGAGAATGATGACTTCTAAGCTCTTTACTTTTGGAAGTGAAATATGCTAATAAGCACTTAGTAGCCACTAAATAAGCAGTTTATTAGACAGTAGAATTTTATATATTTGTTTAAGAACTTTATTTTTTTGCTGTTCTGGGAATTACCAGCTTACATTAAAAATGTTTTAATGCAAAATTAAAGCTGTCTCAAAATACTTAGAGTTATAAAAGGGAGATTAGATTTGTTATCAGTAGCATCAAAAGATCTATTGGTTAACACAACATTGTAAATCAACTATACTTTAGTTAAAATTTTTTTGAAAGATCTATTGGTGGAAATTTTATATATGTAGGCAGATCTTAATTCAACGTAAGAAACTTCTGGGAAAATTATTCAACAATGTTGGGCATATAGGTGGTAGTTTATGAATTTGAAAATCCATTCCTAATTGTGAATTGATTTGGGAATGCCACTAAGTTTTTCCTACTCCCCTAGGTGAGTATGTAAAAGCAGAAGCTAAGTGACAACTCTTCAGGTACTTACAATAAAGGGTAACTATCTTGGATGAGAGGGGGCACTATATAGCTTCCAATGTAGAGATTCTTTGATTCTCAGACACTGTGCCCTTTAAACCTCCCAAAGTGGAAAAGTCCACTTCTCTTCCAAATTTTTCTAAGTAGAGTTTAAATCCATTTATACACTTTTAATGGGATGGCCTAGAGGAAACTGATGTTCAGTGTCCTAAATCCCATTCCAGCTTTTCAGCTAAGGGTTAGGCATGGAGCTTCTCTGCAGCAGGAGATTGTTATGAGTACCAGCCCAGCCTGGAGCCATGCATCTAAATGAGACCCCAGTGGGCAAGCTTGCATACGTGTGTAGTGCTGGGCTGTGGTGACATTGCTTACAATATGCCTGTGAGGCAGAGGATAGAGGATATGCATTGTGCCCAAGCTCCTGTGAAGGGAATTTCCCCTTTTGCAGGAGGTTATGTGCAGGGAAGAGACAGGCTCAGATGTCTTAAAATTTATCTCCATTGCTGGGAAACTGCTGTGTGTAGCAACCTTGCTGAAAATACAAAGCTTATGGTCAGTATAGCTACTTTGTATTGCTTTTGTACTAAAAGCTTTATTTGTTAATGACAAAAGAGAGAAAGACCTTGGTTGGTTGTTTTACATCTTACTGTTTTATTTTGAAGAAACAAGCATGTTCCCAAATGTTAAAAAATAAACCAAATCTTTTAAATGTTGTTTTCAAGGGCTGGGAAATATTTTGAAGTAATGATGTTTCTGAATTTTATATAATTCATGGTCTCTAAATTCTGTACAATTCATGGTTTTTTCTCCTCTAGTCAACCCCAGATATATTTATAAACATATTTATATGTTTCAGGAACCACTTACGTTGACTTCAATATACTTACTAAAGAGTTGAGCCCAGAAAGTTTAAGGTTTTGCCCAAGTCACTTTTGATGGTTAGTGGCAGAGTTGATAGGTTTTATGTAAAGTGATCCTTTCTTAGCACTCATAATTTCAAAAATTTTTAAATTAAGGTATAATTTACATACATTAAAATTCACACTTTTTAGTGTTCAATTCTGTGAGTTTTGACAAATGCATACAGTCATGTAATCACCACTACAATTAAAATATAGAATATTTACATTAACAAAAAAATCAACTGTGCCCTTTTAAAGGTTTAGATTTTACTTTAAGGTCTGTGATACATTTTGTGTCAACTTTTATGAGACTATGAGGAAGTGTGGATCTAGTTATTTCCTTCCTTCCTTCCATCCCTCCTTCCTTCCTCTCTTTCTTCACTCTCTCTCTCCCCCCCGTCCCTCCTTCCTTTCTCTCTTCCTTTCTTTCACAAATGGATAGCCAGTCATTCAAGGACCATTTGTTGAATTGCCTTTCTGTTTTTGTTGAAAATTAATTCACCATATATGGGTATGTCTAAAGTTTCTGAGCTCTCACTTCTGTTTCACTGATCTCTATGAGTATAAATCTCAAAAATTTTAAATTCATTAGTGTGGTTAAGTTATAAATGTCTTTCGTCCCATAATTACTTTCTAGTTTCTAGAAAATCTGTTTCGATATTAAAAGTATTCAAGAGTAAAACATTACAAAGAAAGTAGAAATATTTTTTTTCTCTGAATGCCTAGTAAGGGTCTCTGTTTTTGTCTAACTTCATCTTTTCTGGCCTGAGTTTGAATGGCAGAGTGTGCATCAAGATGGAGGATGGAGCTTCTCCCCTGCCTACATTCAAAGCAAGACGTCTCTGGTTTCTTTGACAAGAGCTGTATTTCATCAGAGATTTTGTTTCTAAAGTACTTTCTCTCTGAGTCCATATTTAGCTGTAGGTGGATTTTGTCTCTGTTGTTGGGGGTGGTGGGGGTGAAGGGAGCAAGGGCTGGAGCACCAACCACTAAAAAACTATACTCCATACACCTCCAGGGTTTGGGCTTCTAAATTAGTCACTCGCTCCTGGGGATCCCATGGCTATGGAAGAGAGGAATGAGAGGGGAAGTTTTTTGCTTTGACCAGAGAACCCTGATCTACTCTATTCTCTTCCTCAGTGACTCTTGTTCTCTAACTACCATTGCGTGGGCTTTCTGTAGCCTTGGAAATGTTCACCTCTGCCTTGACACTAGATGAGCACGGTCACTCACAGACTGTGGGGACCTCCCACTCTGTTCCATGCACATGGCTGAGCACCAGATTCCAGAATGTTGCAGCTAGGCTTACAGATAGGGACATTCACTGCACCTGCTAAGGGTGGCACTAGGTTGCCTCCACTATACTGTGGTGTTTCCTGCTTGACAAATCTTGTCTCTCTCCCTTCCAATCGACAGCTTGCAGAGTGTGCCTCTGAAGGGACTCTGCCTCAACGTGCTCCGACAGCTCCCAGAAGGCAAGCCATTGCCCTTTTCTTGATGTCATTTCCCTCCCTCCCTGATAAAGTGAGTAGTCATCCTTACCGTCCCCTCTGCCTAGGTCAGAGCCAACTCACGAAGCCAGCCTTGGGCTGTTTACAGAGTTCCTCAGAACTGTGTAGCACCCCCCAGCCCCCAGCCCCCTCCCCCTCCCACAGTGTTACAACAGGTGCTTTCATCTCCCTTTTCTTGAGGGCAGTATAGCCAGGAATAACTGGCTGGGTGGTATTAAATGAAAATGCATCTCAGCCACCTGATTCAGCCACCCACCCTTATTGAGCTCATGGTTCCTTATTTGTAGGACTGCTGTCAGTGGAAGACATCTCCCTCTACCCTAATGGCCCAATACTTGGAGCAGCAGCTGTCTGGGGCCAGAGGAGAAGCTGATTTTACCTGCAGTCTTCATCACTCCATTTCGCTTTCCAAATTTCAGTCTTCTAGGAAGGCACCTGTGTGCAAATGATCCCAGGGCCTTCAGTTATGCTGCCTCTTGCCCTTTTCCAAGACATGACTTCAGAGTCAGCCATTTAAAAATTTAGTATGTAGTCTTCTAGATTCTTTTATGCATTAAAAAAACATACATGGGGTGATACTACACAGACTGTAGTCTTCTTTATTCACTCCTGTGTTGATGGCATTTTTCATGTTATAAGCTGCGTGAAATTCCATTGTATAGTTAGTTATAGCATGGGTTACTTCACCAGTGCCTCACTGACTGATGTTCACGTTGCTCCAATTTTCAGATATTGTGAACAATACTCCCACAAACATCCCTGTAGGTACATCTTAGTGCACCTGAACAATGATTGACTTAAGATGTATCCTTAGAGGAGGAACAGATAAAATTTATATTTTGATACACACTACCCTTTAGAAAGACAGCACCATTTATGCTCTCACCAGCAGTACATAAGGTTCACTTTTTCCCTTTGCTCTGGTCAGCACTGAGCTTTATCGTTCTTTTTCATCTATCTCAGACCATACCCATACTAGGGCAAACAGAGTATTTTATTGTTTCAGTTTGTATCTCTTTGATTATTAATAGGGTTGAGCATCATTTCATATACTTAATAGTCAGTTGCCTGTTCATATATTTTTTCTACTGTAATATTCATCTTTTCTGTTTTTTTAAATTATTTTTTTAAACTTTTTATTTTATATTGGAGTATAGTTGATGAACAATGTTGTGATAGTTTCAGGTATACAGCAAAGTGATTCAGTTATACATATGCATGTATCTATTCTTTTTCAAATTCTTTTCCCATTTAGTTGTTACATAATATTGAGCAGAGTTCCTTGTGCTATGCAGTAGGTCCTTGTTGGTTATCCATTTAAAATATAACATTGTGTAAATATCAATCCCAAACTCGGTAACATTTTTTTCTGTTTTGATTTGTAAGAGTTTTTATGTGGTAAAGACGTTAACTCTTTGTCTTGTGTATACATTGCAGATATTTCCCCCAGTTTGTTGTTTGTCTTTTAATTTTGATTCTAGTGTCTTTTTCCAAAAGGACTTTAAATTTTTGTACAGTCAAATGTGTTGGTATTTTCCTTTGTGGCTTCTAGTTTTTCACTCTTTTCCCATGCAAAGATTATAAAATATTTAAGTGTATTTATTGCTACTGATGATTTAAAAAAAATCTTCTTCCAGGCTCAATGGAGGAAGGTAGTATGAAGTTACTTCTTGACAGGTCTGGTGAAATAGACTCTCATGAGCACCACAGAAGTTGAGTATAACCAAGAGCCCAGTTTGATGACATTGATTGTGTCTACAGAGTTGTTAATACAGTTGTCCCAAATGTTTTATAAGTAAATGAAAGGTAGAACATATGATTCTCTTGTTATTAAGTTGAACAAATCTTTTGTTTCCAGCTTTGACCAAATATGTACTAGCTTTATAATTTTTAAGCTACTAACCAGTTGGCCTAGAGTTTTCTGTCTAAGGGGAAAGAAGCCTGGCTAAGCAATATGTTATTAATTACTGTTGCAGCCACTCTGAGAAACAGAATGGACACCCTCTCAAAATCTGTTTCAGTTGTGGCACTGATGGTGCCACACACACACCAAGAGGGTATGAAAATTGTAATTATGTCCACAATAGGAAGTCTCTAGGGAGAGCAGGGCAGGCAGCCAAGGAGGTCCAGAATGGGTGAGAGAGTAAGGAAAGGAGATACGCGTGTTTCCTGTGGATGGGGTGGGGCTGGGAACAGGGTTCCTGCTTGTGGGCAGGGCCTTGCCTGGTTTGAATCTTCCTCTGACGTCAGCAGAGGGAGCACTAAGGTTTTCCCATCCACTTGCCCAGATGTGGGGCAGAGGGGCAGAGGGGCAGAGGGAAGGGTGTGGCTTAAAAGCTGATAGCAGTCAGATTTCTTATTGTAACCACCAATCCCTGAACAGTTACATTTACATATCCTTAGGTTCCCAGAAGTGCCGTCAGGTAGGAGCACCTTTGCGTATTGAAGAGTCCATCCCCCACAGAATGCTAGTTCATACTCAAAGGTGTTTCTGTAGTTGCTAATAGCTGGAGACAACCAACAAACCAAACACCTTTATTTATTATGTTTTTAATTTTTAAAATTTTTATTTATTTTATTTATTTTTTGGCTGCATTGGGTCTTTGTCGCTGCACGCAGGCTTTCTCTAGTTGCAGTGAGTGGGGGGCTACTCTTCATTGCAGTGCGCGGCTTCTCATTGCGGTGGCTTCTCTTCTTGGGGAGCATGGGCTCTAGGCGCGTGGGCTTCAGTAGTTGCAGCACACAGGCTTAATATTTGCAGCACATGGGCCCTAGAGCGCGTGGACTTCAGTTGCGGCACGCGGGCTCTGTGGTGTGCAGGCTTCAGTAGTTGTGGTGTGCGGGCTCAGTAGTTGTGGCTCGCGGGCTCTAGAGTGCAGGCTCAGTAGCTGTGGCGCACGGGCTTAGTTGCCCCGCGGCATGTGGGATCTTCCCAGACCAGGGATTCAACCCGTGTCCCCTGCATTGGCAGACAGATTCTTAACCACTGCACCAGGGAAATCCCCAAACACCTTTAAAAAGCTAAAAATATATGTGTCAGGAACTCCAGATACTAATGTTGTAGGTATTCATCACACCTAAACTCAGGTTCCTTGATAGCCTAGACATTTATGTTGAAACAGATTTTTTTTTTTTTTTTTTTGGCTGCTTTGGGTCTTCGTTGCTGTGCGCAGGCTTTCTCTAGTTGCGGCGAGCGGGGGCTACTCTTCGTTGCAGTGCGCGGGCTTCTCATCGCGGTGGCTTCTCTTGTTATGGAGCACGGCCTCTGGGCCTGCGGGCTTCAGTAGTTGTGGCACGTGGGCTCAGTAGCTGTGGCTCGCGGGCTCTAGAGCGCAGGCTCAGTAGTTGTGGCGCACGGGCTTAGTTGCTCTGCGGCATGTGGGATCTTCCCGGACCAGGGCTCGAACCTGTGTCCCCTGCATTGGCAGGCGGATTCTTAACCACGGCACCACCAGGGAAGCCCTGAAACAGATTTTAAATGACTTCCTCAGCCACAGTGATATACATGACCTTATACTCCTCTAACGATAATGCCTCAGTCCTGAGTTTTTCCATTACTTCGTGATTTAGTTACTAATGTCATATGAATCAGATGTCAGCAATGCATTTATTTCCAGAATGCTGAGTATCAAGGCTTGGATAAACTATTTTCTTTTGTAAAAATTCTATTTGTTGATATGTGATTTTCTCATTTCCTCCTGAAATCACTTCATCATTGTCAGTAATTTCATTCTCTCTCTTTAGACAGCAGTCACTGCCCTTGACTGCTTGCTTTTTAGATTTTCTGCTTTCTCAGTAAGCACTTTCAACAATACAAACTGACGTCATGGAGTATTTATTTCTTAGATATTCTTGCTTTTGTTGAGAGTGTAAATGGCCATTTGATTTCAGTGGGTTCTTTGACTTAGATTAGTTACATATATCTTTGTGAACATATGTAGTTCTGAGATAAATTGGGCTTCATGTCCAATACTAATTTTCAAGGCCTGAGTGATTGGTTGGGAAAACTGAAGAATCACATATTGCTCATTTTTTCACCATTTAATGCTATGTTATATAATTAATTTTTGCCTCTTGTAAAAGCTTGTCATATACCAGGTTCTTGAGTCAAAATTCCATTTGCAGTTATTTGTTTTTAAAGAGTTAGTATCCTCTCCTTTTGTTTTTATACTACTACATCTTCTTTAATGCTTTGATCCATGCTTCCAGCATAGGTTTTTATTGTACGTACAAATAGTTTGCTTTCTTTTTTGAGGTATTACTCAAGTGCCTTTCACTGCATAAATCCTTTTTATTCCATGTTTCTGCTTGGAATTCTGGAGATTTCTGAGAGATCGACAGGAATTTCACAGATCAAGTTCATCGAGGTGAGAGATTTTTTTACTAGACATATTTGGCAAATATAGAAAGTGTTAATATAGAAACCTCAAAAATTAAAAATAGGAAAGTAATGGCTCTTGGTCCAGTTTTCCTGGAAAATGTTGAGTAAATTTTCACTTAAAATGGGACAATAATCTTCCAGTCAAAAGAGTAATGTTGGCTGCCTGTAAACCAGAAACTTGATAGTAAAATACAAAGGGATTGTGCTATCAGCATTAACATGGATTAGATTTATTTCTTTAGTCAAATGGAATGAAATCACTAAGCTCTGAACTCAGAAAAATTTCAGCAAGTATGATACAATCCTGACAGAATCTACACTACACCATGACCAATGTAATCATTATAATCTTCCATGAAAATTATATTCAACATACCTACACATCAATTATTGAAAGGCAACTGTATCTTGTTCCCTATGAAAATAAACATACCACTAATATGACGATGAAAGGTGTAATCAGAAATAGCTTCCAAGAAAAGGTGTCTAAAATGTTAAACTTTAATATAACATGATGATCCTCCAATATTACTATTTAATGTTCTAGTTTATGCCTAAACTCATAAGGTACTATGGCAACATCAGATATTATCTCGTTCACCATTAGAATGTTTCTATTGCCTTTTAAGATGTCTTAATAAATCATGGAGCCTTGTTTTAGAGTCTGCTATATTAGTAAATAATTAAATATTTCTCTTGGTCAGTGAATCAGATTCCAGTTTGTGATTGAATGGCATGTTAAAGCATTTGGAGAGGCTGGAGTTAGGAGTACCATGATGTTTGTATGTTTCTAGTGTGTAGAATCCATACTAATTCTATTTTCTTCTATTCTAAAATTCTAAAACTCCACTGGTGTGATGGTTAATTTTGTGTGTCAACTTGGCTAGGCCATGGTGCCCAATTGTTTGGTCAAACTCCAGTCAGATATCTTCAGAGAAGGTATTATTTTAGATGTGATTAGCATTTAAATCAGTAGACTTTTAATTAAGCATTTTACCATCCGTAATGTGGATGAGACTCTTTCTATCAATTGAAGGCCTTAGGAGAAAAGACTGAGGTCCCCAGGAGAAGAAAAATTCTGCCTCCATTTTACATTCAGGCTCAAGGCTGCAACATCAACTCTTCCCTGGGTCTCCAGCCTGCCGCCTGCTCTACAGATTTCAGACTTGCCAGCCTCCACAGTCTTGTGAGCCATTACTTAGAATAAACCTCTTTCTCTCTCTCTCTCTCTATATATATATATCGAAACGGTTCTCTTCCTCTGGAGAACCCTAACTGATACAACTGGTAAATTAAAAATGAATAATCTAAAATATAAAAGACCCCTAGAAGAAAACATAGGCGGTAAGCTCCTTGACATTGGTCTTGGTGATAATCTTTTGGATCTGACTCCAAAAGCAAAGGCAACAACATAAAAAATAAACAAGTGGAACTACATCAAAATAAAACACTTTTGCACAGCAAAGGATATCATCAACAAAAAGAAAAGGCAACCTATTAAATGGAGAGAAAACTTGACTTATTTATGATGTTAAGTTTTCCAATTCATAAACATGGTATGTCTCTCCATTTGTTTAGGTTTCTCAATGTTTTATAGTTTACTTTGTAAAGATTTTGCACATATTTTGTTAGGTTTATTTCCAGGAAAGTAATTTTTTAAGTGTATTGTTTAAAGAGTATTCAAAAATTTTTATTTTCTAGTGATTGTTCATTATAGAAATACAGTTGTATAGAAATACTTTAAATCCAGCAAATTTGCTAAATACATTATTTCTAATAATTTATTTTTAGATTATTTTGAACTTTTACATACCCAATCACACACTTTGTGAATAAGGACAGTTTTAATTTTTCCTTTTCAAACCTTATTGAAGGATAGTACCTCATTTACAAAGCAGTCCAGTTCAGTATTAAAAAATCAATCAGTGTAATTAACACACCATATCAACATATGAAAGAAGAAAAAGAGTGTGATCACTTCAATATATGCAGAAAGACCATTTGACAAAATTCAATATCCATTCATGATAGAAACTCTCCCAAAACTAGTAATAATAGGGAATTCCCACAACCTGATAAAGGGTATATACAAAAAACCTACAGCTAACATCAAACTTGATAAGATTGTGTGCTTTCCCCTCTAATACTGGGAACGAGGCAAGGAAGTCCACTCTCACTAGTCCTATTCAACTTTCTACTGGAGATCCTAGCCAGTGCATTAAGGCAAGAAAAAGAAATATGCATATGTCTTGTAAAGGGATATAGGAAACTGCCTTTATTTGAATGTGACATAATTGTCTATGTAGGAAATCTCAAAGTGTCTTTTAAAAAAAGCTCCCAGAAACCTATGGAAGGGGAAAAATATATATGATGAGGGATTAATATCCAAAATATATAAAGAACTCACACAACTTAATACCAAAAAATAGTTTGATTAAAAAATGGGAAGAGGATTGGAATAGGTATTTTTCCAAAGAAGATATACAAATGATTAACAGGTACATGGAAAAGTGCTCAACATCACTAATCATCAGGGAAATGGAAATCAAAACCATGAGATATCACCTCACACCTGTTAGGACAGCTATTATCAAAAAGACAAGCAATAAATGTTGGCAAGGATATGCAGGAAAGGGAACCCTTTTGCACTGTTGGTGGGAATGTAAATTGGTGTAGTCACTATGGGAGACAATGTGGAGAGTCCTTAAAAAATCTAAAAGGCATATGACCCAACATTTCCACTTCTGGGTACTTACGCAAAGGAAATAAAATCGCTATCTTAAAAAGACATCTGGACACCCATGTTCACTGCAGTATTATTTACAGTAGCCAAGATATGGAAGCAACCCCTAATTGTCCATCAATGGATGAATGGATAAAGAAAATTATTAATATTCAGCTATAAAAAAGAAGGAAATTTTGCCCATTTGTGACAGTATGAATGGACCTTGAGGGCATTATTCTGTTAATGTGGTTAAATTACATTGATTATTTTTAAAAAATATTATGCCAACCTTGCCTTACTGGGATAAACCTCACTTAATTATAATATAGTATCCTTTTTATAAAATGATGGATTTCATAAATTTTTGTGGATTTTGCATCTGTGTTCCAATTCTCTACTTTTGAGATCTGAGTTTTTTCCCGCATCTCTTGGTTGACTGAAGTATACCTTTTAATGCTTATTTTTTAAGTTGTATTTTAAAAAATAACCATAATACTATTATCAGACATAAAAGTAAGCAATACTTCCATAATATAAAAATATCCAGCTAGTGTTCATATATGAAGGTATATATATATTCTATATATAAATGGGAGTATACTATACACATTTATTTTTACTTCGCTTTTTTCACCTAATAGTATATCCTGGAGGTCTCTCTATAGAGATATAGATGTATTTCCCATTCTTTTTTACAACTGCATGATACTCCATGGTATGGATGTACCATAATTTATTCACCTAGTCCCCTACTGAAGGAAATTTAGGTTGTTTCTAGTCTTTTGCTATTACAAATGGTGCTTCAGTGAATAGCCTGTATCATTTTGTGGTTTTGCCAGTATGTCTTTGGGGTAGATTCCTAGAAGTGTGATTGCTGGGTCAAACAGTAACTGCATATGTAATTTGCTACATGTTACCAAATTCCCCTCCAAAAGGGTTGTGCCATTTTGTATTTCCACCAGGAATGTATGAAAGTACCTGTTTGTTGACAGACCTGCCAACAGAGTGTGCCAAACAGTTGGTAATATTGCCAATCTGATGTGTGAAATGGTATTTCAGTATTGTTTTAATTTGTATTTCTCTTGTGAGTGAGGTTGAGCATCTTTTCATATGGTTAAGAATCATTTGAATTTCTTTTTGTGGAATTGTCTGTACACATTCCTGGTCTATTTTTCTATAAGGGTTTTGGGTTTTTCTTTTCTACGTCCAGAAGTACTACATATGAAGGATGTGAACCCTGTGCCTGTGATGGTAATAGCAAATGTGTCTTCCCACTTTGTCATTTGTCTTTTTACTTTGCTAATAGAATTTTTGACACGCAAAACTTCTTAATTTTTATTTTTTGGTAATTAATACCTTCCCCTTATTCTTTCTGGATTTTTAAGTCATAGCCTTACTCCCAGGTTACAGAGAAATTCATCTTGGGACTTCCCTGGTGGTGCAGTGGATGACTCTGCACTCCCAGTGCAGGGGGCCTGGGTTCGATCCCTGGTCAGGGAACTAGATCCCACATGCATGCTGCAACTAAGAGTTCACATGCCACAACTAAGGAACCCATGTGCTGCAACTAAGGAGCCTGCAAGCCGCAACTAAGACCCAGAACAACTAAATAAATAAATAAGAAATTCATTTTGTTTTTTCTAGTATTTGTATGTTCAATATTTTTACGTTGAAATCTTTGATCCATTTATTTATTTATTTTTAAAAGAAATTTATTTATTTATTTTTGGCTGTGTTGGGTCTTTGTTGCTGTACGTGGGCTTCCTCCAGCTGCGGTGAGCAGGGCCCACTCTTCACTGTGGTGCGCAGCCTTCTCATTGCGGTGGCTTCTCTTGTTGCAGAGCACGGGCTCTAGGCGCGCGGGCCTCAGTAGTTGCAGTACGCGGGCTCAGTAGTTGTGGTGCATGGGCTTAGTTGCTCTGCAGCATGTGGGATCCTCCCGGACCAGGGCTCGAACCTGTGTCCCCTGCATTGGCAGATGGACTCTTAACCACTGCACCATAAGGGAACTTCCCTTTGATCCATTTAGAATTTATCCTGATGCATGGGGTGAGGAATAGATCCAATTTTAACTTTTTCCATATGATTATCTAGTTGTCCTACCATCTAGCACCTTCTATTTTCTACTGAAGCAGCTAAGATGCTGTCTTTATCATAAATTTCAGTGTGCAGTTGGCTCGATATTTGTGTTTTTATTTATGTCCTTTTGCAGAAGAGTATGTGAATGGTACATTTTGGGCCTCTGTATGATAACTGTGTTGCCTTCATACATCTTCACTTGTTATAAAGTTCTTGGTTCACAGCCTTTTCCCCTTAGTGTCTATGGATATCTAGACTCTGGTATTAGCAGTGCAGAGAAATCTGAGGCCAGGCTGATTTTTGGTACTTTGTAGATAACCAGTTTTTAGGACTGAAATCTAGGATTTTTTTTTTGTCTTTATATTTACAGTTTAAAATTGCTCTTAGAAGTTTTTTGGCTAAGTGTGGTTTTCTTTTCATTGATTATTTTTTATCTATATTGCCTTGATCTTTTTTCAGCTTTAGGAATTTATTTTTCAGTATCTTTGGCTTTTTTAGTTTAATTTGGTCTCATCTCTCAGCAGTTTCCCACATGCTGACTTCCAGTCTCTTGCTTCCATTTGTGTTACCTTTTTCGCCTTCATTTCACTCTTTCTTATCCTTTCACTTTGCGTAACAGGAGAGTTTCTTCAATTTGTCTATATATCCAGTTTTATTTTCCACATCATCAGTTCAACATCTGTACTCAATGCTTGTGAATTTTAACGATTGCCTTTTTAGTTTCCTTATAATTATCCTTTGGTTAACCTGTATATCATGGCATTAGAGTCAGACAGACAAATCTGGATTCAGATAACTACTCTGACATTTACAGCTGCTTGACCTTGAGCAAGTTATTTCACTCTTCGAACTCTCAACTGTCTATTTTATAATAGAGATGATTTTTAGGAGTAGACAAATAATATATACTCTGTGCCTGGCATATAGTAAATACTCAATAAATGATAGCTATTAATAAAACTTTATTCCACTGTCTTTTTATCTCTTTCTGTTGCCTTTTTATTTCAGCCTGTTATTTCCTTACAGACTTCTGCTACCATCACTACAGGTAATATCTTCTTGCAGAGTAACAAAATATTACTAAAAACTTTTTTTCCTGTATACTGAATTATGTCATTTCCAGAGAAAGAATCTTCCTCTGGGTCATATAGAAATAGTTTTCTTTCCCTTTCTTAGTGATATTTCTTCATAAGCTCTATGTGGGTTTGTATATCTTTTACTTATGTTTGGACAAGGTAAACTATGTTCCAGTTTGATGTTCTGAAGCAGACAGTGTGTGAAGCTTGCCTGAGCTTGGCCTCTGTTCTCCTCCTGAGACCCAGTGCAGGAGAAGTGGCTGATGGGCATGCACAGCTCTCAGACTGTGTCTGAGCTGCAGCAGCTCCTCCAGTGCCCTGTGCTCCAGTGACGTAGCGTCGCCTTCGTCCTGCAGTCCTTGGTCCTCTGTGACTCCGAATGGATGTATATGTACAAGAAAAGAAACCCCTGACTCCTGGAAGTCCTGTTATTGAGACTCTACCTGCATTCCCACCTGACACGTTAGGGGAGTTCACCCTCTGGTTGCCACCCACCACTGCCAGCCTCCCCCATTACCCCTTTCCTCCAGCCACACTTTTTGAAGATGTTTTCTAAAAATTGCCTTCTATGTGGAAAGATAGTAAAGGTAAAAAAGTGAAGAAAGAAATAATATTCTGGGAGCTCCACACTTCATCATCTTCAGAAAGTGCATCAACTTTCTGACTGGTATAGGTTTTTAAAAAACAGCTTTATTGAGATAGAATTCACACACCATGACTCACCCAAAGTGTATAATTCAATAGTTTTTGGTATTGGCATAGGCTTTTATTTGTTTTTATTTTTTTTAACAAGTTACCTACAGATACTATTTTTAAATTAATTAATTTATTTTTGGCTGCGTTGGGTCCTCGTTGTGTGCGGGCTTTCTCTAGTTGTGGCGAGCGGGGGCTACTCTTCGTTGTGGTGCGCGGGCTTCTCATTGCGGTGGCTTCTCTTGTTGCAGAGCATGGGCTCTAGGTGCACGGGCTTCAGTAGTTGTGGCTCGCGGGCTCTAGAGCGCAGGCTCAGTAGTTGTGACGAATGGGCGTAGTCGCTTCACAGCATGTGGGATCTTCCCGGACCCGGGCTCTAACCCATGTCCCCTTCATTGGCAGGCGGACTCCTAACCACTGCGCCACCAGGGAACTCCCTGGCATAGGCTTTTAAAAGGTACCTTCCTATTCCTTTTTAGCTATATCTTTCTTAGGTGGAGCTTGGGTGGATTTTTTCTAAGGTTTACTCCATCTGCCTCATAATAAATGCAGATTCTGATATAAAGCATCGGTTAAATAGGAATTCATGAGTCCTTGCTGGTAAAAGGTAGATGAGTTAATAAATAGAGGAGATTGCAGCTCTCTTGCTTGGAGAAGGCTGACTGGGAAATGGGGAGGGAGTGCTAGAGTTGGAAAAGCATCATTTTTCAACTGTTACAGTAAAGATGGGGTCAGGTAGGAATCACCGCAGGTTGCTGACTCTAGGGAGAATTTTGATGAGGGGGAGTATGTTTGTATGATCTTAATCACGCGAACGTACTCACTGATTGCTTATTAATTAGAAGAAGAAAAATAGACCCCAGTTTATTTCAGTGGAGAAAAATGGAGAGATCAGGCAGTGCCTTAGCCAGGTGACCAAACTTAACAACCCCAACGAGGGGCAGATAGACCTTGTTTGCCTCCAGTGTGATACCCTGAGAAGTTCGTGACCTCATCCATGCAGCATTCCAGCTGAGTAGTCTCATTCTAATCACACACAAACATCAGACAAACACAAAAATGAGGAGAGTTCTGTTTAAAGGTGGGGGCACGGTGTTCTTCAAAAATGCCAGCATCATAGAGCGCAAAGAAGGGGTGTGGAAATGAACAGGTAGAAGGAGGTTAAGAAGACATGATGACTAAATGCAATACCAAACCCTAGATTGCATTCTCTACTGGAAGTGGAAGAAGTCTATAAAGGACATGATTAGATTAACTTCGAAACCTAGAATATAGATGGTGGGGTAGATAAAAGTATTATGCTAGTGTAAATTTACAAAGTGGACAACAGTTCTGTGGTAATGTAAAATAATATTCCTATTAACCAACAAGGACCTACTGTACAGAACAGGGAACTCTGCTAAATGTTATGTGGCAGCCTGGATGGGGGAGAATGGATACATGTATATGTATGGCTGAGTCGCTTTGCTGTGCACCTGAAACTATCACAAAATAGTTAATCGGCTATACTCTAATATAAAATAAAAAGTTAAAGAAAAAGAGTATTCCTATTCATAGGAAATACATACTGTAGTATTTAGGGATAAAGGGCCATGATGTATGTTACCCTCATGGTTCAGCAAAAAGTATGCAGGGAGAAGAGAGAGAGAGAGAGAGAAAGGGAAGACAATCTGGGTACAGGGTTGCCTTGTGCTATTTTTATTTTTGTTGCTTTTTGTAAGTTTTAAATGATTCCCAAATAAAAGGGTTGTATCTTATTTTAAAGAATTTTCCTTATAAGCTTGTGGTATTTAGAAGTCACCATTTTGGAGTAAGGATGGAGGGGGTGGGAGGGAGGTCCAAGAGGGAGGGGATATATGTATGCATAGAGCTGATTCACTTTGTTGTACAGCAGAAACTAACACAACATTGTAAAGCAACTGTACCCCAATAAAAAAAATGCACATGTGTGGTTGAGAGAGATCATGCACATGTTCTTTCACCTGTTCGTATTCAGTGCTATTTGGCATGGCTGAACTTTGAACAGGAGGGGGCGGGGTTCCATAGGATATAGAACATGTACGTTTTGATGAGGAGGAATTAGGGCTGACTGGGACATGGGAGTAGTCTTTATGGTGGGAAAGAGATTGATATTGAGTCTGTGTGTGAAGGCATGTGCCTTGGTCAGGATGAGGGTATGGGAATTAGGAATAGAAGGGAAGAAATGTACAAACTGAGGAGTAATATCTTAGAGTAATATCTCAACTCAAATTGAAGAGTTTTGCCTGGGCAGGTCTTAATCCCCCTCCTCAGACTCCCCTTCCATTACAGATGCATTAGTTCCGAGAGCTGATTTAAATCCTTTAAGGATCTCCTGGTCATGATGACAACCTCACCTCTCTCTAAATACAGTCTTGCCCATTTTTCCTGATCATCTGAAAAGTGAACTTTTGCCCTTCCTTATGCTGTTTGCATTTCTTACCTCCACAGAAGCTTTTGGGAGGCTGCAAATGTACAGTAGAAAATATTGATACATAAAATAGAATAAAGGGACACATTAAGAACCAGCTTATCCATCAATGATTCAGTTTCGTTGTGATACTTAGATTGGTTATGGATTTAGAAGGGCAATTTCTTCCTTCCTTCCTTCCTTCCTTCCTCCCTTCCTCCCTCCCTTCCTTCCTTCCACATTGAGCATCTACCACATGGCACACTCCGTGCTATGTGATGCAGTGGTGATCAAAAATGGGCATAGGGTAGATAAGCAATAAAGATTTACTATATAGCACAGGGAATTATACCCAGTATCTTGTAATAACCTATAATGGAATATAATCTGCAAAACAAAAACAAAAGCGAATCACTATGCTATACACCTAAAACTAACACAAAATTGTAAATCAACTATACTTCATTAAAAACAAATGGTTAAGAAGGTAAAAAAGTTTAACCATGTGTGTGTTACCTATTCAATAATAAACACATCCATTATTTTTTTAAATGGGCATAAACTTTTTTTTTTTGGCTGCGTTGGGTCTTTGTTGCTGCGCGCGGGCTTTCTCTAGTTGCAGCAAGTGGGGGCTACTCTCCGTTGCGGTGCGTGGGCTTCTCACTGTGGTGGCTTCTCTTGTTGCAGAGCACGTGCTCTAGGCATGTGGGCTTCAGTAGTTGCAGCACGTGGGCTCAGTAGTTGTGGCTTGCGGGCTCTAGAGCGCAGGCTCGGTAGTTGTGGCTCACGGGCTTAGTTCCGTGGCATGTGGGATCTTCCCGGACCAGGGATCGAACCCATGTCTCCTACATCGGCAGGCAGATTCTTAACCACTGTGCCACCAGGGAAGTCCCTAAGTAGGCATAAACTATTATAGCACAACTGTGGGTGCCCTGCCCAGATGTCCTTTGCACTAACCATTCCTGTGTATGTTGACGCTACGGCTTCCAACCACCAACACCTTGACTTCTTTGCTGAAGGTTTTATTTAGCCTCAGGCCAAAAAAACTGCAAAATTAATGCCTCTCCACCCCAGCTGCCCTTACACCACGCCAGATGGGGGTGGGTTGGTATTCCCAAGGGGGAACAAGTCTGAGGCACGTTCCACATAGCATCCCAGAGGTCCCCAGCAGCATTGAGCCCAGTGGCCCATAGTGGTGACCTGCTCAGTAATACACCCTCTTTTTACTTCCTTCTTTTCTGTCTCACTTTCTCACTCCCAGAAGTGCTTCCAGCGTTCACCTCCCAATAAACCACTTGCACTGAAATCCTCAGCTCAGGACCTGCTTATGGAGGAACCCAAACCAAAACATTTGTTAATACTTAGTGGCACTTACTGTAGAGTGAGGGAGACAAATCATCACACGAACGGTTGTATAATTAAACTCATACTGGGCATCATTAAACTCCTGTTTGTAACTGAATATACTTTAAGTACTGGGGAAGACATTTTATTTTGGAAATGGCTCATGCATTGTTTAGAAGATTTTTTTTTTTTTTTGGTAAAAGCACTTAACACATGCCAAATATAAGAAGTAGAAAAGGCATTTACATAAGCTACAGGAAGGGTAGTATTAAGTAAAAGTGAATCTGAAGATAAATAGTTTCTGCCTTCTTTGATTTTTGAATTCTAAAGAAGACAAAACAAATACAGACACAAGGAGGTTTGAATATACCATGTTTTGTGGATTTCTTCTTAATCACTGCTTTCTGTTTGCTGTACTTTTATGCTCAGAAAACACCTGAAAATTGTAGTTGCTCGTACAATCAGACGCTTGATAATAATCCCAGGAAAATTATCCTTATCTTTCTTTTATAATGAATTCCAGGAACAATGAGGTCAATGGAGAATCTTAGGTGCTGCTGAGAACTACCAATTTTGTGACAATCATTGAAATTGTGCTGCATTACAGCTTTTTTGAGGACATACAAACAGAGCAGGATGTAAATAACCCTCTTTATTTTTCTCATTTCAGCTTTGTTTTTTTCCATGTTAATCAGATCCAATGTTATTGAAGACAATATGGCATAGAAAACTATATCTGATTTTTTCCCCAGGTGGTTATTATTTTACAATTATCTGGCAAAATAAGTACCAATATTTAGTCAGTTCCCATCTGTGAGACATTTTCCGTCTGCGTTATTTACAATACATGAAAACCTACTTAGCAAACGTAGAGAAATATATTCAGCAATCAAATATTGGAACATGACTGTCTGGTACTAAATAAGGTAAGGGGAGTCTGTTTCATAATCATGAGTGATGATATGTAAACCTCTCTTCACAGAGGCAAAGTGGGAAAAGCAGTGCACTCAAAAGGCTGCTGCCAACTGCCAGATGACCTTAGACGAGTCTGTTTATCTCTCTGAGTCTCAGTTCCCTTATCTGTGTGTTGAAGGGTTTCTACCAGATGCTCTATGAGGTCTCACTGGGAGCTTAAAGTCAATGTCTGTTTAACCCAGAGTGACCCGAGGTAGAGCACAGTTCACCTGGTGGGGGCTGGGTTATGGGGACAAAAGAATAGAATGGAAGTCTTTGAAGAGAATTGAATGGTTACTTCTACCCATCCTTCCAAGTCAAGGTATAAACCCACCTCTTCCAGAAGCTCAGGTTCCAGAGAAGAGGGCAGGAAAGAGGAAAATGGGACATCAGGACAGTGCAGGACATCAGCCTGACTGATATTCAGGGCAGAGGTAGGAGCCAAAGTGGAAGCCAAGGCTTCCATATTAACAAATATGTGTGCCTGCAGTTCTCTAAGAACGAGATGACGAAATCACCAGTATGAAGTCCAAATCCCAGGGAAAATGAATCACCCTGAAACAAAACTATTTGGGGGGATTATGAATACAGTATAGTAATAACAAACATAATACAATGTTATATTTCCATATGGACCCCTGCATTTTGGAGGAAATGTATTCTTCAGTGGCTTTAATGTTAGAGAGTCAGGTTAACTCAGACTTGTCTCAGTCAGCCCAAATAAAGCAAAACCCAATGCTTCAGCTATGTTCAACAAGCACTTTGAGCATTTAACTTTGTACATGCTACACAGATGCATGGATATTAAGCTAGAATAATCATTACAAAGTTAAGTAGTATATCTTTTTTTTTTTTTTTTTTTGGCCACATGGGCTTGCGGGATCTTAGTTCCCCCACCAGGGATTGAACCCGGGCCACGGCAGTGAAAAGTGCTGAGTCCTAACCACTGGAGCACCAGGGAATTCCAGTAGTATATCTTTTAATAAGCTGTGTCTACTTATGGAAAGTTAAGACCTGTACCAATGATCCAGTTGAAGTAAGCAGCACTTTCTTTCCCTTTTATCTGAAATACCCATGTAAATTTTCTTTTGGTCTTCAATTTGTTTCTTTATTATATTTTGCCTGTATAGATAGAACCCAAAAGAGACAATTAGAGGTTTACATTATTGAAATTAACATGGAAGCACACACACACAAGCCAACCAGGAAAAAAATGGGTTCACCCTTTGAAGCTTCAAGACTATTTACATAACATCTAATTTGAAAATATTGCAGATAATGGGACTAGTATACTTAATTTAAAAAATAAATCTCTATTCGTAACAAATCTCAGTAATGAAAAAGAAATATAAAAGAAGCTTCAAATAAAGACACTTGTGTTTCTGGAAAGGATGGCTAGTGGCCATGAGTAATGAGACCTAATTCTTCTCAAATTAGATAATTTATTTAAGGCAATTTAAGGTCTGTTTTTGAGGACTTTGAGAAAATAATTCTAAAGTTAATCTGAAAGAGATAAAAAGACAGATATTGTCAAGCCAGTGATGGGAGATCCCCTATAAAAGCATGCTTTAAAGGTATGCTATTTAAAACACAGTGGTTAAGACTTAAAAATAGATAAGTGCAGCAGAATAGCTAGCTACATGATTGTAATTGTACATGAAAGCAACATTTGATAAGAGAAGCATCACAAATCAATAGGTAAAAGATGGATAATTCAATAAATGTTTTGAAAAAGTTGGCAAGCTATTTGCGGGAAAAATATAGATTCTCCTTCTCTGCCCAAACCTTATATATAAATTTCAGATATATTTAGAATTAAATATAAGATAATTAAGTAATAGTATTTGAAAAAAATTTGATAAATATATAACTGATCTCTAGAAGAAAAGACCATTTTCTAAACATAATGAAAAATCACAAAGGAAAATACCAGTATTTTTGAGTTCATAAACTTTTATCTCTATGCTTAAGAAATGATAAAATACTAAAAGTAAACAATTTATGAAAAAATATGACTTTCAAATATAATGGCTTTAAATTATAAAATGTTCATACATTAGAATCCCTTATAGATACATGCGTAAAGAACAAGAATAGGTAATATTGCAAAATAAATATAAATGAAAAATAAATTTGTGAAAATTCAGACTCCTCTGTAAAGAAAGAAATGTCAATCAAAACAGCTATGAGATACCGTTTTGCTGATGAAATTACAAAAGATTAAAAATAGATGATGCTACTGAGGCTGTGTTAAGACAGGGGCTTTCATAATGGCTGGTGGGAGCGTGAATCGGTACAACTAACATAATGGCTGGTGGGAGCGTGAATCGGTACAACTAACATAATGGCTGGTGGGAGCGTGAATCGGTACAACTAACATAATGGCTGGTGGGAGCGTGAATCGGTACAACTAACATAATGGCTGGTGGGAGTGTGAATCGGTACAACTAACATAACGGCTGGTGGGAGTGTGAATTGGAAAAGGACTTGGCACAGTGTACCAAGAGCAGGATTACTGAGAAATCATCCAAAATGCAGTGAGAAATACAGAGTTGTTCACTGCAGTATTATCATTATTGTTGTCATTATTTGGTTCATTAGAAATACAACATACTATATTTGTGTTTTACCAAATATCAAATATAAAAAAATTGAAATTATCATAAGGAAAATGAAATTTCAGTAGAATTATACTTAATTATTACTTAATTTAATAACCAGAAGCAACTGGGAAAGTTTTTTTAATTGAGATATAATTGACATAGAACACTGTATAAATTTAAGGTGCACAAAGTGTTGATTTCATACATTTATATATTGTAACATGATTGCCACTGTAGCTTCAGCTAAACACCTCCATCACATCACATAATTATCTTTTCTTTTTTGATGAGAACATTTAAGATCTAGTTTGTTAGCTGCTTTGAAGAATATAATACAATATTGTTGACTATAATAATGCTGTGTATAATGCTGTGTATTAGGTCTCCAGAACTTATTCATCTTCTAAATGGAAGTTTGTGCCCTTTGAAGCACATCTCCTCAATTCCCCCATCACCTCCAGCTCCTGGTAACCACCATTCTACTCTGTTTCTGCAAGTTCGGCTTTTTTAGATTCCACATAAAAGTGAGTTCATACAATATTTGTTTTTCTGTGTCTGACTTAACTCACTTAACATAATGCCCTCAAGGTCCATCCATGTTTCTGCAAATGGCAGCCTGTTCTTTCTCATGGTTGAATAATATTCCTTTGTGTATATATGTATCACATCTTCTTTGTTCATTCATCTGTTGACAGACACTTCAGTCGTTTCCATATCTTGGCTATTGTGAATAATGCTGCAATAAACGTGGGAGTGCAGATATCTTTTTGATATCCTGTTATCATTTCCTTTGGATATATACCCAGAGTGGGACTTTGGATCATATGGTAGTTCTTTTAATTTTTTGAGGAACCTTCATACTGTTTTCCATAGTGGCTGGACTAGGGAAGTTTGTGATGGACCGAATATATTAAGGACCAGAATAGGGGCATCTGATGCAGCCCAGCTGGAAGCAGAGGCTGGAGAAAAAGAAAACAATTTCTGTCCATGGCCTACTAATAGGGACTGCCTAACCATCAATTACTCATGTATCATGCCCTTCCACCAGATTTTAAGGTCCTTAAGCGCAGGGAATGATCCTAATGCTTTTGAAGCAACCAGAGGCCAGCTCTGTGCTGGGCATAGAGTAGGACCTTCAGGATATGTGATGCTTGAGGAGGAATTCTCCACCTGGGTTCTGCCCCATTTCCTGGGTAGTATTTACTTTCTGCTTAGTCTGTTGGTGGTGCAGTTGTTTGTTTGTTTGTTTTAAACTAGGGACTTCTCATCTCTGGAGTGGGGGAGGTTATTATAAAATAAATACATCTCTGAGCTAAGTTATTTGCAATACCTGAGCAATATGGCACTGGCAACAACAACAAAAAGTAAGCTACTTTACACTTTTAGAAGGTTATGTTTGACTCTGAGGCTGGTCATCTATGAGTCCACAGATAGTCTCTGTCGCCAGCCCTTGGTGCTCCTTGGCAGCCAGTGATAACACTTAGGGCCTGTGGGTGTCAGGTGTTTCTGTATTGACCCTCAAAGTGTGAGCAGTCTTGGAGGTCTTTATTAATGTCTTAAGTCAACCAACCTCTCTGTATTTAGAATGCTAAAAGGGATTCCAAGGTGGAAATGTCCTTATTATTGAGTATATATTGCAATTACACACCTTGAAATCATTATGCTGAGGAATTAATTAGATGAAACATTGCAGGACAGTTTATTGCCTCAACTCTCCTGTATCGACCTTTGTTCTGAGACTCTTGGAGTTTCCTTGGAAACATGATGGAGGGGCTTCTACACCCCTCCTCTAAGTCAAGAGGAGAAACAAGTGTGCTGTTTTTAGTGTTGAAATGAGTGCTGATACAAACATTTACTCTTTCATATATACTGATGATCTAATGAACAGTCGGAAAATATGGCCACAGGGAGGAGGGTTGCCAGGAACGATAAATGTATAATGAAGTAGTTTAATATGCAGAAAACTGTTTCTGATATATACTAGCTGGTGCTTACTGAGGAAAATAATTACTCTTAAGATTGCACCATGCCTCCTTTCTATATCTTTCTTGGTTTTACAAAAATATTTATGTTTATGGTATATTTCCCTAGAGTCTTTTTCATATTCATATTGTACAAGGATATAAATAATCATATATATACAATTTTTCATTTTTTAATTCATTTAACATCTAGCATAAATGTTTTCATGTTACTAGTTTTGATGACCATAATTCTAATTGCTGAAAAATATTTTGTTAGGTAATTTATAATAATTTATTAAATATAACCTAATGTAAGAATTTGGGCTTGCTTCCAGTTTTATTATTACAAAAATTCCATTTTTGCTATTATAAAAATGTATTTCTGTGACATGTCTTTTTATTATTTTGAATTATTTTGAATTAGAGTAGATTCTCAGAAGTGAAGTTTTGGGGCACAATGTTTGAAGTCTTTTTGGTTCTTTTTTTAACTGAAATATAGTGGCTTACAATATTATATTAGTTTCAGGTGTGCAACAGTGGTTCAGTATTTTTATGAATTGAAGTCTTTTTGGTTCTTGATAAAATTGCCAAATTTCTTTCCAAAGTGGTTATATCAATGTATAACTCTACCATCTACAACCTTCTTTTTATGGGCTCGTGAAAGTCTCCTTTTATTTACTGAGAAAAAGGTGAAAGCAACTTGTTTGATGCTATGCATGATACCTTCCCCAGAGATGCACATATTTGTAGAGAGAAGAAAAGGTGGAGCAGTGTGGTATAGGACTATCACAACAGTGTGTGCGTGTGCACGGTAGGCAGTGTGGAGAATTGGGGCTTAATGTGCCTAACAAGAGATTACTCTTTGCCTGGAAGGTAGGCTGAGCTGACCAGATGGTGAGTGGGATGAAGTCACTTTCCTAACATTGTGTGCAAGATTTCTAGGTCTTTGTCATCACTCTGTCCTTAGCTAGTAAAGTCAATGGGGATGCCTCCTTGCAAATGGCAGGAGGCAAAACCCCATTTCCGCCCTAATTTGTCATCATTTGCCCAGAATTCATTTAGACTTTTGTTTTTAATACATGTATTCTCCTTTGGCAATACCATAATGTCCTTTTCCCCCCGTTGGTCTCTCTTTGCCGTAATCATGATGAACACAAATGTAATGGGCGTAGTATTCCTTCATTTGAGTCCCGCTTTTATTCTTTTAATTCTCAACTGCTGCTCTTCCTGAAGGAGGACTGTGTTACAAAAGAATGGAATTTTCCAGACAATGTTTAGTACATAATAGTTTTAAGAGGCTTCATGTTTGCAAGAGACAAATTAAGCAGCCTCCTCTAATATGTAGACAACATCTGTTACACAAAGTCACCATTAATGATAACACCGGGATCTCCTTTGTGGCTGATTTTCATCCAGCTGCACCTACCCATAAAAGGCGCCAGCAAAGAGGGCTACATATTTATCTCTCAGTTCAGAATGACTTAGGAAAATGGCACATAAACCCAAAGCAAATCTTTGTTAACCTCTGAAATCAGAACTTCCATAAATCACTGCTAAGAGTAGCTTATAACCTCCTCACAGCCAACTCACCATTTCCATTTGGTGTTTTATAAGATGCTCCAAATTTCAAATTGGTAATACAGAATAAAGCCACACACCAAGAAACGGAGCCCTATGGCACCCACCTGTAAAGGGACCAACATGCCCCTTGGTCTGTCAGTTACAAGTTCTTACCCCAAAGCTTTATTCAGACAACATTCCCATTTGTACCAACAGAGCTATCACTCAATAATAAAAACCCTACAAAATCCTTGAGAGGGCTAGTTAGCTATGGTTAATAGTTTGATTTATTGAATTGTCCTTATTTACTTTGATATTAAACATTAAGTTTCTTAAAGGAAAGCCACCCAGAAGACTTGTCGAAGGGTTCCACTTTCTTTGCAAGAATGAGCTGTATAAATTCTCTCTCTTATTTGATTGTGGAATGTATTCCAGTATGTTTTCATCTCCTCTGTGGAGATGGTTTCTCTATGTATGTATAACTTACAGTGGAACATGTCAAATTACTCATTTAATGCCTACTGAGTGCCTGCTGTTTCAGGCTTGTTGCTGGATGCCAAGGATGCACTGGGGAACAAGATAAAGTCTTTGCCCTCGGGTCTTACCCCCAGACGGAGAGAGAAACAACAAATGACTAAAATTATAAACAAGGCAAGAGCGATTGGGTGGGGCTTTCCTGGTGGCGCAGTGGTTGAGAATCTGCCTGCCAATGCAGGGAACACGGGTTCGAGCCCTGGTCTGGGAAGATCCCACATGCCGCGGAGCAACTGGGCCCGTGAGCCACAGCTACTGAGCCTGCGCGTCTGGAGCCTGTGCTCTGCAACAAGAGAGGCCGCGATAGTGAGAGGCCTGCGCACCGCGATGAAGAGTGGCCCCCGCTTGCCACAACTAGAGAAAGCCCTCGCACAGAAACGAAGACCCAACACAGCCATAAATAAATAAATAAATAAAAACATCTGATTGTCTTAAAAAAAAAAAAAAAAAGCGATTGAGTGGTGGCACTTTAAATGAGGTGTTCGGAGACAGACTCTATTTATACAGAATTTTAAATGAAGCAGGGAAGCGAGTAGTGTAAATATGCAGGAAGCACACATTCCAGGCAGAGGGAACAGCAGCTGCACAGGCCTCAAACTTGGCAGGTGCAGGAAACAGAATGGAAGGCTGTGTGGCTGGATGTAGGGAGGATGGGAGATGAAGGCAAGGCTTTGAAGGTAGGCAGGGGTCAGTTCTTGGAGGGCCCTGAAGGCCACAGGAAGGGTCAGGGATTTTACACTGTGTGAAGGAAGGCCTCAGGAGGTTTTAAAGCAAATCCAACCAAACACATACATTTTACACCAGCTGAAAGATCTCTTTGAAGCATAAAGAAACCATAATGTAACTCAGTTTCCCCACCTGTCACAATGAGAAGTTTGCCTTAAAATGCGGTTTTAACCAGGGCTTATAGATGGTTTTCAGACAGTCCACAGGAGGCTTATAAAATATATGTTTATGCATGTGTTGTAAGAAGAATCCAGACCTCAGGAATGCTAAGAACCACTGGTCTAGATGACCCTAAATTAATAGAGTTCCAGCCATATACAACATGATCCTCTAGGTCCTAAACATAGCTGGCAGTCTTCCATTAGTAATGTCTTTAAAATGTGGGACTTCATTTTTCATTGACTCATTTCCTTTCTTCATCATTAATCAGCTGTATATTTTCAAGTCTCTTTGTCCCATCTGGTAGATTGCATTACATTCTTTATCCCTTTCTACATCTGTGCTCTTCACCATGTAACTTTGTAGGGCAGGGCGTACTTCCATACACCTTGGCTCTGGCCAAATGACCTGCTTTGGCCGATGGGATGTCAGCAGACGTGACACAAGCAAACTCTTGGACAGCACTTGTGAACTCTCGCTCTTTTGCTCCCGCCACCATCATGAGAAGGACCTGCCTAGGCTAACCTGCCAGTCCCAGGAGGGGAATGAGAATCCTGGGGGCAGCTGAGTCACCCGAGCCAGGCCCAGGCTAAATTGGTCGATGCCCAGACACACAGGTTTGGGAGCTAAATGAGTGCTTATTATTGTATGCTGCTGAGACTCTTTTGAGAACGTTTATTACAGAGCAATAGTTAACTGATATTGCTGCCATACTTGTAGTCTCCTTTTAAAAACACCAAATTGGACATCCTGAAAGTTATGTTCATTTGTACCCATTTGGGGCTTTGATTCAAAACTGAATCCCGAGGCTTCCCTGGTGGCACAGTGGTTGAGAGTCTGCCTGCTAATGCAGGGGACGCGGGTTCGAGCCCTGGTCTGGGAGGATCCCACATGCCGTGGAGCAACTGGGCCCGTGAGCCACAACTACTGAGCCTGCGCGTCTGGAGCCTGTGCTCCGCAACAAGAGAGGCCACGATAGTGAGAGGCCCGCGCACCGCGATGAAGAGTGGCCCCCGCTTGCCGCAACTAGAGAGAGCCCTAGCACAGAAACGAAGACCCAACATAGCAATCAACCAATCAATCAATCAATAAATAAAATCTTTATAAAAAAAAAAAACTGAATCCCCAGTTTCAAATTTCATAACCGTGTTAATCAACCCTGGTTGTTTGCACTTCCTTACTGGCACCCTCTCAGGCTTTGCCTTCAAAAACTGGCGCAGCTGCTCCCAGAGGCCAAGTACTAGAGGGTTCCACTAGCGGCAGAAGGATGAAGTTTGCAGCCCTAATCTCATAATACTGTGACACAGCCTGACAGTGGCGTATGCCACAGCATCCTAGCCTGATACAGGATGCTAATGAAGGCTACAAATCCTCCTTCAAAGCAGGGGTGTATGCTGTAGAACCTTGCTAAACGCCTGTAATTAATGTAAACTGCAGCATACCAGCTGAACCTTGGGATACGCTTAATTGCCCAGGGTGGCTTAATCTTCAGCCCTGCCAGTTGCAGAAGGATTACTTGTCTTTGGTGAACTCAGTTGAGAGTTGAAAGTAAATTTGCGTAAATAGTAGAGTTTAGAATAGGCATAACAGCAGATTCATAAATAACTGCTACTGAAAAGTAAACTACAGCTAAATCTAAGCCTGGTCTTTGTCTAACCAAGGACTGCCTCCTAGAAAAAAGAGGGAGCATCAGAATCTCTTGATTTAGGCTTTTATTAAACTACAATGTGAGTCACGAGGAGAACAATGGGTTGTGTTTAAGGTCATAGTTATGACCAAAGCAATATTACCTTAATATCAAAACTACATTTCCTTTCATGAGCCTTCGAAAGTGGAGGGACATAAGAATTTTGTTAACTCTTCACTGAGCTTCATGGTTTTTAAAAATTAATTAATTTATTTATTTTGGCTACATTGGGTCTTTGTTGCTGCACGTGGGCTTTCTCTAGTTGAGGCGAGCGGGGACTACTCTTCGTTGCGGTGCGCGGGCTTCTCAGTGTGGTGGCTTCTCGTTGCAGAGCACAGGTCTAGGCGCATGGGTTTCAGTAGCTGTGGCACACTGGCCTAGTTGCTCCGTGGCCTGGGGGATCTTTCCAGACCAGGGATGGAACCCATGTCCCCTGCATTGGCAGGCGAATTCTTAACCACTGCACCACCAGGGAGGTCCCAAGCTTCACTGTTACCAATACCGTTATGAAGATAATTCCCTAGCTTCAACTCTACAGACTCAGTTTAAGTGCAAAACAATTATAAGCATCTTTTCCAAATATGGACTGCCATAAAGAGTTTTTAAAAAAATATAACTAACTCTATTAGTAGATAAAAATAACGTGTTGAGGATAAAATTATTGTAAACTCTTTATATACATTGGCTTCTGCAGAAGGCTGCTGTTTGCATACCACTAACCTCTTCTTTCCTTCCCCCTTTATAATAGAAGCTCAATTTTATTTAGGATAAACATGTGATCCACTGAAAAGTGGCATTTCCCAACTTTCCAGATGGGTGTGGCCATATGACTAGGTTTGGGCCAGTGAGTTGAAAGAAGTGTTGTGTGATGTTCCTTCAAGAGAAGAGGCACATCTTTCTTTGTTCTTTACTTTAGCAGCTGGCCTAGAACATGGATGTGATGGGTGGGCCTCCAGCAGCCATCTTGGATCATGAGGACAAGAATCATTATAGGGGTAGTAGAACAGAGAACTCCACAGAGCCTGAGTTCCCGAGTACTGTGCGGAGCAGCCCTGCCATCCTGGACTGTCTGCCTCCAGATATATTTTGTGAGAGAGAAAAAGAAATCTGTATCTGATATAAGCTACTTTCATTTGGAATTTCCTGTCATTCCCAGATGAACCTACTCCTTATTGTTATGCTTTCATATTGCTTCTGAGCCTCTGTAGCAGCAGCAGCAGCTGCAGATACTCTCAAGGCACCTCTTTCAGGCTCTGGCAAATGTGGGCTTGAGCAGCATTAGAGAGCACCATCATGGCAGAGCCAATACCACTTAACGCTCAGTGACACCGAAGATGAATTTCAGATGGTGAGATAGGGAAAAAGAATGAAAATTCCTTTTTCTTTTTGGCCCCTTGGTAAATGATATCCCTTTGTCGGCCCTGCCATTACCATTGGAGGGATTTAATGAGGCCAGTGCTTTCACAGTAGCTTTATCAGACTCCTGTCTTCAAAGTAGTCCTTCTTTCAACAGCTCACTCCATATTCAGCAAGTAGACAGCCACTCCAGAGGCTGAGCAAGGGCTTGCTTCTGGGTCTGGTTCTTTCTTTTTCCCTTTTGTCCTTTCTCCCTCCCCCAGTCCCTCCCTCTGACTCCCCCACCCCCATCCTGACCCCTCCCCTTTTCTCACTCTCTCTTCTTTCTCCATTCCTTCTTTCCTTCCTGGAGCAGTACTTGTTTGTGTAAAATGCAATCTTATTGGAAAACTTTGGGACTTTATTTTCTTAACAGAAAATATCACCTACCTCATAAATATCACCCCTCATAAATCAAAGGGGATCATTTACCAAAAAGAATATTCAGTGAACGTTCTGCACTCCTATCCCCTTTCCCAGCCTCCAAATTTTCCTCCCCATGGGCCATCGCTGTTATCCGTGTCTTGTGTGGACGCTTTATGTAAATTCAAATAAATATGATTATATTCCTTCTGTGGTAGCACACTGGTGTACTTCAACTTGCATTTTTACACTTCATCATGTATCTTACGGATTTTCCACAGTAGTTCAAAGGGAGCCTCTTCATTCTTTTTTTTTTTTTTTTTTTTTAAGCAGTGTAATATTCCATTTTAAGGAGCTGCCATCAGTCACCTGACCAAGGTCCTGTTGGTGAGCACTGCGGTCGTTCTTACCACCACTGCTGCTGAGAACAGCCTTACATATGTATTGCATTTAGAAGAGAGGTGATGGTATCTGCTGGATGAATGTCTAGAGCTGAGTGGAACTGATGGGCCAGAGGACATGGTGATTCGTTAAGTACTGTCTCTGTGAAATATTAGGTTCTCTGTCTTTAGTGGACTGGGGAGCTTGTTGCACACAGAATGGTTCTCATAATACAAATTTTAAAAATTGTTGCATTAAAATTTGCAGTGGATTTGCCTGGCAAGAACCTGACATCTGTTTTGCAAAGCAGGTGGCTCAGCCAGTGTACCCTCTGCTCTGTGGGGAGCCAACGCCGGTGAGGGGACTTCTGCAGAGACACCTGGGGGCCTCAGGCTCATTCTGGCTTCTCCCCAGCGAGACTGTGATAACTGCAGGATAGCTCTTGTTTACCTTGGCCTGAAAATGGAAATGAAGTTAAACATTCAATAGTCAGGATGATTAAACTTGGATGATTAAACTTCTCTAAGCTGTTAGAGAAGATTGGTGAGAAAACTTGGGGAAATGTTTTTCAATATATATTAGGTGGTGGAAAAGAGTAGACTAGAAAATTGCACTTATTTCATAGGGACAAAAGTAGAAGGAAATATGCTATACTAAGATGGTTCTGGTAGGTAAAGAATTATGGCTAATTAAACATTTTATTATTACTTTTTTATATAAAACCTTTTATTTTGAAATAAGACATAAGTTGCAAAAATAGTGATCTCACAGAACCACAGTACGCTGTCAAAACCAGGAAACTGACATTGTACAGTACTATTACGGCAAATATAGACCTATTACTCTACTATTTTTATAATATGATTGAAGTTGGTCTATGTTTACTGTGTGATAATTTGGTATAAATATAAACCACTTTATAATATATATTATATATATTATATAATACATAATAGACTATCCCCACCCCTCAAGTAATTAGGAGTGAAAATTGCACATAAAGTAGCCTGGTAATTCAGAAGCAAATTTTAATTCATCATTAAAAGGTAGGGTTTGTTTCAGTTCTTTAAAGAAAAGAAGGTAAGCACAATGAACCATGTTTGTGAACAGGAGTTAATTTTTTGTTGGTGTGTATAAAACTATGCTCCCTTCTTTACTTCAGGACCTTTCATTTTGATAAAATAGTTTTGAATTTTAGTCTATCTGTGACTTTTTAAAAATCCATCATAAATTTCTTTTGGGAACAGGTGATATTTTTTAAAAAAATCTAGCAATTCCACTCCTAGGTATATATCCAACTGAGATGTATACATCTTTTCAACAAAATACATAGACTAGAATGTCCGTAAAAACAGTATTCATAATAGCCCCCAAACGGGAATCTACCCAAATGACCAACTATAGTAAATGCATAAGTAAATCGTGCTATACATACTCACATAACAAATGCAACAATGAGAATGCACGAACCACAACTACATGCGAATATACAGATGAAGTTCACAATTATAATCTAGGAGAAGCCAGACACAAGAAAATACATACTGTAGAATTACATTTATATAAACTGCAAAACCGGGCAAGACTAATCTTTGCTGTTAGAGGTCGAGATAGTGGTTACCCTTGGGTGGGAGCGACCAAGAGGGAGCAGGGGTTTGTAGGGATGCTGGGAGTGTCCTCTTTGTTGATTTGGATGCTGGTTTCACTGATGTGTTCACTTTGTAGAAATTCATCAAGTCATACACTTATCATATGTGTCTTATTTTTGAGGCAACATTGGTTTATACCATTATATGTTTCATGTGTACAGCATCATATTTGTACTTCTGTATACACTACAGCATACTCACCATCAAAAATTTAGTTTCAATCCATCACCATACAGTTGACCCCTTTATCTATTACACCCTCCCCTACATCTTCCCCCCTGGTAACCACTACTCTGTACTCTGTACCCACATGTTTGTTTTTGTTTGGCTTGGTTTGTTCTGTTATTTTGTTTTTCTGTTTGTTTGTTTATAGTCCACATAGAGTGAAATCCGGGTTGATGTGGATGGTGGGAAGAAGCCCAAGAACACCGGTAAGAACTCGGGGTCTGGAGCGCCAGCCCAGGGCAGGTTCTTGATAGAAACGGGGTCTCTCAGTGGTGGGTGTTCTGTACGCGATATGAATTAATTCAATGATACTTCTTTCTTCCTGACGTTCAGAGCTGCTACTCTGGGGGAAATAAAAAATTTGAAAGAAAAATGAGTGGAAATCTAGGTGATGTTTGTGTGGACCTTGTGAAGGACATGGCAGGGTACCTCTCGCCCACCCTCTTTCCTCCTCTGTCTCTCTTCTGTCACCCCTTCCCAGCCTTCTCCTCTAGCATACTTGCCTCCTTCTTGGAAGAAGGAAAGGAGTCCCAGACTTCAATTCCTCCTTCTTTCTTGAAAACTCCAGTAGCTCGGGGTTCTCCTTGCCCAGGGCTCTGCTGATCCAGAGAGTGAGGGCCCCCCAGGCTGTGGTCCCTGGGGGCTGGGAGCGTGCTGGGGACACGGCCCCTCCTGTTGCGGCTCCCTGACAGTGGTGCTGCTGCTCCTGTCCCCTGGAGTTCCCCTACAGGGCGACACGCCAAGCCACAGCCGGGGCCCATGCACTTCCTTCCAACGGCTCCGGTCTCGTGTAAAGAGTGCATGTTTCTTCTAGTAGCACTGCTTTAACCTGCCCGTGTCCACAACTATCCAGGGTAATTATATTAAAAGACCTTTTTGCCTGCTTTGAAGCTTATTTTCCTTGAAAGAGCCCTCATGTTAGCTGAGATTGGTTTTGTCTGGAGCCGGTCAGGACATTGAGTGCTGATGACAGATGGATCCTTTCTGATCCCCATGCCCCCTCCTTGATGGAATGCAAGGGGGAAGGGAGTTGTGTTTTAGGTAAGGCTGCACTAAGGTGTGAAAATGCACCTTTGCTTCATGCCTTCAGTATGGCCCAGAGGAGCTGTCCACCCCAAGTAGGCATGCCTGATGCTTATGTGATACAGTTGTAACAGCTAAGATTGGACTTTTGATTGATAGATGGTGCTGATGGTGGTTTTTCTAAACATCTCTCTGACACTTCACATTATAAAAGATAACATTTGCCTTTTATTTGATACTACCTGATGAGCCACTTCTTTTGTGGCTAGTAGAGCAGGAAGGCTAAGGAGCCAGCTCTGACTCCAGATGGCATGGGTTTGAATCCCACGTCTGCCGTTTACGGTGCAATTTCAGGCAAGTAATTTAAACGTTCCCATGATGTGGTTTTCCCATCTGTAAAGTGGGTGCACTAAGTGGTACCTACCACATAGGGATGTTATAAGGAGTAAATGAACTAATACATATAAACCACTTGGAACAGTGCCCAAACATAGTAAATACTAAACAAATGTGCAGTATGATTATTAAAATTCATTTTCTTTAGGTGAGCAGTTGTCATGTAAAATTGACTTGTGACCTCACTACCCTTCGTTACAAAGACTGTAAAAGACACAGCCCCCTGCACAATGCTGGAGCTTAAATCAGCACCCACATCACTTCTCTTCTTCAGTACCAAGAACTCACCTTGCCAGGTAAGGATCACTCTGAAGCAAGAGGATATTTCAAAATCAAGACTTTGGATTTCAACTGATCTGGGCAAATCATGTTTTGAACAGTCCTTTTCTCAATCTGCTTAGTTTCCAAATATCTGCTTATGAAGATCGAAACCACCTTTACTTTCCCTGTGGGTTTTGAGTAACTCAGAACAAGTTCTTTCTTACAAAGTTTTGTATTTCCGGCTGGAAGCTTGTTTTTCCCCCGTCTCCCGAGAAACAACCCTCGTCCCTTGGCCACGCTCTTGGGAAACCAGAGACTAAGTTCTTCTCCTGAACGTGAGTATTCAGAGCTATCCTGGAAACAGGGCAGAGCAGAAGTCTGTGGCCACCTTTGGTACATTCTTAGTTGTTTTGAGGAGAAGCTGCTATATTTGAAATAAATTTCCAGTTAATAAACACAAAAATAAATACCCACAAATGGAGATACAAATAGCACATTTTAAATTTACCTCATTTTAAAAATCATGCCTGCTTCCCTAAAGTGTATAAAAACTGGGGGAGAGCATCCTGGGGTTGGTGCACAGCATCCACCTTTCTGCTTCCTTCCCCCCGTCTCTCACTGCCATTGTGTTACTCTCGTAGCCTTTCATCTTTGGGGTTACCTTTAACGTTTGATTTATTAAGACCAAACCTCCACTTCCACCGTGAGAAATCATAGGCAGGGTGAGAGGAGGGGAATAGATACCCAGAGCTGACCCTGGAGGTAGTTTTTGAGATCATTGTACGAAATCTTCAAGTACATGAACTCTATTCTGAAATACCTACACATCTGTGCCGAAGTGTCCTTGTGAATGAGAGAAATACAAAATCATCACTAAGCCAATATCACAATAAAAATTGCCATAGGCAAGATCCTTCACTGGATGCCAACATCGGCAAAAGTCTGAGGAGGAACAGAATATTTAAATATTCCCCTCCCCCTAAGATACTTGTTAATTACAAATGGAAAGACGGTAACCTTGCACTGGAGACACCAGGCAGACACCACTTCATCCAAACAATCAGGGTTGACATCACCAGTGATGAGACCCATCGACTCCATGTACCCCTGACGTCATGAACTGAGAGAGGAATCCAACACTTCTTCTCCGTGCATTTCCAGAAAGGCACAATTTCAATCTCATGAGAAAGCATCAAACCCAAACTGGAAGACACTCATAAGGTAACTGACCAGTACACTTTAAAAGTTTCAAAGTCAGGAAAGATAAAGACTGAGGACCTGCCCAGATTGGAGACATGATACCTACATGGAAAGCGGGATCCTGGAGTAGGTCCAGGGCCAGAAAAAGGACATCAGTGGAAAAGTGGCGAAATCCAAAGTCTGTAGTTGGGAGTCTGGTTCATTTCCTGATGGCGCTGATCATTCTATGGTTATGTAATAGGTTCACCTCGGGGTAATCTGGGTCAGGAGCAGGTGAAGAGTTCTCTGAACTATTTTTGTAACTTTCTGAAACCTTAAAATAATTTTAAAACACAAAGTTAAATTTTAAAAAATAATTCAGAAGTGCCCTTTTGAACAGGAAGTCTTCAAATATAGATTGTTGCTTTGGCAGGTTTGATTGGCCTGCAGTTGTACAGCCATGAAATTACTTCAAAAATTCTAGAACTATTTAAAACAGATTCTTCCTACCTGAAGAGAACAATTGAAAAAGTAAAGCATTTCCTGATGACAAAATGTGTCATTGTTGATTGGTCAAAGTGTCACACACTAGTGTACTGCCAAATGTATTATGGCAGTATGGAAAAGAGCGTTATATTTGTCTGACTGACATCTTGTCAAGAATATCCCAAATCTTGACTTTGGAAAGCATGGTGGGGAAACCCAATAGTGTTTTCTTCAGTTAAAGCTGAAAGCAAGATAAACAAATGCTCATCCAACCTGGTTACCAGGCTTGAACACTCACCAGGGTGCTGACACTGGGGGAGATTGGGAAGTGTGTGCATTTTTTTTTTTTTTTTTTTTTTTGTCTTCTAATCATGCCGAAGGCACGGGATTGTGTGGCTTTATTTTTCTTCTTGTTGATTGAATACAAGGTGTTTGGTTTTAATAGCTCTACTGAGAGATAAACCGACATACGAGAAACTGCACACATTTAAAGTGTACAGATGGATACACTTGACATACCTGTACCCCTGTGATGCCCTCACCACACTCAAGGCAGTGAGTATAGCCACAAGCCCCTTGGTGACCCCTCTCTCCTGTACCTCTCCACCGCCCCATGCCAGGCAACGCTGGGCAGCTTTCTGTCACTATTGTTTGCATTTTCTAAAATTTTATATAAATGGAATCATACAATATGTGATATTTTGTATCTGGCTTCTCTCACCGAGCATGTGTCTCACCGAGCATGTTTTCAGGGTTCACCCACATTGTTGCTGTATCACTAGTCCATTATTTTTTAATGTGCATTTTTATTTGAGAAACTTTTTTGCTTTTTACAAAGTTGGTCCAGAGATTTTTAAAGACTGCACTTTTCACCCCTAGTGATTCCTGCAGGAGAGCTGAGCTAGCCTCCTCCTTGGATTCATAGTAAACTAGAGCTCTCACAGTCAAACATTTAAGATTCATCAGGTGACAAAGTGCAGGAAGAAGGAAGGGTCACCTGCAAGAACCGCGGATTCCTTGTGGGTGTGCCTTAGAGTTCTTTCCTTACAACAATGGCTAATGATCTATGTAAAAGTGGCATTTTAACACCTTCAATTTCCACCCTGCTTTGTGGGTTTGACAGCATTTTCTTGTTTTATTTCAGCAGCAACAGCAAACATTGATGGAGGCCCATGGGGCCCTGATCCTGTCCCGAGTCATCGCCAGCCTGGCTCAGGAGTGGGATGAAAGCAAAGGAGCACAGCCCCCATCAGCCAAAGGAAAACCTGAAAAGTGGGCGCCAGGGCAGCTAAGAGGTGCTGGATTTTCAGGTGGATGAAGAACCTTTGGGGGCTAAGGCTGAAGGCTGTGGCGGCCAGCAGTGGGGATGGAGGGAAAGTAGGTGGACATCCAGATGGGACAACCTCCCAGACCAGGATGCAGAACTTGGTATTTTATTGTATGCATAGTGAGGAGCTGTTCAGCTTTTTAAAGCAAGAATGTATAAAGTTATATTTATGAAGATCTATTTGAAACAGTATATATGGCCAAGCAGAACTGGGGCCAAAAACCGCAGACAAGAAGACCACAGAGAAGACAGTTCAGTGGTCTGAGTGGTTGAGAGCTCAGTTCACAGGGCTCGGTGCAGCATCACACCATCCAGTGTCCCAGGCTAGGTAAATGTTACCCCCTCTCTACAGATCAAGAGAGGGAGAAGGAGAGGTTTTTCAAAGAGTAGTGTGAGTCCGACCTAAGCTCAGATTACTGTAGTTGACGGCAGAGTGGGACCTTAAACTGGTACTCAGCGTTCAGATAGTAATACCGATGGTGACAATGAGAACGATCCCAAAGGAAGGGACCGAGTGTTATACACCCCTGGCAGGTGGGCCCTGTTCTAGGTGCTTTGCATATATTCGTTTCTGGGAATGGGGTTGTCAGGTGGGCTTCTTATCGTCAAGAATACAAACTCTGATAGATGGTCAAGGCCTGGACTCAGGGTAGTAGTGGGCCAGGGAAAGAGTGGGGTTGGTGCTCTGAATGTGGGGCTCCTTTGGAAGGAAGGAGGAGCGAAATGTTTCACAGGCCTGAGTGGCCAAGGGAACCAAGGAGGCGGGGTGGGCAGCCAGGGAAGAGGGAGGAGGGGGCATTGTTTCACTTTTAGTAAGCTGGAGACCACTTCCTGGTCTTGGAAAAAAGGAATGGTACTCATTAAAAGAAGAAAAGGGTGAATTTCCTTAAATCTAAATAGCATTAGCTGTAATTTTTGGAGGGTTTATTAAATTATAGGATGGTTTTTAGTGAGTTTGAAATCATTAAGAACCAATAATCCAATTTTTAAAAGATGGGTATATTTTAGTTAGCATTAGCCTTAATTTTCTGAAGGGAAGACTTTTCATTCACATCAAAATCATTTGGAATAATTTGAGAATTTTATACATCAAACTACTGTCTTCTGTTTTTCTGCTCAACTCTATATTTGAAAAGACAAACCTTTAGCTATCATTGTTGGATCGTTATTGTTAGAGTTATTATGCATGTAGAAATGTACATTCCAACAGTGGAGAAGGTACAAAGGGAAAAGCTAAAATATCCTGGTCCTACTCCTCAGAGATGCCATGTCTGACCATGTCTGTTTTTGGTTCTGCATCTAAACTGTTTATTTACTCAGAAAAGGCATGTATTTTGAAGCTTAACAAAAACTTGAATTGTGTACAAAATGATATGGCATATTGTGCTGCTTTTACTAAGCAGAACTGACCCATCATAACTTTTAGAAACAGACTTTATTAAAATTTTCAGCAGAAAGCTCTACAGTGGTGATATTTAATGGAAAAGTATGTTTTTAGTACCTGACACAACCACGAACAGCTTCATTGTAACCGTTACTAAACACATTAAAATATTCGTGTCAATTCTATTTGAATAACTTTCATGCCTTGTAAAATCTGAAGAACCTTTTAAATTGATGTGGCGTTAGAATGTTTAAAGAAATAAATTTGCTTTTAGGACCAGCTTTATCAGAATCCATGAAGGTTATATTGTGGCATGAATGTGCACACTATAAATGCTGGGGGAACAAAAAGAAAAAAAAAAAGAATGGAAAAATTCCTGTCAGATGTAACATTACCAGTTTATCATTTGGGATCATCATAAAAGCATTCATTAGCACTGCCCCTCTCACTTCTCAACCGCAGGCTGAGTTCAGTCAGAGTCTGTCCTCCCACTCACACTCACGAAGGTTTCTGATAAGAAAGGGTTGCCTTGTTTACTTTGCACCCTTTGCATTTGAACACTTAGGGTTACTATTGCAAGATGAGTTTTTATCCCATTTCCTCATTGGATTAATTAACCCAGCTGTGGCCATTGTTTCAGCCCTCCCTCCCCCCCACCACCAGGCACATGCAGCCTCTCCAGCCACCTAGCCCAAGTCTCCATTAGAGGCTTTCACTTCAACTGGCGGGTATGGGGGGGCGCTTGACAACAGCGTCCATAATTGCTTTGTCTAATGGCGTAGGATCAGGGTGGTAAACTTTAAAAGGGTGTTTGCATCAAGGGTGGTATTTTGGGGCTTCCCTAGTGGCGCAGTGGTTGAGAATCTGCCTGCCAATGCAGGGGACACGGGTTCGAGCCCTGGTCTGGGAAGATCCCACATGCCGCGGAGCAACTGGGCCCGTGAGCCACAGCTACTGAGCCTGCGCGTCTGGAGCCTGTGCTCCACAACAAGAGAGGCCGCGACAGTGAGAGGCCCGTGCACCGCGATGAAGAGTGGCCCCCACTTGCCGCAACTAGAGAAAGCCCTCGCACAGAAAACGAAGACCTAACACAGCCAAAAATAAAAAAAATTAAAAAATTAAAAAAAAAAAAAAAAAAGAGTGCTATTTCAATTTGCCTTGTTATGTTCTCCTGTCGCTGATACCATGCCTCATTTCAGCACATGGCATTATGTCCACTGAGGGAGTGACACGGGGGTCGGGGAGGGCTAGCAAGGGGGCAGCCTCTGCAGCTGTCTCGGAGCCCCTCGCCCGCCCACACGCTCCTTCTGCCTGGGGCAGTGTTGTCCCTAACTGTGTCACAGGAGGCGGTCCCCTGCCTTCCAATGGCACACCTACCTTCCAGGGAAGAAGGCAAGTCTTGACTGGTCTTCTCGTCCTGATTGCCCCTGAGGTGGCAAAGGGGGCAGTGGGGAGGAGAGGGGACAGGGGTGGCTAAGCAAAGGGACTCAGTCACTCTGCTTAAATCAAGGAGCTCTTAATCTGCAGTTCCTTGTCCCCTAGGGTAGAATTATATTTCAACCTAATTTCCTTTACAGCCTAAATACATTCTTCTGAGAAGGGTTCTACAGCCTGTCCAAGGGGTCTTTGTTCCACACAAGGTCAGGAACCTGTGGGCCATGGCTCCGTCCCTCCCTCCAGCCTAGCAAGCATCGCTGCTTCAGAGTGCCCGCCTGTCCCATTCCAGCCAGGTATGTAGTCAGAAATCAACCAAGATTCCTAATGTTGTTTTTTTTTTTGAAACCTCCCTATTTTTTAATGGAATTTTACCCAGCCGGTAGCATTTGTGATTGAGGGCAGAAAGAGTGTGTGAAAGGATAAACATACATCTTCACTCCCACCCCTTCCCCACCCATTGCCACCATGGCCATTCATTTCAGAGCAAGGTGAGGGTTTCACAAGAGCAGTTGAAGAGCTGTGAACGGTGGTTCATTGCAGTGGTGTTAATTAGCATTTTGTCAGGAGGTAAGAAGAGCTAACACATATTTTTCCTTTTACAGCTCCCAACAAATGTTGGGTGTGGTCTAGATCTTCCCTGTCCAATACAGGAGCCACTGGCTGCATGTGGTTATTTAAACTTAAATTAGTAAAAATTAAATAAAATGTAAAACTCATTTCCACAGACACACTAGCTGCATTTCCAGGATTTGACAGCCACATGTGGCTGGTGGCGACCACACTGGAGAGCACAGACGTGGGACATTTCCCTCACTGCGGAAGTAGCCCCCAGGGCAGAGGGCCTGATTCTTCCCTGCTCATGGCTCACCCAGAGCCTAGCACAGGCCTGTCCCTCTAGCTTTCTCCTTTTCTCCCCAAACTCCTCCGGCCTCGCGTGTTTGACCCCCACCTCCTGCACCTCACTGAAGTCCTTTGCAAGAAGAGCTGTGTGTGATGGGTTCCCACTGGGCGTTCACCTCCACCATTTTCAAATGACGCGACACAATCACTGCCTCCTGTGATGCCTTTTGAATTCGGAAGGGCAGGTCTATCAAAAAAAATTGTTTTAACCCGTGGGGAAACAGGCCCAGAGAGAGTAAGTAATGGGTCCTGATTTCTGGTACAGGCTTCTTCTCATAGTTTGTGCTTTGTAACCATGTGTCACAGTCACACAGTCTTGATTTTCAAGACCGGTGAGCTCCCCAAGCACCGGGTCGATCATGGTGGAAAGTGCGTGAGCGTCCCCACCTGGCCACGTGACCCAGGCCGATTGCTTCCCTCTTGCGGCCTCAGCTTCCTCATCTGGAAGATCCAGGGAGGGAGCTGCTACAAAACGATGCTAAGATTTCTTGCACTCTAACAGCCGACATAAATTTTGGGTTACTCTTTACTCATATGGCTCAATTATTTCTCACATGATTCGAAGACCATTTTAACAGTTTCCCTGCCCTTGTATTTGGCGTGGCACTCACTCTGGCAGGCATCCTACTGATAACGTAATAGGGGCTTTAGTGAGACTTTCGGGGTTGTCAGCTAGGCCCCGCTACCCCAAGGAGGTCCTGCACCAGCGGCATCAGCGTCTCCTGGGAAGCTTGTTCGAAACGCAGGATTGCAGGCCTGCCGAGTTGGAATCTGCATTTCACCAAAATCTCAGGTGATTCATTTGTCCCAAAGTTTGAGTAACTCTGATCCGAGCCCTGGGACAAGGATAAATGCTTCTCACCTGTGTAGACACCTGCCTGCAGGGGACCAAGCAGACACAGAGAGCTTGTCACTGCGCCAAACCCTCCCTGCTCCGCTCTGGGGGGTGGGGGGTGTTCCAGCGCGCTCTGAGCCCTTCCCTGCGCGGGGATCTATGCTCTCCTACGGCTGCCCCAGAAACGGGAGCGCATGTGTGGAGAGCATCTTGGGCTCTGGGGTCCCTTACTCGAGGGTCCATCATCTGCTCTCACAGCTTCGTTCTTCCATCTCATTAACGCTCCGACGGAAGCTCTCTGGCCAGGGCAGCCTTCCCACGGACTCCCCATGGCTATGCAAGGCCCGTAAAGTTGGGAACAGAAATTGGGTCTATGGGATACACCAGAGTCAGGTGGTCGCTGGGCAATGTGGCTGCAAATCACTGAATGGCCCGAGGGGAGGCTGGCTTGCTGACCCTGGGGTCTGCCGGGGGCCTAGAGAAACACACTGTCTCCCACCATGTGGGAAGAAAGAACAGGATTCCATCAGATTAGAACTTTAGGAAATGGCTATTTCAACCTAGAAGAGAGGACCAGGTGGGATTCAGGATACGAAAGCCTAAGGAAGGCAGGGTGAAGTTCAAGGTGGAAGATGACAAGGCTGAGACTCTGAGTCTCTGTGTCTGTGCTGCTTAGGCTTCCATGACAATGTACCACAGACGTATTAAACAACAAAACTTTAGGGAATTCCGTGGTGGTCCAGTGGTTAGGACTCCATGTTTCCACCACAGGGAGCCTGGGTTCGATCCCTGGTCAGGGAACTAAGATAAGATCCCACAAGCCGCCCAGCACAGCCAAAAAAACAAAAAACAAAAACAAAACCCAACAGAAGTGTATTTTCTCACAGTTCTGGAGGCTAAAGCTTTGAGATCAACGTGCCCACAGGGCTGGTTACTTCTGAGACCTCTGTCCCTGCTTGCAGACGGCCACCCTCTCTCAATGTCCTCATATGGTCGTCCCTCTTTACGTGTCTATGTCCTAATTTCCTCTTCTTATAAGGACAGTGGTCTGCCCTAATGATCTCATTTTTAGAATGACCTCTTTAAAGACCCTGTCTCCAAATAGGCACACTCTAAGGTCCTGGGGGTTGGGACCACGACATGTGAATCTGGGGGACACAATTTGGTCCATGACACGCCATCTCCACAGCCTCTTGTGCATCACGAGAGTGGCTTTTTCTGCGTGTGAACGTCACACTCTGTCCTGTGCTATGTGCCCCTGTGTACTGTGCTCCCAGCCCAAGAGTCACTGTGAAGGCTGGAAGCCAACTGGCCCTCAGGTGTTTTGGCCCCAGAACCTGACCAGTGGGGACCCAGTATAATGCAGGGTTCCTCTCTGACCCATCGGGTTCTCCCTCTCGGGAAGCAGGAATTTGAGCTGTGCTCAGAGAGACTGGGAGACCCTTTTTGATGAGAAAGACCAAGTCACTGGCCTGGAGGATGGGTCCTGGGGGGGATGAGCGCCATCATTCAAGGTCTGCATGAGGGCAGTTGAGCATCCTGGGTGTGGCCTTGAGGAGCCAGAGGAACTGGGCAGCTGCTGGTTAGTCTCCGAGCCCTCGTTACACAGTTGCCTGGCGCACTGTTTCCTCACCACCCCAAACTCCAGTTAGGATGAAAAGATGTATGAGCAGTGGACACAATGGGGAAGAGGCCATGGGATGGGCCACTGGGTCATAGGTGATGTCTGAGAAGCCAACGCCAGGTCCAGGATGAAGGCAACATGAGAGCTTGAGTGTCTGTATCTCTGTGTGGGGTCCCCCAGACACAGACCCTGAGACAAGGGTTCACCTGCAAGCAGTTGATAAGGGAGAGGCCCGCGGAGGACCACCAGGAAGTGGGGCGGTGGGACAGAAGGGAAGAAGCCAGCCAGGCTGTGCTAACCAGCAGACCGCCACTGAGGGCAGCTGGGGTCGGGCCGCTGGGGACCCCTGGAGATGTGGAACGTGTGTCCCACTGCCTTCCTGCTTATCTTCAGCCTCCACCTGAAACTGGTGGAGGCCATGGACCTCCCAGGCCCGGCCAGCCTCCCGGGCTCTAGTGCCCTCTTGCTCCTCCTGCCCCTCAACCTGTGGTGCTGGCAGCCGCTGCACATGTGGGGCAGGGGGGCCGGGGCACCACGCTGTGGTCTGTGGCACTCATGGCCTCCCATCCAGAGCCGCCAGGGCAGGACCTTGGGCCACATCATTTCAGGCTCAGAGGAGCCGGCTGTGTGAACTGGTGGAGAAGGACTGGCCATTTCTGAAAGGTGCCTTCACGGTCAGACTATAGGTGTCTGACCCTCTATCACAGACACAAAAATCCAATTCCTTGGGCTTGACCTCGTACATCTACCCACCCCCAACCTTTTCCATCAGTCTATGCTCAGGCAATTCTTTTATGTTGCAGCTAGCAGAGCTAAAGAAACACAGAGAGGTCTGGAAGCAAACACTTAAGTAAAACACCTTTTAATAGTTCTCGTAAATGTCTCAGGTTAAGGAGACCAGCGCCAGACCCAACAGAACATGTTAACTTATTTTCTGTTTCCCCCAAATCACGTAAAAGATGGGTAATCATTTAAAGATATAAGATCAATTGGCAACTGAAAATCTATTTTTCTTGTACCCTTTATCATTCTGGGGGGGAGGGGAGTTGCTTACGTCACCAAAACCGAGGAGATGGCAGGCCACGGGCCCAGGGCTGAGAACAGATTCAGAGTGTGCCCTCAGGTGGACCCCTGGCCTCCTGGCCTGTCCCCCCTCAGTTCTTGGGGAGCACTTGCTGGCCCAGGACGGCCCCTCAGTACCCAGGGAGGGAGCTGGTGTGCAGGCTTCTTGGAAGGAGTCAAGAGGCTGGCAGCGCACTGACCTCACCCAGCGGGCTGGGACCTGAGCGCTGGCTGCCAGCCAGAACTGGCAGAGCTCTGCTCCGTGGAGAAGCCCGCCACCCAGCTGTCTTCTGCAGAACAGGGGGGAGCCTCCGTGCTCCCTCACCCTGCGCCCTCCTCTCCTGAAATAGGATAGGACGTCCTGGTAAACCCCACCTCCACGCTATGGACCCCTTCTTTACAAGAACGCTGCCTTGTTCATATGCGTAGGTGCTTAACTTCTCAGAGACTGTTTCCTCATCTGCAGGAGGACAGGTTGGGCATGATGGTAAGATAAGATGATGCAGGAAGGGCGCCAGGCAGCTGCCTGGCCACAGCGGATACTCAGTAAATGGTGGTGGTTATCACGGCCTCCAGGTATGAGGCTGGGGGCAGGGAACCGGGGCTTGCTTTCTACCATTCTATGAAGGAAGGCAAGAACACCACAGGTGAAACAAGCAGCAAGGAAAGGGATGGGGCTTTTTTCACCTAGGTCTTTCAATAAACATTCGGGCAGGAGGGAACATTTTGGGGTGATGGAAATGTTCTGTGTCTTGATTGTGGGGTGGCAGTGACACCGGCGCAGCATTACCAGCCCGCAGAGGAGGGGGAGAAAGGACTTGGGCTGGGTGGATACCTTAGACTCTTCCATCACCCTCCAGGTGCCAAGTTCAAGGGCAGAAAGTTTTAATTTTTCTGGAATTAAGATTTAGCAACCTGTCCTGCCTTCTCCCACATAAGTAGACAGACACATACACACACCCCGCAGCCCTGGTGTAAAGGATTCCTTACCCAGACATCTCAAATCCCGCAGGTGTCCGAGCCGCACTCCCTGGACTGTCACTCAGGACCGCGCCCGCCGGCGGTCTTTTCTTATCCAATCGCGCCACCATGCGGACAATCTGGACACTGCAGACTCCCCAATCTGACACCCACCAGCTGGTGTTGAAGGGGGGGCGTAAGAAAGTAAAGGGATCCACGTGTGGAGCCGCGAACGCCTCTGCCGGGAGGCAGTTTCACCTCGGGCTTCCCCGGGACAATCAACGAAACGAGCTGGAATTGCGGGCCCTATTTTCGACGGTCGGACATTGACGAATTTAACCCGTTCGGCCCCTAGTCCGCTGCCCCAGACCCAGCCTTCAGAAAGGCACCAGGGCGCGGGTGGAGGTCAAGGCATCCATAGTACGGCGTCCTTTCCTCCCTCAGATACACCTGCGCCCCCGTCGAGGCCTCGGTGCAGGAAGCTCTGAATTGGGGTGGGCCGTCTTCCTGCCTCCCTCGCTCGGACCCCAAAGCCCGGCATCGGCGCGGCGGCTCCCCCTGGTGGCCGGATGGCGCCACTGCACCGCTCGTCCGCGGCCCGGGAGCGGCGCGCGGGGCGGAGGGCTCACCCTTCACAGAGAGCCTCCCTTTGCGGTCGGCCGCACCTGCACCTGATGGGCACCGAGGACCAGCGGCAGTAGCTGGAGCCCCGACTCGGTGGTGGGCGACAGGTGAGGGTCTCTCCTTCCTAGTAACCCCCCCACACCCAAATCAGAATCCCTCTTCGGCATCATTCTCGTATTCCCTGAACCACTTGGGCCCCCACTCACCCGCCCTTACAGAACTGCCCACAGGGGCCGACACGTGCGCAAGGACCACTCAGGGTGGCGGACACCGCATCTTGGGGCCCGTCGCGGAGCCCTCCCAGTGGCCAGCGCGCGCCTGGACAGCAGGACCAGTTTGCTGTTGTTTGTGCCCAAATGTGATAAAGCTGGGGCGGGGACGGGAGGTGGCACGTACTTGGCGGGTGAAGGCTGGAGGGGAAATTACAATAGAGGAAACGAATGTCCGCTAATGCAGGTGGCCCAATCGACGCGCGCTTGACAAGCCACCCGTGTACCTGCCGTGCCTGCCGCCGTCTGACTTGCACACTCTAATCCTGGTTCGGAGCTGCCGACTCCTCACCGGGCCGGGCCGCGCGTCGGTGGAAATGCGGTCGGGGACCTAGCGAGCGCAGCTGCCTCCCTGCGCTCTCCCAGGGGGCGAGGCTGGGCTTGCCGCGGAGCTGGGGCACGGGGCTGGGGCGCCTCCTGGCGGCGACAGCGCGCGGGCCACGCGAGTGTCTGCGGGTTCCCTGCGCTGGCGGGCGGCCGGCGAGCCTGCATTTCTCGATTTGCTCGGGTGGCGGCGCCGAGGCCTATTCGCCTCTTCATTAATAATGATGCCCCGGGAGGAAGAAAAAAAAAAAGTCTTTAAAAACCAGACAGGATGGATGGGAGAGGAAAGTGTGTGTGTGTGTGTGTGTGTGTGTGTGTGTGTGTGTGTGTGAGAGAGAGAGAGAGAGAGAGAGAGAGAGAAGGAATTGGGGCGTTGGTGAAGGCAATAAAACTCAGATCGCTTCCTTGGAGAGATAGCGGCGGCTATAATGCGCTGGGGGATCAGGGGTTTATTTGCAGATCCTGGATAAAAGATGATATATCGACACAGTTTAGAGTGTCATTGCGCCCGGCCTCTCAGGAAGCCACAAGTACATATTTCCTGAAATACCGGCCAATACAATATCTAATCCACACGCCACCTAAGAACGGGAGGGGAACCTCGGCATCTCACAAGCTGGCGCCTGGTTCCTGAGTTCTGGGCCGGGAGACCCCACCCGGTCTGGATCTCATGGCCCCGACACCCCCTCCCGTAGCCTTTGTCTTCAGGCCAAGTAATCACTTACTGTTGGGCCTTAATAAATACATCTGAGAACTGTCCTTATGCTCGGTAAATATTGGATTAGCTTTTCAATGACCAGGCTCTTGAAAAGGCTGGAGAAATCCACACCAGGTCTCAACTAAGCCCAACAGTCAATAGGTAAGGAAAAGACGTTATTTCCTTGGCTGGGGTGGGGAGCGTGGAGATGGGGGGATCCTACCCTTATCAAGTTAGCTGATTCTACTGAACATGACAGCAGTTGTAGAAAATAGAAAAAAGGGGGGTGCCCAAGTTTTGGATGAGCTGGAATTTCCACCTGGCCCTTGATGGGTTCTATTTCTATGTCCACGGCACCCAGCCTCAACAAGAACTCTTTTTGTCTAACATGTATTTGTTCTTTTTGTTTGAGGGATGCTTATGGGAGTTTCTGACCCGGCTCTTGGGAGAGAGGATGACCCAAAGGATCTCTGGCCACCACTCTAACTTTGCTTAGGTGAGGCAAAACCGGGCAGATTCCTTGGAAGTTCCGCTCTCTCCCTGTTTTGCAAACGAAACGATGCAGGAGACATTGAGAATTAAAGAGCAAGTCCTTCTCTCCTCCAACACAGGGGTGCTGGTGGTGAAAGAAGTTTCTGAACCGGTTTCCCGTCGAGGCACCGAGGCGCCAGAGGGATCCCGCGCATATTTCGAATGACAGGGGGTTGGTAACCGAGGGGTCCGGCTGGATGAAAGGGGCCTCAGAACTGACTGCGGCGGAAATCGAGCTGGGCCTCGGACTGAGCGGTCTCGCGGCGTCCCTGAGCCGCTCCTGCAGTGCGGGGAGGGCTGGCTTCGCGCGCCCGGGCGTCGAGACGCATCCGGTGCGGGAACAAGGGACCTGGATTTTCATCTACCCTGGAGACGCGAAGCCCGCGGCCTCTGAGCTTCCCCCAGGCCCTGGGCACCTCGGTATCCTCCTGAGCCCGGCATGGTCCGATGGCCTCTACTCCGGGCTCCCAGACAGACAGGAGAGGCCTAGCCGCCAGCTGCGCGCGCAGGAACAGCGAAGTGCGCGCAAGGAGCCCCGACCCTGAACGCCGACGTTCGCAGACCCGAGCCCCAGCTTAGAGCCAGTATCTGGTAAAGAGACAGAAGCAGAGACAGAGACAGAAAGAGAAAGAGAGATCTCCAGCTCTCAGAGTGTCACGGGGCCTAGGCGGGGCAAGAGCCCTCTGAAGCCATCAAAGACAGGGGTGGCTGTTTTCCCCTCCTCCAGCCTCCTCCCCAATAGATATAGCACGAATTTTTAATGCGTCTTCCTTTCACAGACAACAATACAGGGTTTGAAAGCCGGACACAATTTGGGTTTTGTGCGGTTCCCTCCTCGCGCTCCCTCGGCCCAGCTGGCCATATGGAATCCAGCATGGAGCCCGCGGATGACAAAGGGACCCAGTGACAGGCCCAACAAAACCCCAAGGAGACTTCTGCCTGACTCCGGGATTCACTGCCCGCGATAAGCGCGCTGAATGGTGCGGGGCGGAGGGGGGCGGAGGGGGGCGGAGGGTGGGCCCCTTCTCCCTCTTCCCCTCTCTCTGTCCCCTGCGATCCTTTCTCTGTCTCTTTTTAATATGCACGCCTCTAACATCCCTGGCTCCCAGCTCTCCCATTGTGCCGTTTTGTGCGGCCCGCTGTAGATTGGGCGAAGATAGACTGCCGAAGCGGACCCCGCGCCGGGTGCGCTCCCAGGGCGCTGGGGTTAGGGCCACACAGCCTCCGCGGGCGCTTTTATTGACTCCATGGGGACCCGAGGATAGAGAGAGGCGGGCGTCGGGCCCACCTCCCCGGCTCCCAGCCGCCGGCGCGCACACCCAGACTGCAGGCCGCTAGGCCTAGCCACTACCCCAAACGCGCCCTCAACGAGCACACGTGGATGCCTGCGAGAATTTGGCCCTTCCAAGCTGCCTCCTTCCTCTCTGGAGGCCGGGCGGACGCTCCTACGATCATTCTTGGCCCCCGGAAGTTTTGGGTCCTGGAGCAGTCAAAATCAACCAAGTCTTGGGGCTGTGCCTCAGGCCTAGTGACAACCCCACTCCAAGAGGCTCGGAACTCTCACCTCCCTGCTGACGGATGGGGGTAGAGGGCAGTTACAAGAGGAATGTTGAGTGATTGGTATCAGGGCAAGTTGGGCATTCGGCTATTGCAGACACACGATTTGGGGAGAATTCTCCTGGCCTTTGAAAAGAGCAAGAAATAAAACCCCAAACGTTTCCAAGCTAGTGTGGGGAACAAAGGTAGACTTTCCCGCATTTAGGAAAACCTGGAAAAACCCAGTCGAACCTGGAGATATGAAAGGACATTTAGGAGGATATTAGAAAGACTCCAGAGCCCTCAATTATCCAGGGGCGGCTGCGCAACGCGGGAGTAACGTGTAATCACGTCCCCGGGCGTGTGGCGCTGAGTGCTATTGACGCGCAGATTTGGTCACACGGATAATCATGTTTGCTTTAGATATTGAATTAAATCTGATCATCAACTAGAGGTAGCGAGAAAGTCAGCTGGGGCCGCTCCCTTTGCTCGGCCTCCTCGCCCCCGCCCCCAGCCATGAAGGTGGAGCTCGAGAGAAAACCAGAGATACAGTTTCCGAATGGGGCCGACTTTCAATCCCGAGGCGTCTCCGAGCGCGGTCTGAGCTGCAGAGCCCCGGGTATTTTCGGAAATCCGCGAGATAGAGAAGACAGGCGCCCCTACCCCCAAGTCCGCGGGGCCCTCTGAGACGCTCCCCGGCGCGGGCAAGTATGCGCCGGCGTCCTCCAGGGAGCTCTCCCTGAGGCAAGGGTGGGATGGGATCAGATCTCTAGCAGGGAAGGACCGTCCGCCCTCCCCGGGGCGAACGAGGGCGGTGTGCTCACTTCCCGCTCCCCTTACCGCAGCCCAGGAGGCCGGGACGCACTACTCCACCCCCAGACCACTACTTTCTAGCGAGCAATTCGCCCAGCTTCACGCCAGAGAGCTGGCCTGGGGGACCGCGCACAGCCAGATGCTAGGAGGGGACGAGGCGCGGCACCCAGTCCAGGGACAGAGGCGGGAAACTCGGAAAGAGTGGGGATGGAAGAAAGGCTCGGTTAGCAGGGATCGCCTCTGACTCCCGCTCCCTGGCTCTCCCCGGCCGAGGAACCCAGGGAGGCCGAAGCACCTCCACCCACCCCGTAGTCTCCCGCGCCCGGGTCCCCGCGTCCCTCCTTGTAGCCAAAGCTCGGAGCGCCCCGAAACGCGCCCCCGGCCCCCGCGCCCAGGTCTAGGCCGCCTCCCGGCCGCGGATTTGCAAAGGGGTGGGGAGAGAAGCCGACCAGTCTCAACCTCAGCGCCCCCCTCCCCTTCTTAGCACGAGGTAAATCAAATGCAACAAAATGAAAGTCATCGAGTGTAGTGGCTTCAACAGCTCCTCAGGCTGAAGGAGCCACTCGTAGATTTGGGCGAGCGAGGGGGGCTTGCTCTTCTCGCCTTTGCGTTTTCCAAAGTCACTCTTCCTCCCGCGCCAGGGCGCTGCCGCCCGGATGCAGACCGCGCGTGAGGCCGGGAGACAGGCTGGGAGAGGCCGAGCGACCCCGGGCGGCGGGTCAGCCGCTCGCAGGCCCGAGGCCCAGCGCTCCCGCGCGGGCCCGGGGTCCAAGGCGCGGGGCCTGGCCCGCCCGCCCGGGAGAGGCCTGTTCCGGAAGCCTCCCCAGCGCCCCGGGTGCTCCGGCCCCCAAGGAATGCGCGGGGGAGAGCGCGGCCAGCGGCCTGGCCCGGCTCCTTGCCCGAGACCTCCTGCCCGGCGCAGGGCGACAAAGTAAGACAAACGGGAGGGCCGGGCTTGGTTTTTTTAAACACAGGATTTTTATTAAAATTCTTATTTAAAAAAATTGAAAGCTTTCAGCGCCCGGCGCTCTTGGGGAACCGCACGGAACCGCTGAGCTCCAAGTTCCGGGGTTCAGGACCCGGAGGATGGGGCAGGGGGCTTCTCGCTCGCCTACACATTTTTCCTTTTTAATATTTGAGAAATGTTTGCACTGAACAAAATAAAAAAAGAAAAGAAGAAAGCAGGGGTAACCAAATATAAGCAAACCAAGACAAACCACAAAGAAAGGAGTTGGGCCCTGAGGGGTACAGGCCCTTCCTGAAGGTCATTTTGGCAACAATCACCACCGATATTTACAACGAAAAGCGAAATCTGCCACCAGTTGTCAGAACGTTTACATGGCCATAAATATTTAGCATTTTCTTATTTTAAAAAAAATGGAGAAAAAAAATCCTCTATATTTTTAAAGTGTTCTCCACTTGCTTCAGAAGAAGACGGCTGACAATATCGCTACTCACACAAACATATTTTACAAAATTCACAAAAGCGGGGCGGGGGGATCTTTTTCTCCTTCTCAGGTGAGGACGTTAACTCTGGGACCATTCGGTCCCCGGGGAGAGGCAGAGAAGCGAAGCTGCGCAAACATTCTGTAAACACGGCTTATGGTTCAGCCGTCTCCAAAGGTTCAAACGGAGAGAGGGATGAGGCGGAGCTGGGGGGTGGAATCTGCCTCTCCAAGGAGGTGCAGGCAACCTCCTGGCGCCTCCCCAGCAGAGCCGAGAGTCAACTCGACTCCATAATAATAATTATAATATAATAACCACTGTAAGGGCCGAGTCCTCCTCGCCTCCGCCGCTGGGGTGGGGCCTGGGCCTGGGGCCGAGAGTCTCGGAGGGGCGACGCTCACCAAGTCCACTGCTGGGCCTGGACCAGGGGGTGTGCTGTCGGGTACTGGGGGGTGCCGGCCGAGCTGTACTGGGCGTTGTACTGCATGTGTTGCAGAGACTGCGCGCTGTAGGCCGAAAAGGGGATGCCCGCCTGGAAGGTGGCAGCTGCCAGGTCCTGGGCTTTGAGCGCGTGGCACGGTTTGCCGTCCCTGACCAAAACGGGCACGGCCACCCGGCGCGGCGAGGGCAGGGGCGTCACCTCCATACCTTTCTCTGCCCGGGCGCGCTTCATCTTGTAGCGGTGGTTCTGGAACCAGATCTTGACCTGCGTGGGCGTGAGGCGGATGAGGCTGGCCAGGTGTTCGCGCTCTGGCGCCGACAGGTACCGCTGCTGCCGGAAGCGCCGCTCCAGCTCGTAGGTCTGCGCCTTGGAGAAGAGCACCCGCCGCTTCCGCTTCTTGCCGGCGTCCCCTCCGCCGCCGGGAGTCTCCTTGTCATTGTCCGGTGACTCGTCGGCCGAGGGCTCCGGGGACTTAGAACTCGAGTCCTGGGGCGCCGCGCCGGCTGCCAGCCCATGCACTGGGGGAAAGAGAAGCCCATCAGGAGCCTGGAGGCCGCGCTTGGCCGGGCCCGACCCCGCGCGCCCCGGATCCTCCGTGCGCCCTCGGGCCTGTGCGCCCCGCAGCCAGGCCCCGCTGCCTTCGCCCTGACCCCCGCCCTGCTCCACGCCTGACGAAATCGTCGGTGTCCGCCCCGGGGAAAGAGAAGAAGCGGCAGGAGTAGGGGCTCGGTGCTCTCCTTTCTAGGGGTTCGCCCAGTGTGGGTGCGTATTTTGGGGGGGAGTGGCGCGCGGAGGAGATCATCGCGGGTTAAGGGCTCCGGCCCCCTTAAGCAGTTTCCTCTCCGGAGAGACGTGGGCAGATTTTTAAGAGAAAAAACCCACAATCCCGGCATTGATCGGCTCGGCCATTTAAGGCAGGTTTTGGGGGCTTTCGTTTCTGCTTTCCGACTTTCTGGACACCCTCCGCACCGCACAGAGCGTCCTCTATGAAGTGCAGGGGGCAGGGGGAGCTATTTATACCCGGGCCACCCTCTCCCCGTACCCCGAGGCAGGCTGGCTCGCTCCAGTGCTCCAGGCCAGTCCTTCCCGGCTGTCGGAATGGGGGAGGGGGGCTCCGGCCGGAGCCGTCAGTTCTGGTTGACGTCTGTAACCAGCCCTTGGGAGGTATTCCCCTCCCCTCCTTCCTCCTAATTTCTCTCTTTGGAAAAAATATGAGACCAAGTCTCTTTCCCGGACTAGGGGGGTCTGACGAAGAGGGAAGAGGTAGGGCATCCCAAACAAGCGTTAGGCATCTTTCTGGGGGCGTAGGGTGAGGGATCTGGCTCACAAGACTCCATCCCTTTTCTCCCCCACCCCACCCCCGGCGTGCGGGCCCGGGCTGCGGCCACAGTAACAGAGGCGGTCACAGCCGCGGCGGCCAAGTTTCGCTACTTACGGGAGTACTGGAGGCCCTCGGTGCTGGCCAGCCAGCGCGTGTACGGGTTGTCGCTGCTGTCGTAGAAGGGGTTCTTCAGGGGCAGGCTCTGCACCGTGTCCAGGGCGCCCTGCCCCAGCGGCCCGGCCCTTTTGGCGGGCTCCGGCCCCTCGCTCTCCTCCTCCGGCCCTTCGGCCACCGAGCCCTCCTCATCGTTGGTGTCCGGCAGGTCCAAGATGTCCTTGACCGAAAACCCCGTCTTTGTGTTGGTCAGCGACATGGCCGGGACCCCGCAATTTATGCCGCAAAGTTGTAGCTTCACTTGGTCAATTCGTTGCGCTCTCAGTAGGGGCGGGGGAGGGGGTATGGGGAGAGGGGTTGGGGGAGGGGAGGGGGGATGGGCTTTAATTATTGAGATTATTATGTTTAAGAGAAAGAAAGAAACTCTGGGAAAGGGGAGAAAAAGAAAGAAAGAAAGAAAGAAAAAGCCCAAGGCGTTGCCTGTGTCTTCTCTGCAAGCACGCGGAAATGGACGCGGGGAGCCGGGCGGCCTGCGCGCCAGCGCTGCGGGCCGGGCCCGAGTTTGTAACTCCAGGAGGGGTGCCAAGGCGGCGTCAGCTCCGGCTCCGGCGGCCGCTCAGCGCGCGGTGGCGGCTGGTGGCGAGGAAAAAATGGGCCATTGCCCGAGCGATCAGTCCATATAAGGCTGGGCTCCACTCACGAACCTGGGGAGAGGGGGGGAAGAGGGGGAGAAAGAGAGGGAGGGAAAGATAGAGGGAGGGGGAGGGAAAGGGGGGAGGGAAAGAGGGGGGAGGGAGAGAGGGAGGGAGGGAGGGGGAGCAAAAGAAGGGTGGAAAAAAAGGGGGAGGGAGACATTAAAACGCAAAGGTTGGACACGTGTGGGCGGGTCTTGGAAGTCAAGTGGATGAAGACTGTATTTGCAGATGTGAAATTGTGGGTTTTGGGGAGCTCCGCGCTCCCAGCCAACAGCCCTCTAGAGCAAGATGAGAGGTGTAACGTGTCAATTAATTGCAAAGACGGGGCGAGCCTTTTTTACCCAGTATTTACATACAAAGGACCACCGCGTCGCTCGCGAGTCCACACACTTGAAAGGGCAGTTTTAACAAATTGCATCTTTAAAAAAAAGCGGGGGAGGAGGAAAGAAAACAAAACAGAAACCCGGAGGAGGAGAGAAAAAGAGAATCCTCCTTAACAGTCACTGGTTCCTACCTCCCTGCCCCCGCGCGCCTGCCCCCAGCAAGCCGGAAAATTGGCGATTTGTGGCGCCTTTGGAAAAGGGGGAGGGAGCGCAGGCTGAGCCGCGGAAATCTCTCCTTCCCATCGCTGGCCGTTCCCTAAACAAGATCCGGTTCAAATGGCAAGAGCCCAACTTCTGTAAGCCTCCTAGGTCAATATTTTGGTTGAGGCTTAAGGATGAGTACTAGAAATGACAAGGCAAGTAATTGATTCTAGTTAAACGCCGAAAGAGCCCGAAACCCAGGAGAGGAATCGGCTCGGGGCCGGCCGGAGCCACCACCAAGCGACACCACCTCCCCCGCCCCGACACCCTTTATTTGCTAAAGACATTTATTTCCTTCTCCCCGCCTCCCCCTCCCCTCCCCCTCCCCCCAGCTCTGTGCTGCTGAGCAGGACCGCGCAGTTCACTTTCTGCTTTGCGGGCGCCCGGGGAGGGGCGGTGGGGGTGGGGAAGTCTCCCTCGGGCCGCGATCGGCCCGGCCCCACCGCCTCCGGGCCCCGCGGGCCGCGCTCTCCGGGTGGAGGGAAGGGCAGGCGGCCCCGCGCCCTTCCTGCCCCCTATTATGCCTCCCTTTCCAGCCTCCAGCGGAGGCAGAGCGGGGGGGGGGGGCAGGGGTAGAGGGGAGGGGGGAGGGGCGGGGGCGCTGTCTCCAGCCGGGGTGAGGACCCCGAAAACCGCGGGGAAGGGGGTCGCAGGGCGGGAGGTGCTGCTGAGTTCTCTCCGGAGTTTTCTTCTCCCCAGGGAGTCCTTTCCGACGCACCAGGGGCGAGTTCTGAGGACACGCTCCAGGCTCCCAGCTTGCGTGAGGTTTGTGTGCGGGTCCCAGCCCCGGGCCGGCCTGGGAACTGCACTTTCCCAGGACGGCACCTCCTCCTCGGCGCCGGCGAGGAAAAATCCAGGCCACACTTCCCGCCCCTCCTTCCAGTTTTTTTTGTTTTTTGTTTTTTTTTTTTTGCGCGAGGGAGGTTTGCTACCTGATGCTCATCCGCCCCAGAGGAGCGTCAGGACGGTGCTTGGCCGGGGGGCGGGAAGGGACGGAGAAGGCCGCGGCGGGGGTCGGGGTCTGCCCACCCCCAAGCCCTCCGCTGGGGCCGCCTCCACGCCGGCGAGCGCAGCGCGGGCGCCCGTACTCCCCGCTCGCAGCTGCGGCCGCAGCGCCCCGGCCGCCCCCGAGTTACCAGCGCCCGGCGAGGGCGCCTCTCCCCGAGCCGCTCGGCGGCTTTCTGCAGCCCTCGCTGCCTCGCCCCCAGTATGTGACGTGGGTGACAATGGCCCAGGTTAGAGGGAGCCCCTCGTCGGCGCGTCCTGGGTGGTCGGACCCGGGCAAACACAAATACAAACCGATTGCTAAGCTGCGGACAATGAGCGAAATGTAGACAAATGTCCCGCTCCCGTTGGAAGCCTTTGTCCCGGCTCGGTTTTTGCATTTATTTCAGTGGAGAAATAATACATGATTGACGCTCTCTTTCAATGTGTCCTAACTGTTTGGAATAAATCTAAGGTTGTTCCTAGTTGTCATGGCATTCAACCCTTTTCAATGGACTATCTCTTCATTCATTTCTGAATCCGTCCACAATATTAAGGAAACCCCTTCATGTCGACGCTCCCCATTCCTCTCTTTCTCCTACTTTTCCTTTTCTCCTTTCTCCCCCTCCTTCCGCCCTTTCCCCCTTCCTTCCCCCCTTCCTCCCCCTTCCTTCCCCCTTCCTCCCCCCTTCCTTCCCTTCCTTCCCCCCTTCCTTCCCCCCCTTCCTTCCCCCCCTTCCTTCCCCCCTTTCCCCCCCACAAGAATGAGAAACTGGTTTGAATCATGTTCCTTGAACCCATTACTTTTCGTGCTTTTTTCCCCTTTCTCTTTCCAGTCTGCCTTTCCCAGCCTCCATCCGCCTTGCCTCTCCCTCCCCCCTCTCACTCGGGAGCTCTCTGCCCCGTCCAGTCGGAGGAGGGAAGTTGGGTTTCCAGGAGTCAAAGAGGCCCAGAGTTTGGAAACGGGGGCTGTCGGGCCTACCCCAGCCATTGTTACTCAAATAACTGGCGAGGAAAATTTCCTCAATCCAAGCTTTGCAGAAAAAAATCATCCTGGTCACTCCTCTTATTCCTCTGTCCCAAGGGAGGGGTGTCTCTCGGGGACCAGGGTAGGCTCTAGGAAGGGCCAGAAATGAGTCTGGTTGGGCCAGGCCAATTCTTGGGTTGGGTGAGGAATGTCCCCTTTGGCGAGAAGTGTCTCTTTTGCGTATCCATCTTTGGGAGGGGTGCCCCCAGACCCCTCCACGGAGCCTGCGCAGTTCCTCGTCTTGGAACCACCTAGTTCCACTTCACTCCCAACTTCTCCCTTCCCCCATAGTGGCCTTTCTCCCAGCATCTCATCAGCAGCGCCACAGTGGGTCATGTCCCCTCCCCGGCCCCTGAGAGCCTGCACGTCGGGCAGAGCACCTGGGAGACAACTGTTTTCCTACAGGGGGATCCAGCCTCCTGGGAACTGATCCTGGAGCGGGAGCGCTGACAACCGCGCCCTGAGAAGGAGGCCCCGGCCCAGTTCACTGAGGCGGGGCCTCCGCCCAGCGCAGGCCCCTCGGCCTCGACGGGCCTGAGTTCTCCCATACCACAGGTCGCAGGGGCCCCTTCCTTGCTGGAGCACTTGCGGGGCCACACTCCCCCGCCCGCACAGGCCGTGTTCTGGGTCTCTGCTCCCTCCTCCACCCTCACCCCTGCTAGTTTATCCTGCCCCTGACCTTGGGGCTGCGGAGCAGGGAGGGAGCCCGAGGGAGCCTCAGCCTGGCCTCCCGCAGCCACGCTCAGCGCCCTGCGGAGCCCGATGCGCTGTGCTCAGTGTCTCCCTCCTGGGACCTCGCGAATCCATTTTGCCCAGCGCTCCGTCGCTGGTGCCGTTCCCGAGTCCGCTTCCAAAGCGCTGACATTTGCAATTGAAAAGGCGCAGGGAGACCACCGGGAGGCCCGTAATTGAAGGGGAGAAACTCGGCTTGTTAGAGGAAGATCATAAAATGCAAGTCCCCCAGGAGTGGCCTGCGGACGCCGGGAGGCCGGCGGGGGACCAGCTGGCGGCTGGGGACAGGTCCGGTGCCCAAAGCACGCTCCAGGGTCTCCCAGACCTCACGCGACCCGAAGAGCGGGGCCAGGCACCAAATGAACATTTACACACAAATTAAACAGGTGATTGCATCCGGAGGGCTCCCCAAGAGGTCTCGCTGGGAGCACCACAGCCTGGTCTTTTCGAGCCAGGGGTCTCCTGCTCGGCGAGATCCCGCACACCCAGCAGGTCGAGAGTGCCCCGCCCCACGCCCCTGGCCCCTCCAGAGTCCTTATTAATGTCCCCGCTATCCCCACCCTATCGGCTCTGAACATATCCGTGTCCTCTGGCACCAGTTCAGCTCTGCTTGGATGTGAACGGCTCCCCAGCTCCGGATTCTTCAGTAGCTTCTTCCCGGGTTACATCTTGCAGCCAGGAGAGGACAATGTCCTGGGTTCCATCGTGTTTGTTTGGGTTTGGGCTCTGGGCTCTGCCGCCGGCGTTGCGGAGGTCCTGAGCGCTCAGCCTTGGGCCTTCTGCTGCGAACTTGGGGAGAAGTTGAGACGGTGCTGAAAGTTTGATGGCAGCTGGTCTGGGCCAGAGGGAGACATGTTTAGCTCTCTTTGGTGTGCGACAACCACCGAGTACCGCTGCCAGGGTCACCCGAGCAGCCAGAGGTCCCCTGCCCCGGATCTTTAGGCTCGGCGCTGGGGCTCCAGCTTCCTTACAAATCTCGAGCTCTACCTCCCTTTTTCCCACGTTTGGGACGAGCTCAGAGGGCGTCGCAGGTCCCGAGGGGAGGTGGGGGAAAGGAGGAAGACAATCTTCCTCCTCGCAGGCTGGAAGAAGCCTTCTTAGGAGGCTTCTCAGGCCGCTCAGCTCCTCCCTGCGGCTCGGGGTTCCGGAGGGACGGAAGCGCAGGCGCTGGAGAGGGCGCGGGGGAGGTGAACCACCGCCGGAGGCCCGGGCGGGAGGCGAATGTACACAGGGTAAGTGGCCCCACTCCAGGACAAGTGGCCCTCCAAGTCGGCCCAGTGTTTACCTGTTTACTTTCGCAGGTAGCTCAAACACGAGCGCCTTTTCTGAGCTCCGGAGCACGGGGGCGGCCCCGGTGCGCCCGGGTCCCCAGCTCCTTGCGCCCGCGCACCGCAGTTTGACGCCCCCTGTTGGGGGAGGGGTGAGCTCTGAACAGCAGCAAACAAGGCAGGAAAGGAAGGTCCTTTGGGAAAGTGAGGAGAGGCCTGGGCACACCCCACGCGTGGGAGCCTGGCTCGGTGTTCCTGTGGGTGAGGCGGGCTGGTGGGGCGCCCCCAGCGCCCCCAATCCCCGTTCCTCTCTCAATCTCAGAAGGCCTCTTGGCTTGAAGGCCTCTTGGGAGGCGCTCTGCTCACATCCTTCTCCTTTCAGGCTGGTGAGAGCTTGCTGGGTAGGTGCCTCCTCTAGAGGAGTTTAGGGCAGAAAAAGTCCGGGGCGGGGGTACCTTGAGGACCACTCTAAAACGGGGGTGGCCTTGAGGAGCCCAAAGCCTCGCAGCCCCAGGCAGCACCCCTCACCCTCCCCATCCACAAAAGCGCGACCAGTCATTAAAAATACAAGGTCTTTCCCATTATTTGGAAATACTAATTTGACTTCATTTCTTTTCTTTCTTTTTTGGAATGAAAAGAGGTTGAAAAGAAACTCCTTTCCTGGTACAGTACATGGCTGAGCGGGCCCCCTGCACATCCCATGTCAGATAACAGCCTTCAAGTGGATTAGTTTATTGTCTGGTTAGCGCCAAGGTGCAAGCGTTTGTCTTCATTCACTCTAGAAACAAAGCGCATTGCACCTTCCTTCTCCGCGAGGATTAGCCGCGCTGGACACAAAGGTTTTGTTGGAGGGGGAAGGTTTATTTTATCTCGGGTTGAAGACTCGGAGCGTGGCATGCACTCGAAATCAACGGGGACAGAAAATGTCTCCCCATCTGGTCCCCGAGCTTGGCGATAAAGACGCCCACCTTTAAGATGCACTCCTCCAAGGTATCCCATGGCAGCTTCAACTCCAGGTGGGGGAACGGGGGCTGCTGGAAGCAGGAGTGTCAGCTCTGGCCGCCGGATGAAAGATATCGAGGAGTGTGGCCCAGGGTACCACCTGAAGCGGGACCTTTCCCAACCAGAAAACTGAAAGGCAGCCTCATCTCTGGTGGATCCTGGCACCAACTGGCATCACCTTCTGCCCCCGAAGGAAGCCGAGGTCCCTGGAAGTCCCTGCAGGCTGTGGGGGCGGGAAGCAGAATGGAGCGGCTGGATGGGGGAGGCCTACAGCCCTATCAGTGAGGCCAGATCAGAACAGGTGCAAATCTCTGGCAGGAGACACCCACAGCCATCGGACAGATGGACCAGAAAGTAGGGACTAGTGTGAAGGGAAAGGAAATCTCAGTCCACTTTGGGTTCAAGTCAAAGGTGAGTTTTCTCTTTCTTTGCTCCATATTGTGTTAACTCTTACCACAGGAGGTAAGAGTGAGGGCACCTCCCAGAAGGACAATCCTCCCAAGTCACCAAGAAGATGTTGGGCAGAGAAGTTTTCCAGGCCCAGAGACAGAGCTCAGATTCTGTATCTGACCCCCCCCCTTTCCCCCTTCCCCCCTTCCTCAGGAGCACCAGGAACTCTATAAAGCCATGGAGAGAACTGATCTAGGGACCTAGAGCCTGGAGTCTCCCTGCAATTGTGGGCGCAGGGCGCAGGCATCCTTCTGAGCTATCTCCCCCTACTCTTCTTCAAGGTGAAATACACAACACTTTACCAATTATCTGGCTTAAAAAAAAAAAAAAGGCAGACATTTCCTGAGGACATAAATTGTAATAGAAATTAGGATTTCTCTTTTTATTAATCAGCCTCATTGTGTGGGTGTAAGACCCCGCGGACATATGTTAGGACTTTGATAAATGCGCTTTAATGAGATCTTTGAAAATGCATCCAATAAAATAAAAGGCGAGAAAAGCCGTTTTTAACTTTCATGGATGTTAAATTGAACACGAAATGTGGCTCGGGGCGCGCTGCAAAATGGAAAGGGCCTTCCTCCAATATTTTCTTTAAAAACGTAGCTCTAAGCCCCCCTTAGGGCAAATGAGCCCGTCCCAGCCAATCCATTGTCACCGGTTTATTGGGGAACCAAACGGCACGTCCCCCCGGGCTCACCCCTTTGCTTTATTCGTTCGCGCTTCTCTAATGATTAAATATGTTACAATGAGATTACGCATCGTCAGTGTTGCCTTCAGGAACGTTCTTCCAGCCAAGCTCGACCTTCCCCCCATAAGGGTGATTTCAATGCAGGAGATTTGGGTTTCTCAAGGAAACAGGGCGCCGAAAGCACGTTCTTATCTGAATTTACTTCTTAACACGTGACAAAATCATTACAAGACTTGGAAAATCCAGCGGCCTCTCCCAACGAGTCAGTACTCAGCACTTAGAGCTGGGCCCGGAGGGCTCTGTGCCATGTAGCGCTCGTCGGCGCGGGGAGGCCGCGCTCCCAGCCTGCGCGGAACCTGGGAGTTGTGCCTGGAGCGCGAGGAACCGACCCTCGAGGCCCTCGGGCACCAGCGGGAGGGGGTTCCTGGGGCTCTCCCTCTCACTTCTCCAATCTGAGCACCCGAGGTCCACAGCCCTCCTCCAGACGCAACGCTCCCTTCCCACCCCCAAGCGCCACCACGATCGAGAAGGCGCGAGAGGCGCGCCAAAGGGCCTCCTTGCAGAGTGTGTGTATGGGGGGGTGGGCAGAGGGGGCGCCCCTCGGAGACCAGGGCCTCAGCAGAGCCCACTGAGGCTCATTTCCGATCCTCTGGCGATCTCTACTGACACAAATGAGAACTGTCTGGCGCCTGGCGCGGTCCCCTCAAAGTCCAGGCTTGAGCCGCCTCCCCAAAGACCCCCCGACCCCTGCTCGGCCCCCAGCCCTGGTCCTTCCTGCCGGCGACTCCCGCCCCTCGCCTTCCTCCTCCTCCTCACCCCCCACCTCGTGGCCCAGTTCCGCCCGAGGAGCACCTCTTTCTCCGCTAGGCGCCATCTCCAAATTACCTTGGGGACATCGCCTCGTCCTGCAGCCCCATGCCGACCCCTGCGCACACCGGGGAGACTTACCCGGCGGAGGCGGGGCGGAGGCGATCCCTTCCCGGCAGCGGCCCCGGCGGCCCGGGAGCCTGCGGAGCCGGCGGTGGGGAGGGGCCCGAGGCGCGCGGCGCGCCCGCTCCGCCTCCCACTCCCGACGCTGCGGCGACAGCCTCGCCGAATCTCCAGGCGCGCCTTTATCTAGTCCCCCACCTCCCCGGACCCCCCTCCCCGGCGCCCCTCCTCCGACGCGCCCTCCCGGGCGGGGCTCCGAACCTCGCCGCGCCTCTCCTCCCCGCCATCCCCGCCAGCCGCACCTGCCGGTCCCGGCGGTCCCGCTCCCCGGCGGGCGGGAAAGTGCGCGGCGGCGGGAGCACCTGGCCTCGGAGGCAGGTAAAACTTTTCCGGGCCGCGGGCGCGGCGGGCGGGGCCTAGTCCCAACCCAAGCGCCCCCCTCGTGACCAGCGGAGCCGGCGGCGGACCTGAGACGCCCGGCACTTGCCCACCTGCTGCTTCCGGACCCCGTGGCTGGGCGACCGAGCTGAGGCGAGAGCCGCGAGAGGGGGCCGCACAGGCGGACGCGCGGGGGACACCGAGACCCCTCTCCCCTGGCCCGCGGCAGGGCCCCGGCCGGAGCGCGTTCCGGTCCCCCGCAGCTGCGGATGCCCGCGCGGGGTCTGGGGCCGGGGTAGCGACGGTGCTCGCCCGACAGCCGGGGGCGACGCTGGGCTCCTGTACGTCTCCCCGCGCAGCCGCGCGCCCCGCGCCCCCCGACCACCCCCGGCCGCGCGCGCGAGCGGGAGGCTCACCTGGAGCGCGGCTGCGCCGGGAGGCCCGGCCCGCGAGCGCGCAGATCCCCGGCCGCTCTTTATCCTGAGCCACCGGCGGCTGCAGAGCCGCGGGCGCAGGGGCACTGGCTCGGCGAGCCCTCCCCCTCCCGGCTCCGGCTCCGTGCCCGGCGGCCCCACCCTCCCGGCTCCGGCCCCGCGGCCGCCGCGCAGCCCCAGCGGAGGGGGCCGCTCCCCCGCGCCGCGCGCTCTGTTTGTTTTCCTTGCCCGACTGACGTGAGTCAAAATATTGGCCATATGTTCAGCGGTAATAAATTGGGTATGAGCGCAAACACACTTCGGCTTCGATGGCTCTTTCAGCTGCCACATGGCCGGCTTTGGAAGGAGGGGGCGCTGCCACCTTGCTGCGGCCCCATCCCCAAACAGGCGGGTCGGTCCCTCTCCTGAGCGCCCCTCGGAGCTGGAGATCTGGGACCCAGGGACTCTCCTCTCCCTCGCCCCTCCTGCGTCCCCAGCGGTGCCTCGGACCTCGCAGCTCCCGGCGAGCCCGGCTGCTGCCTAACAAGGTCGCCATCTATAAATTGCTCGGTCGCTAAGACGCCATAAAACCGAAGGGCCAGATGTGGCACGTTATTTATGTGTGAAACCGCGTTTACACTAGATAGCCGATCCAAGGCCGATAGCACGGCTCGGCGGGAGGTCACAGACCTCTCGCCCCAGGCTCCTGGCTCCTCCCCCAGCACACTCCCCCCCTCCAGATTGAGGGCTGTTGGTCTTTCTGGGAGAGGGATTCAGCTCTGCGGCCCAGGAAGAAAGTGATTTCAATGCACTTGTGCCAAGGTGCCACCTGTCCAGGATTAGAAGCAGCCTCTGGGATTTATTTCTGTAGCCTTTCTGTTCCTTTTTTTTTCATAGGGCCTGGGAGGCTGTTTTATTTTCCAGGCGGTTGATACGTCCCGTGGGACTTTGGTGTGAATAGGAAAGGTGGTATGTGAAAGCTGAAGCTGTTCAACCCTGCAGGTTGGTGGGATTTGAGGGCTGGAGCCTCCTGACCCCTAGGGAGGGATATTTTTGGAGGGGAGGCAGAGATGGAAGTGGAACAGTTCACCTGGCTGAAGGAGCACCTGAGATTATTCCTACCTCAAGCCTGACTGTGGACTCCAGTGTCACATGTCACCCACCTTATTTAAAAGGCAGCCAAGGCACTCAGACAGAGGTAATCCTACGTTGGACGTGATATCCGAGTGGCCCTGTGTGATTCTGGAAAGGGAGGTCAATACTGTGTAGTAACAGAAAACAATTGTTCCATTTTTCTCCTCCAGAGGGTGACCTTGGGGCTGCATGTCCCCAAACTGGTCACCTCACACTTTACTCACATGAATTCATTAAGAGCCATTGTCTCTCCTGTGCCATTATTTTACTATTTCTTGAAGTGAACCAAATTCCCTCTATGGTTAATAAGCACTGAGCCGGGCCCCCTACCTTCCTTTTCATCTTCAAAATGCCTGGGGTTCCCTGAATGACATCTTCCATCTGGCCAAGGAAAATCAGAGATGAAAAATGTTGCCCTACTGCAGGGAAAAACATAAGCATTTGACTTCACTATTACAAGTTACCCTGGGTCGGTGTTCACTGGATAACTGTCCTTAGTGGCACTTAAGGGTAGAAAAATGATGCTGTTGAAAGGGGTGGGAGAGAAGAGGAGAAGGGATAAGGGGTGGGGGGGGGGAGAAACCCATTCAACAGGTGCAAAAAAGAGCTATAAAATGAACCTCTTAACCTTAAGTGCAGAGCACAAACAGTGCTTCTCCAGATTTGCTCTTCTGGACCTTACAGTGAACTCCCAGAAATCTTTACTGCAGAGAAATCTGGGGCTTCACTCAAGCCTGCTGGAGTTGTTAATCTTGGAAAATGACTACTGCATTTCACTCTTCTTCTTGGATTTTAAGTCTCTACTTATGGTTCAAAACAAAATCTAGAGTGTATTTTTGCGTTTACGTCACGTCTAAGTGTAAACTCTGTAATCACTGATAAATCACTTCTCTGGATGAAAATATTGCTTCATGCCCAAAATTGGACAAAGGGATTTGAAGACAGACCTTCATATTCGTAGTCCTCACAGGGAGGGGCATCTTTGTCTAACAAGTGTCCCATAGAGAGGCTCATCTTTTTTCCCTGCCCTTCTTACTGATAACTGCTATGTAGTGAACGGGGATACAGACAATGAGCTTAGAAAGCCAGTGTTTGGTGTTCTCAGGTGGAAAACAGAGACATGAAACAAAGGGCACATCAAGTCAGTCGTTATATAATTCCCTTTGGGGGAAAAACTAGTCAAAAATAGCAAATGTACCAGGGCATCAACTAGGTAATTGATAATAAAAATCCATTACAAAGGAAATGCAGTGGGGAGCAAGATTTAAATAAAACATAACTGCTTAGGTAAACTCACAGGTCCTCTCTTTGAGCTTAACTAGCAATCCAGTACTGAACTTGGTACACGTAATTGTCCTCAGACCTAAACAGATTTCATGCAGTGTCTTTTCTTAGTTCCATTGTGTTTTATGCTGTTATTACTTCAGAGACATTCCTGAAGTAGACATTCCTACCCATGGACTCAAAATTCATGGACTTTTCCATGGGAAAAACCTTTCTCTACAAAGTTCTCCAAAGGTATCATCAGCTGCAAGGTGATTCTCTGGGAGTGAGCAGTTCCCGGTACTTACAAGTAAAAATCAACCCAAACAAAAACTTTATACTGCTTTGAACCCAGCTAGGAAGGGTATAATTGCATTGTCTTGAGAAGAGCTACACAGTCGTTCCCGTGGAGAGAGTTCCTTTCTCCTTACAGCTGCTTGGGCTGCTGTGAAGTTCAGTCAGTCAAGGAAGGCAGGTGCCTTGTTTGTGCTTTACTTGGACATCATGCATGGTGGCCAGAGTAGCTCCACGGAGGTGAGAGCTGAGATGGACTTGGAGGAAAGTCAGTGCCCACCACTCCCGACAATGAGGGGCTGTCACGAAGCTTGGAGCATCTGCAAATATCATCATCATGCAAAATGGGGTGTGGAGGAGACTCTGTAGATGGTTGATGCCCCTTCCAGTATCCTCAGCCAGAGAAAGCGTCAGTTGAGCTCATCCGACATGAATTCCTGGTCTACTTTATCTGAAAGCAGACCTGCTTCTTTTCCTCCAGTGCATCCCTCAACAGAGCCAGAAGGCAGATGACATAGTCTAATGAGGCTCTTGGACCCCCAGGGGCTGAGAATGATATCAGCTCTCTCTTATGTCCCGCACGGAACTGGGGATGAGCAAACACAGCGGGACACAGAGCATTTTGTTAAAGCATTGGCAGCAGCTGAGAAATTTGGTGCCACGTGTAAGATCTTCAAGAAGTAAAAATCAAATTCACCTAGAGATAGAAACTAGACTAGTGGTTGCCTAGGACTGGGGCGGGGGGCATGGGGAGGCTGGGGAGTGATGGCTAAGGGGTGGGTTCTTTTGGGGGTAATGAAGATGTTCTAAAAATGATGGTGGTGATGGTCATACAACTCTATGAATATACTAAAAGCCATTGAATTGTGGACATTAAGTTGGGTGAATTGTGTGGTATGTGAACTATATCTCAATAAAGCTGTTCAAAAAATGAAGTGCATTTCTTTTTTCATTTCGACTAGAAGGTGCTAGGCTAGAAGGTAGGAGAGGATGGAGTTTGGGGAAGACAGGTGATCCTCAAAGTTGTTTTTTATTTCCACAACTTTTATTCTGACCATTTTCAAACACACACAAAAGTTGAAAGCATAAGAGAGCAAACATTTGTGTACCCTCTACCTGGATTCAACAATTGTTTACATTTTGCCACTTATGCTTATCACTCTCTATAAATGCATTTTCTTTTTGTTGAACTATTTGGAATTAAGGTTGTAGACACCACGATACTTACCCACTGAATATTTCAGTATGCATCTCCTAAGAAAAGACATTCTTCAACATAATCACAATACCATTATCATGCTTTAGAAAATTAGCAATAATTCATTATTCAAATTTCTCAAATTTTACCCAAAACAAAATATACTTTTATAGCCAGTTCACTTTTTTCCAGAGCCAGGACCTATTTAAGGTTCACATGCTGCATTGCTGAATTTGATTTTTAAAATTTTAGTTTTTTATGTCCTCATCCTCTTAATTTACAACAGTCTTCATTGTCTTCCTTCTTTCTCTCCTTTCTAGTATTGAATTTTGAGAACCCAGATCATTTGTAGAATACACCCATTCTGGATTTGCCAGACTGTTTTCTCCTGGTGTCATTTCCCTTGTTCCTCTATCCCCTGAACAGCCACAAAATGGATGTTAGATCTAGAATCTGGATTAGGTCCATGCTTCACATTTGTGATGGGGATGCCATGTGGGTGGTATGTCACATTGCATCTCATTAGGAAGCAAATCATGTCCCTCTATTAGTGAGATTGTTTGATTACTTGGTTATGGTGGTGATTGCCATATTGTCCCATGTGAATTAGTAAGTGATTAGTAAGTAATCTTAGGGGCGAGTGATACTTTGGCACTGTTTCAATACTCTTTGTCACTGTGTAAACATTCCCCATATTCCCCAATAACTTTTCATCCAGTGGTTTTTAGCATCCATTGCCTGAATTCTATTGTTCCTTCTACACATACTTGTTGGTATTTTTCTGTAAAGAAGAGCTTCCTTTCCCTCAGCCCCCCTTGTGGACTCATGGAGTTAAGCTTTTTAATATGTTATAAGCAATTAACACTATTCTTTTGATGCTCAAGTTATCCAGATTGTACGGTGCACAGCAATGCACTAGAGTGTGTGGAGGGAAAAGTCAGACAAAGAAAATGATGAGAAACTTGGGGGAGATCATGAACCTGCAGAATTAGTGGTTTTTGGTGGTTCTTGGCAACCCAAGTTATCATGGCGGACGTTTGTGCATATTTCCAACTAACAGTGAATGGTTCATCACCCACAAAAAAAGCTCTTATTCCATGTTTCCAGGGAGTCCAAATGTGTTATAGACTAAAAGCAACTAATATATTGAATGTACCTCAATTAAATGTATCACCATTAAAATAAGACAAAAGAAAAGAGATTGATTTTAAGGATTCCTCATGTGATTATATAGGCTGGCAGGGTGGGCCGGCAGGTGGAAACCCAGGAAGAGCTGATGCTGCAGTTCAAGTCTGAAGACCGTCAGACTGCAGAATTCCTTCTTGTTTTGGTGAGGGAGACACAGCTTTTGTTCTGTTCAGACCTTCAACTGATTAGACGAGGCCCACCCACGTTATGGAGGGCAATCTATTTTACTCAGAGTCCACTGATTTAAATGTTCATCTCATTCAAAAACACCCTCCCAGAAACGTCCAGAATAATGTTTGACCACCTGTCTGAGTACCGTGGCCCAGCCAAGATGACACTTAAAAATCACCCATCACACCCTCTGATTAACTGATGTTGACAGTTGCTCCCCAGAACCCAGGAGTGTTTGTGAAAAGTCTTGAGCTAAGTTTCTGAGCAGCTGCAGCCACACGATGCCACACAATGCTGTGTCATCTGCTCCAAATCTTGCCCTTCCTGTTTCCTAGCAACGACCTGGCCTCTCACTGTGACATTCCTGGTAAATACTCTTCATTATAACTTGGACTTTTGAATCAGACATCAGATGCACTTCCTATAAGACAAATACATGTGGCCAGGATAGTGCCATTTGCAGCCCATAAAATTATCCAGTTGTTTGTAGGAGGGAGGTAGATCCAGGAGCTTGGTTTGAGTTTGGAAGGCAAATTGAGCCCTGTGGCGGCTGACTACACAGATCTCCAATTCTATCATCGTCCTAGAGTAAACCTAGCCTGCAGTGTACTTTGGAACAATGTTGGTCTCTGTATTGATCCTCTGATTGAATTAGGAGACTTGGTGACATTTTTAAGGCTGTGTGATTGCTTTCTTTCCAAATAGGGATATTGGATTCCAAGAACCATGCAAAGTTAAGGAAAGCCATGCTTAATATTGGGCTAATATTTAGAAGAGAATGATGAGAACTATGAAATGGGAATCTACTATAATTTGGGGCCATTTTGAGTAGTTACCATTTAACGTCTAGCCAGTGTAGGGGATTGGATCCTAACAGCGTTTTTTTTGTTTTATTTTATTTTATTTTATTTTTTAAACTCAGGGTCAGATCTTCACAGGCAATTCTTTTTTTAAAAAAATAAATTTATTTATTTTATTTATTTATTTTTGGCTGTGTTGGGTCTTCGTTGCTGCACATGGGCTTTCTCTAGTTGTGGCGAGAGGGGCCTACTCTTCGCTGAGGTACACAGGCTTCATATTGTGGTGGCTTCTCCTGTTGCAGAGCAGGGGCTCTAGGCGCATGGACTTCAGTAGTGTGGCATGTGGGCTCAGTAGTTGTGGCTCATGGGCTCTAGAGCGCAGGCTCAGTAGTTGTGGCGCACAGGCTTAGCTCCTCCGTGGCATGTGGGATCTTCCCAGGCCAGGGCTCGAACCCGTGTCCCCTGCATTGGCAGGCGGATTCTTAACCACTGTGCCACCAGGAAAGCCCCTAATGGCATATATTTTATTGAACACTTACTATGTCCCAGTGTGCTAAGGTCCTTTGTATGTATCATTTGATTTAATTCCCAAAATAACTGCATCGGTTAGGGAACACCAATTATTACCTTTATTTTAAAGATAAGGAAACTGATGTTTAAGGAGGCAACACACAGATTCTAGAGTCAGAGTGCATGGCCTGAATCTCCCCTCTTCCTTATGACCTCGGGCAGATTACTCAATCTCTTTGAGCCTCATTTCCCGGCTGTGTAAAATGGAGCTCATAGTAGAACTATTCTGAGTTTGTTGTGACGATGAGCTAAGACAATGTATGTAAAGGGAGTCTGCTGGTTCCTGGTGCGTGGTAGACACCCATACCTTCTTGCTTAAGTTACCATCGTTATAATTGGCTCTGATTACAGAAAAGCTGGGATTCCAATCCAAGTCTATCTGACTCCAGAAGCCATGCTCTTGACCATCAGATCATGACACACGACTTTGTCACCGAGTGGCAGCTGGAGAAATTCCGGAGAGTGTTTCCTTACCCCAAAGGGAAGTTTCTTATTTTTTCTCCCTTATTCCCTTTTCGTTTAATTTTTTTCCTCTTGTAATGTTTTCTTTCTCTTTGATTCTTGGCCCACTCTCTTGGTGGCATTCAGGACTAAATAAACAATGGACTCAGGGGTTCTATTGCTTTCCAGTAAAAGTTGTAACAAAGACTCTGAAAGTTTAACTTGGAAAATCATGTCACTTTCAAATAACATTGGTTTAGGGAGGTATTGCATTTTAAATGTGAGTTAAGTCTAATTCTTTGGTTTCTGGTCGGAGAGTTTGTCTCCCCGGGATCTTTCTCTTATGGACAGAAAGTCACTGGACAGGAGCAGAACTGGGTTGAGTTGAGTCCTGTGGTTAGGAGGGGCCAGGCTCGGGGCAGCCTGGTGGGTGTGGGGGTTGACCCTCATCACAGTGGGTGCTCTGTGGGTTAACTTGTCATCTCCCTTATGATGCCTGCAATATCTCCTTTCTACTGTATCCCTCCTGGGGGTTCTGAGGTCCCTACTATGTAAGAGAAGGTCAGGGATGGGCATATTGCTTGGGCTTGTACAACAGAGAGAAAAACCAACTGGCTTCGGTTTCCCTAGAAGGCACCTGGCCTCACTGCAATATTGGAAGCAAACCACCTAGAACAAGACACACAGAGTGAGTGAACTGGCATTTCCACGAATTATTCTGGATTCACGGTCACCAGCTCCCCGATGTGTTAATATGGTAGGAACAGGAGAATGAAGATGGGAAATTATGCTAGGTGACACCTTCCCCATCCTGAGCAGCTTTCCATAGGTGATGGGGGCAATCCACCAGCTGAATTACAAGTTTGCTTTTGAACTCTCTAGGGTTTTCTTGGAGACGTTAATGTTTATCTGACCCTGGTGAGTTTAGCTCTTTGGGTGATCTTTTGGAAAAAAAGGTATCATGGCTGATATCACAATAAAGTAAGTGATAAGGTCTGGGCAATTACAGCAGTGGAGGGAGAACAAATTACATTCAGACCCAATCACAAAATTGTCATCTAGATTATGGTTGTCAAATTTTAACTGGTGCTGATGTTGCTGTCAGGGAAAGAAACAACTCATCATAAATCTGTGATTCTTTGACAGTTTTCCATTTCAATGGGAGGCATCATGGAAGCAAATTTGATAAAGGACTTGGCAATGAGGAAAAAGTTTTCCTTTTTTCTCTTATCAACTTAAAGATCATCTGAGAATTTATAAATCTTTTTGGGCTTAAGGTTTAAAATTGTTTGCTTATGAACTTTTTATATCATGAGGATTTCACTTCAGAAGAAATGGCGTGACCATGCTACCCTTCACAGGGAGTGGGATGACTTTCATTTCTTCTAAAATTATCCAATCAATCAATCAACTAACAAGCTCATTGTTTTTACTTAGCCTGTATGATTACTTCGTGCATTAGTTTGCTAGGGCTCCAGTAACAAATACCACAAACTGGGAGACTTAAACAATAAAAATCTATTGTCTCACTGTCTGGAGACCAAAAGACCAAAATCAAGGTGTCAGCAGGATTGGTTCCAGGTGAGGGCTAAGAGGGAAGGACCTGCCCCCGACCTCTCTCCTTGGCTTGTGAGTGGCAGTCTTCTCCCTGTGTCTCTTCTCATTGTGTTCTGTGTGTGTGTGTGTGTGTGTGTGTGTGTGTGTCCATGTTTCCAAATTTCCCCCTTTTATAAGGACACCAGTCACATTGGATTAGGACCCACCCTGATGACCTCATTTTAACTTGATTACCTCTGTAGAGACCCTACTCCAAACATGGTCACATTCTGAGGTACTGGGGGCTAGGATTTCAACACATTGTTTTTGGAGAAGACAAGATTCAACTGGTTAACACTTGGGATGGGTTTAGGGTGGGAGTGCTGAGGCTCATGGAATTCCCAAAGCCCCAAGCCATGCCCAGGTGATGCCAGAGTTTAGTCCGAGTCTAGTACCTGCCTCTGAGTATAAGCAGCTTGGGATTGGGTGTGAAGTTGATGGTGGGCATTTAAGGCATATGACTTTGAAACGGATGAAAGTAAATATTTGGAATAACAATCCCATTGGGAAAATGGGCATGTATGTGTTCAATAGCTTAGGAAGTTACCTGGGACTGTTCTGCCTGCTGGTGGACTTTGTATATTTGAGTGCTGCCTAATTCCACTCTATCACATCTTTTTTCTCATCCCTACTATTTTTTTTTAAATATCACAGCATCTAACTATATGTCTCTGATAGACATCTAATTCTCACTGAATTAATGGGAGATTTTAGGCCTTTCTAATAACTGCCAGTGAATATTAAGATGTAATTATAATACCTTGATCTTTATATGACTTATGACTTTTAGGTGCTCACAGCTTACAAAGCCCAGCCTCGTTACTGTAATCCTCTTACCATCACTTGGACCTGAGTTGCAAGTCTCACTATTTCCATCTTGGGAGAGGAAAATCCAAGGAACAGAACAGGAGGATCTGTTGTTTGACACCACAAAGGCGGCCGCCAGCGCTGCCCTGTCCCTTTGTCATATCCATTATTCTGGAGAGTTCTCTATTGAGCTAGATTGTCTTCCAAAGCAATGCTTATGCTCTATTGTAGCATCCCCTGTGTACACTGGCTGGTGTCTGGGGCAGGAGCAGTTCTGGATGAATTGAGAAGAAAAACGACAAGACCTCTATTATAATGCACTGTTTATTATTGGATCAATATGATCGATGCCCACCTGTCAGATCTGTAACATTATCTGGGAACCAGCAGATGGAGCTGTTACAGATAGCATTCAGAGGTTTGTTTATTCTCCTGAGCACGTGCTTCCATCCTGGGGGAAATACCACTTCATTGTCCAAGCAGTGGGGTTGTTTGCACCCAGATGTTGAACACGCCTTTCTCTTGGCCCACGCCTGCAGAAGCGGAAGGTTGTTTAGGTGGGGGCCAAGGTTTTCATGTGGAAAAGGTCTGATGACAGTCTTCTGTTACCTCCTGCTGGCCGCTTCACGGCAGGAAAGGATGCTTGCCGCATGCAAGGAGAAAATTAGACACACTGCTTTCTGGAAACTCCACACTTAGAATCACAGAAACACTTATGTCAGGCAGACTAGGGGGAAGAGAGAGTCTTTGGCTGATGATGACTCGTTTCATAAACACAGCATCAATATTGATAGACCCCAAAGGATGCATATGCAGAATGTCATCTCTTGGGATTTGCAGGGACTATGTGTCCAGTAGAACATGCAGTACTATTCATTCAGCCGGACACAACAGATGCTTCTTACCTGTGTTATGGTGGGTGGAGGTGGGTTACTCTTTCCATGTTTGGATTTTGAGGATACTCAGAAAACTTAAACTAGATCCGTGTTCTTTTTATAAGGGAGGGTTTTCTTTCCTGGGGGAGCGATGGGAACTTAGTAACGATTTTCAAGCAGTATATAAAAGACCACCAGCAGGAAGAGAGGGACGCCTGCTCTCCACCGCCAGTGAGGCCAGAAGGAGAGGAAATTCGTTTGGGGCCGGCATGAAAGATGTGGGGTGACTAGATGTTCCAACAGCAAAGGCTGATAAATATTGAAACGTGTGCCATGGCCTTTTCCTCCAGGGCAGTTAATGAGCTGATTTGGAAAAGGAATCTCAGAGGCCATAAGTGTGAGGCAGTGAGGGGGAAAAATGAACACCCTGGGTGATGGTTTATGAATTATGAGTCTTTAAAACCTACTTGTTGATTTTCCTGAGGGAAGATGGTGTGAAGTTCACCAACGTGAACTACTTTTTGAAATGTTTAAAGCTTTAAAAGAAGTCTTCTTTTTTCTTTTTTTAACCCAAACTAGAAGCAATTAGTGGGATTTGGGACCAAATGTTCATTTTATTCTTTTCTAACTTAATCACTTTAAGAGTAAACGTTTAAATCACAATAAATGCTTGAGGAATGAGGTGTTTATGGTTACAACACTTACAATTTAATTTAGAGCTAATATAATTTTTTTGGTTTCAATGTAGTTGGAAGTCTTTCTAGAATGTATTTGTCCAAATTCTTCCGAAGTGATTCTGGTGTACTAGAGATAATTGAACATTGTAACGTAGTCTAGGATCTTGCAATTTCTGGAGTTACTGTGCAGTTTTAGAGACAAAAAGAGTGGGTGATTAGACTGTGTTCTGACCTAGGGAGCAACCTGGACCCTCTCCTTCGAAACGGAGAAGTGGATTCTTCATCCCCGAGCTGAGCAGGCCACCCCTCTGATGGACGGTCACCTTTCTCTGAGAGGTGGTGGCCAAATCATCGCCTGGGGTTCTGGTTAGTTCAGCTCCAGTCAATTAAAGTTCTGCTGGAGCCATGACTCTCATTGAGGATATCACATCCCAGAGGATCTTAGAAGGAAAATGCATTTTTCTATTTAGATTTTAGAATGTATTATGACGTTTTCTCCAACAAATAGAAGTGAAGTACTTTGAAGAAGGATGACTTTTCTAAACCCCATATGGATAGCACAGGACCTATGTTTACACACATATAATGTACACATATTCACACATAGTATATCTGTATAATATTTCATGTATTGTATTATACAATATGCACTTCTCTGCCTTTTTCACTTACCAATATATCTTGAAGAGTTTTGCATATCTCTCCTTCATTCTTCTTAGTGACTGCATAATATTCCATATATCAATGCATCATAATTTATTTAACTTATTTCCTAATGAGGGACATTAACTTGCTTCTAAATTTTCACTATATCAAATACTGCACCAAAAAATCCCTGAGTGTACCAATCTTTGAATGAACAGGAGAGTATTTGTTTAAAATATTGTCCTAGAAGAATAATTTCTGGGTTAAAAAGCTCACTTGAACGTTCTAAAACATACTGCCAATCTAAGGCATTTGTCTCTTCATCCAGCTGTCAGTTAATAATGTAGCTCCTGGAGAATGTGCATCTTAAGAGAGATGAATAATTGAATCTTCAAGTGTCCGAACATCTCTTCACAGCATTTGGAAAGAACTCTCTTCCTCCTTCTTATAACACTTTCACTCTCTTCAGTGCCTGGACCAGCATTTATTAACCACAGACAACGGGCTGGGTGCATTTGCAGGAGAAGGTAGCTGCTATCTGCTTTCTACACCTCCTGGCGTTTGCCCTGTGACAGCCAATCCTACCGTATTTTGCTGGTTGGATAAAAGACGGTAAGACCTTTCACTGCCCCTTCAAAGTCATTTCTTAGGTGCTCCCCATAGGAAGAGGATCTCAGGACGGTGGTGGTGGGCAAGGAATCCACCAGGCTTAAGCTCAGGTGAGGAGAGAGTTCTCCAATCATGGGGAATCCTCTTGAACCCAGGAGGGACGTTACACTGGGGAACCGAGTGAGGGTGAGACTAGAGCACCGGAAGGGGACTAAGAAGACGGGACCAGGCTCGCATATGAGATCTGGGAACAGTGAGGAGGAACCCAAGGAAGAGGTGTTTATGGGAAAGCAGGGAGCTTATAAAATGTTATTGTAGGAACAGTCAGACTGAATAGGAGGCACCAGAAAAAATGACAAGAGGTAAAGGCAGTGACAATACCAGGAGACAGGACGATGGCAATTCCATAATTAGCTGTGATCTGAGATCAATACGGTCTGTTTGGTTTGAGTTCCCTTATCCTTAACTCAAAAGCTGCTCTAGTGTCATTTATTGGCAGGCTTTTTACCTGGGCACAAATATCATTTGTAGCGTGCAGTATGGTGTGTGTGTGTGTGTGTGTGTGTGTGTGTGCGCGCGCATGCGCCCTTGCACATACATACATTTTCCTGGAGGATTGTTTTAATGCAAGATTTGTGGGTAAGTCTGGATTCTCGAAACACAGCAATGCCCAAACAGAGAAGAGAAATTGCCTGAATGCAAACTCTGAGGTGCAGCGCCGGCTGTCTGCACCAGGGACCAGCTTTCCAAAATCCAAAGATGTGCATAAATAGAGCATCTTGCCAGACACATGACAAAACAGGTAAGGGAGGCTCCTCTTTCCCCTTATGTTGAAATGTGAGTAACATTATTTTTTTGATGCAAAAAATACAGATCTATTGTGGAGTACAGGGCAAAATTCATGTGACTTTTATGATAAAACATAAGCTGTCTGGGAAATTTTGAACCTGCTGCTGGTTGCCTCAAACTATACTAGCCAAGCAAACCAAAAAGTTTATTTTCATGTACTTTAAACTCTGATTTTCATCATCTTTTCCAACTGGAATGTTTGGTGGGGAATCTAGGCTACCTTTCTTTAAAAACGACACAATCAATGAAATGCCTATCTTTGCCATTTAAAAACAAGGATCCATGCATGTTTTATGGAATTTCATACATGCTGCATGGCATCTGCTGGCTCAGATGCATTTCTTTCTTTTTTTTTTTTAAAAAAAATTTATTTATTTATTTATTTTTGGCTGCATAGGGTCTTCGTTGCTGCGCATGGGCTTTCTCTACTTGGGGCGAGCAGGGGCTACTCATTGCGGTGTGTGGGCTTCTCCTTGAGGTGGCTTCTCGTTGAGGAGCATGGGCTCTATGCACGCAGGCTTCAGTAGTTGTGGCACGTGGGCTCAGTAGTCGTGGCTCGCGGGCTCTAGAGCGCAGGCTCAGTAGTTGTGGCGCACGGGCTTAGTTGCTCCGCGGCACGTGGCATCTTCCCGGACCAGGGATTGAACCCGTGTCCCCTGCATTGGCAGGCGGATTCTTAACCACTGTGCCACCGGGGAAGTCCCTCAGATGCGTTTCTTTAAAGGAAGTCAGGAGAAGACAGCCAGCCTGAGAACTTTGGAAACCTGCTGACTCTCGACTTGTTTCTACGGTTGGCCAGATATTCACTCTCATCCCTGCTTGTTGCTAAGGTGGGGATGTCCATGAAGGCGCCCTTTCCTAAAGGAAAGGGTATTTTGCGTGAGTCTCTGACTTCCTGGGCATGAAGCTCCTTTCACCAGGAGCAAACACAGCCCTTGGACAGGTCTGGACTCACCTGGACTGAATTATCTTAGGTGGAGACGCTGTGTTTGTTCCAGGTACGAACACACGTAGGCGGCTGGCCGTATCCCAGAACGGCGCATAACAACCCAGAGTGCCTGGCACCAAAGCGCACTCCCCAACCAGTCAGAACACGCATTGTTCATGCTTCCTATTAGCAGCTTCCTGGAGGACGACAGCCACTGCTTGCGGGGATCTTAAGTTTCTGTTGCTTACAGCAGCCAAAGTTGCCATGTGCATGCATGAAGAGCATATGTATATATACATACATATGTATATACTTAATGTATATAGGTATATACTTAATGTATGCATGTGTGTGTGTGTGTATACTTAATTTGTCACTTCCAAAATATGACCACTCTGCAAAATTATTTGGATGAAACAGGTCTGATGGACAAGCCCACAGCCAGTGTGTGAGAACTTTGGAGGCGAGGTGACGAGAAGCTCCTGGAGCGTTGTATTCATTCTTAACATGCAAAGACAGCCACGCGTTGGAAGCTAATACTCTAGCAAGTCTGAAATCTATTATTATTTCTGAGTATTAGCACTGTTTGGTGTAGAATAACTTAACCGTAATGACACTTTGAGAAATCAATATGACACGAGAGCCAGTGTGCATTTTCTTAAAGATGAACTGGCTGATGGTTTGAGCAAGGTTTTAACAGAAGGAATCAGCAAATTTCAAAAGTAAATGAATCAGAAACTGATAAGCAAGGAATATATTTGTAGCACATAAATGATTTTGGTTTAGCTCGTGATTATCACCGTATTGTTCTAGAAATATAGGTTAGGCTCTTTTGCTTTGTGTTCGAATTAATCCATATGTCCTAGAGTTGCACACATTTGGTGTACTTTAGGAACTTGTCACTCATCAGCAAGAAAATCAGATGTCTTTTTCTTAAAAGACACTCAATTTAGTATTGCTCAACAGGGTAGTATGAAAAGTTGAAGATGGAGAGAAAGAAGGTTGGCTTTTTTAGTGACTGAAAGAGAAAATCATATCCTCTCCTAAGATTCCCTACTCTTTTTCTCAAAGTGAAAATAGCTTAATTTTTTTTGCTGCTAATATAAGAAAATTAAATACTTGTTGAAAGTAGTTTAAATAACCCAAAAAGTAAAAGGTGAAAGCACCTCTACCCCACAGAGATGACAACTATTAACAATTTGATACATATATTTCTCAATTTTTAAATGCATAGATATTAGTAAATATGTATAAATAAAATAAATGGGGTTATTCAGTATCTACTGCTCTGTAAACTGCTTTTCCATTTGACTGGATCTCTAGGATGCCTTTCCATGTCAGTAAATACTGATCTGGCATTAAAAAGATGTTCCATCATTTATTGCACTAGTCCCCTGCTGACAGATATTTAGTTGGTTCCAATTTTCTTTTATAACCAACATTTCAGCCATTATTTTGTATCTACATTAGTGTATATATTTTCAATTATGTTCTTAGGATAAATTGCCATGGGTGCTATTGCTGTCTTTTTTTTTTTTCTAAAAACTTTTAAGCAAAATACTTAGGTTTTCTGGTATAAACTTTAAACCTGTCTTAATTATCCACATGTTGGGGCTGAATTCCTGGCTGGATTTCTTCTGTCACCAGTGGTTGTGTCGGCAGAATTCTAAGGTGGCCCCCAAGATTCCAGCCCCACTGCTGTTTGCCTGTGTATGATTCCTGCCACTGAGTGTGAGGCAGATGATGAATATCATGGGACATCTCTCCTGGGTTGCGTTACTAATCAATTGATTTTGAGTTCATCATGGGGGAGATTATGGGTGGGCTTGACCTAATCAGGTGAGTACCTCCTGCTGGTCAGGAAGGAAGCCAACGGCCATGTTGGGAACTGCCCAGGGACCAAATGGCCAGGAACCTTGAGTGACCTCTGGGAGTTGAGTTGGGTCCCTGGCAGAGAACTCAGCCCTACAACCACAAGGAACTGAATTCTTCCAGTGAATTTGGAAGAAGACCCTGAGCCTCAAATGAGAATTGCAGCCCCAGGCTGTCCCCTTGATTTCAGTCTGGTGAGTCCCCCAGGATCAAACCCAGCCAACCCGTACTTGGGTTAAATTTGTCTTGTTTAAGTAGCTAAGTTTGTGGTACTTTATTACACAGAATAAAAAACTAGTATCATGGTGAATAGAGGCAGGGCACTGCTATTGTGTTCTGGATTTTTCTTGTGGCTGTCACACCTGGGGACATGAAACCTCCCCAAGTACCCACACTTTACAGAGATGTGGTGGGCCAGTCTGAGCTCATGGCCATGGACTTCTTCCTGGAGACCACAGTTGGGAACCTCAGTCAACAGTCCTGCCCTTCAGGAAGACTTCTGTGGAGAAGAAGAACCCAGCTTTGCTCTCTTGGTGCCAGAACGTAGGCCATCTCCCTATAGGGCCTTTTAAAGAGATTTTAGTTAGTCTAGCCGTTTTAAATTATTTAATTGACTTTTCCTAAGATATAAATAACTAATGACTACTGGTTTGGGCCCATGGATTCTTATTTTATTCAAAGGATTATAAGCTGTTACTATCAATCATTTTGATGCTCAGATTGTCATAGGTTTTCCTGGAGGTGCTCCTTCAAGCTGGCTCCTATGTCCTTTTGACCCATCCTATCATTTTTTGAGCACTTCTCTGTGTGTTCTGGCACAACAAGGTATTACAGATTCATCTTGTACATTCCCTGGAATTGACCATTCCTACAGGGAACCCTTGTTCCTTTCTGTGGGGAACGGTATTTAGAAACCAAGATCTGAGCAGTAGAGGTGCTCACGGCTTCTAGGCCCTTCTGAGCTAAGAAATTTCTTTTCTCCCTTCCTCCATCTCTCCTTTTACTTCTCTCTCTCTCTCTCTCTCCCTCTCTCTCTCTCTTTCTCTCCATCTGTCTATTTATGTTAAAAACCACGAGTTCATCCTGAACTCATTTGCTTCATTTGGGATAGAAATTAAACACAAATATTGTGAGTTTCTTGAAATTGTTGGAAGATCTTTTCTTCCGCTCCTAGAAAATGTCCTTTGTGGACTGATTTCTCTCCTATCGTGTTATTAAAGCCAAACTAGGAACAGTTTAACCATGCACTATGCACTGTGAGTGAGTTGTCAGTCCAATCTGGGTCAGACATGTTAACAAGAGAGGAGAAGGCTCATTTGTCACGTTAAAAGCTTTAAATATTTTGTTCAGTTCTTGTTTGGGTTATCTATTGCTGTATCATAAACTGCCCCCACAACTGAGTGGCTTAAATACAACGACCATTTTATCGTATCTCACGATTTTTTATGATAAGAAGTCAGGCCTGGCTCAGCGGGGCACTTCTGCTTTACCTGAACATCGACTGGGACTCCTGGGAACTATTTAACCGGCGGCTGCTCTGATCTGGACAGTCCAAGACTCGTCACTCGCATGCCCAATTTCTTAGAGTGCGTGTCTAGAACGCTGGACTGACCCTCGGTGACTCAGGAACTCTCCTCGTGGTCTTTCCAACAAGCAGCTGAACTTCCTACATGGTGGCTTAGGGTTCCAAGAGTGAGTGTTCCAAGAAGCAGGAAGTAGAATTTTCCCCTCTCTTAAGGTTCAGGCCTTGAAACTGGTGCAGTGTTACTTCCACATTACTACCACATTCTGTTGGTCACTGTGGCCACAGACCTTACTCAAGACTCTGGGGAAGGGACACAGTCCCACCTCTCAGGGGCAGGGTGCCGAAGAACGTGTGGCCTAGACGAAATGGCCCACGATTCCAATTGCTGAGCAGCAAAACCCCCATGAGTGTAATTGCAATTTTCTATAATAATTGCTTACACAGCCTCCAAAAGAACAGGTCTAGTTTTTATAGTTCTTTTATTCTTCCCATTGTGTTGTCTCAATTGTATTTATTGAAATGCCGTTTTCTGTCCGATTAATGTAAAAATAAAATTTGGGCTTGTATTTTGTTTGTCTTTTTAATTTTATTTTTCTGATAATTCATTGTTATTATATTTAACAAAACTATTTGTCTGAGGCTGATTGGAAGTTAAAAAACCCCTGGTCTTCCCCCTCAGATAGTTTGAGCAGAGCTATTTCAGGAGACTGGGTTCTTGGGGTCGTGCATGATATAACTGGGTGGACTTGCAGGCAACGACCCTGGGTGGGGGGCGGGGATCCAGCCTCTGCGTCCATCGCCAAGCTGAGCTCTTCGGAACCCTGGAACCCGGGTGTCCATACAGTGAAGGAATAACTTTTTCTTCTCCCAGACGCGAGACTCATGGGCAAACCTACAGGGCAGCTTGCTGCCAGAGGGCCCACTGTTTCCCTCCCAGAGGGATAGCTGTGTACAAGCCCAGCCAGAAGAGGAGTCATTTCCAGCTGAGACCCCGAGAGACTCCTGATGGCGTGAATCAGAGCCCCCTAGGTCTTCAGCATCAAGACACCAAAGAAAAAGATATTTAGAGTTAAATGTAAAGGCTTACATTTGGGTAGTCACAACCCAGCCACACAAGTTCAGAGCAGAGATGACATGTGAGAAAAGGGGCTGTAGGTGACCCTAAGTAAGGTCAATCGAAGCCAACATGCCCAAAACATAAGCCTTAAATTAAATTAAAAAAAAAAAAAGAATGTGTCTGGATTCCATTCATGGAAATTCATATCTGGTACAAAGGCAGGAGAGTCCCACTGTGTTCCGCCCTGCTGAGAAGATGTACTCACCCACTCATCAGTTGTTAATGTTCTGCCTCCTAGGCTGAACTCCAGGAACACACGAATGAATAAGGTTCAGGGCCAGCCACGGAGAAGCTGCTGTTTATTTTCCTGTTACTCAGAACATGGTATTCGTACTTGGGACAATACAGAGGGCTGTGCTCTGAAGCCACACATTCTCGGGGAGGTGGAAAATTAGAGTGAACCCTCAGGACATAACCGGAAGGCGGAAAGACTCAGATGATCACATACGGGTGAGGTTTAAAGGAACTGAGGCTGTTTGATCTGGTGACAAAATGAGAGGGGACGCTTGCTGCCATTTTTAAAATGTCCCAAACTGTGACGACAAATATGCAAGCCACCACATGGGCCTATTTAAAATAAAATTAATTACAATTGAGTAAAATAAAAAATTCCGTTTCTTGTTGTACTAGTCACATTGCAATGGTCAGCGGCCATAAGTGCCTAGCGGGCTGTCATAGCAGCACAGATGCAGGACACTGCCATCAACGCAGGGAGTTATGTTGGGCGGTCCCAGAAGGGCCCCCCATGGAAGATGAGTCCCCACATCCTCATTTTGTTTAGATTTTTTTTTAAATTTTATTTATTTATTATTTATGGCTGTGTTGGGTCTTCGTTTCTGTGCGAGGGCTTTCTCTAGTTGTGGCAAGTGGGGGCCACCCTTCGTCGCCGTGCGCGGGCCTCTCATTATCGCGGCCTCTCTTGTTGCGGAGCACAGGCTCCAGACGCGCAGGCTCAGTAGTTGTGGCTCACGGGCCTAGTTGCTCCGCGGCATGTGCGATCTTCCCAGACCAGGGCTCGAACCCGTGTCCCCTGCATTGGCAGGCAGATTCTCAACCACTGCGCCACCAGGGAAGCCCTCATTTTGTTTAGATTTGAGGGTTGAAATAATGATGAAAAATAGCTGAGAATTTGAGGAGGATAGATTTAGCTTTGTATTAGGGAAAACTTCTGAACAGTAACAGCGGTTCAGAGATGACTTGAAGACAGTGAGTCCTCTGTAACTGGGCTAATTCAACTCTGGGCGAATTGCTTTGGTTGTCTTTTTTTTCTCTGAAGGATTCTCCTTGTTGTGAAAGATTTTTTTTTTTTTAACATCTTTATTGGAGTATAATTGCTTTACAATGGTGTGTTAGTTTCTGCTTTATAACAAAGTGAATCAGTTATACATAGTCCCATATACACATTCCCATATCTCTTCCCTCTTGCATCTCCCTCCCTTCCACCCTCCCTATCCCACCTGAAAGATATTCTTTATCAAATGCTTTTTCTGTTCTAGCTGCTAAGCGCCATGCTTTCCTTACATGATCACATTCATCATTTCAACAATTCTGCAAGTCAGGTAATATCATCTCCTTTTTACAGATGAGGAAACAGAATCAGCCAGGTAAGTTGACCAAGTTCTGGGAAGTGCAATGGATCAATGGATTTTTTGGGGTCTGATTCCAAAGCTCTTAGCTGGTGTGCTTTAATCTTGAAACTAGTAGATGCTCACTAAATACTGCTTGATTGAACAAACTGCACCAAGCAAATATATTAGTTTCTGAAAAACAAAAACAAACAAACAATATTCTTGTGTGACTTATGTAATATGATCCCAACCGAGTAAAAATCAATTATGTATAGAAGAAAGAAATATTAGTGACAAAATATTCATGACAAAATATGACAATATATTAATATAGTGGTTAATAGTTCTTATTACTCCAATAAAAAATAAAAAGCTAAAAAAAATAATTCTTGGTAGGATTAGAGTTCATTTTTCCTTTTAAAAAAAAATGCAACATATACTGCTGTTTACTCAACAAAACAAACTTTACTTAAAAATATCAGACGGGGGACTTCCCTGGTGGCACAGTGGTTAAGAATCCGCCTGCCAATGCAGGGTACACAGGTTCGATCCCTGGTCCAGGAAGATCCCACATGCCGTGGAGCAACTAAGCCTGTGCGCCACAACTACTGAGCCTGTGCTCTAGAGCCCGTGAGCCACAACTACTGAGCCCATGAGCCACAACTACTGAAGCCCGCGCACCTAGGGCCCGTGCTCTGCAACAAGAGAAGCCACCGCAATGAGAAGCCCGTGCACTGCAACTAAGAATAGCCCCTGCTCGACACAACTAGAGAAAGCCCGCACACAGCAACGAACACCCAATGCAGCCAAAAATAATAATAATAAATAAATAAATTAATTAAAAAAAAAAATCAGACGGACACTAAGAGAATCTAGTGACCACATAGAGTTCCAATTAACTGTGGCTGGATTACAAACCGCCCCAAACATGGCAGTTTAAAGCAACAATGAGTTATTATTTCTCATGCTTCTGTGGGTTGGCCGGGTGGTTCCTTAGCTGGTCTCCCCTGGGCTCACTTACGCAGCTGTGTTTAGCCGGAGGTTGGCTGGGCCGGCAGGTCCAGCGTGCCCTCACTCGCATGGCTGGCAGGTGGTGGTGACTCCTCCGCATGGCTCTCCCCCAGTAAGGCTTTCACCTGCATCCTCGTGGTTTCCCTGTAGCCTTCCAAGAGGACGAGGGTGGAAGCTGCAATCTCTCTTGAGGCCTGTGCTTTGGAACATGCCACATCATCGCTTTGGCCGCATTCTTTTGGTAAGAGCCAGCCTGGACTCAAGGGATGGGGAAATAGACTTTACTTCTTGATGGGAGAATCGGCAAAATATTACAGCCATGTTTTAAAATCTATCATCTGTAGAGAAACCTGCGTCTACCCTCGTGGAATAGGGGCAGATAATGGTCTGTGGATTGTCTCAAGTACCATATTGGAATGTTGGATTAATGTCCTTGTGGTCTGTGGGTGATTTATTTAGAATGATCACAGCTGCCATGCAGCTTCTTCGTACGTCCCATTTTGGGCCTGCGATGGCTAAAATAGAATCTCAAACACACTCAAATGTCCAGGCATTTTACTTCTAAGTGAGTATGCTCAAGTGGAAATCATAAATGGAAACCAGTAGTGTTTATCCAAGGGAAGGACCTCTGAATGATATTTTCAGAAGGATTGATGGTCTGAAAGATGAAGGGAAAACTTGATCAAGCGAGCAATCCAAATGTCCACCAATGCATGAATGGATGAAGAAAATGTGATGTATATATACAACGGGATAGCGTTCAGCCTTAAAAAAGAAGGAAATTCTGACATAGGCTACAACATGGGTGAACCTTGAGGACATTATGCTGAGTGAAATAAGCTAGTCACAAAAAGATAGATGCTGTATGATTTCACTTATATGAGGTCCCAGAGTAGTCAAACTCAAAGAGACAGAAAGCAGAGGGGGGATGTCAGGAGGGAGATGGGGAATTGTTGTTCGGTAAGTACAGAGTTCAGTTTTGCAAGATGAGAAAGTTTTTGGAGATTTGTTGCACAACCACGTGAATATATTTAATATTACTGAAGTATACACTTAAAATGGTCTACATGGTACATTTCATGTTTTTTTGGCCACAATGAAAATAACTGGATCAAGTTTAAAAAAAATTTTTATTTTATATTGGAGTATAGTTGATTTACAATGTTGTGTTAGTTTAAGGTGTTCAGCAAAGAGATTTAGTTATACGTATTCATATATCTATTCTTCTTTGGATTCTTTTCCCATATAGGTTATTACAGAGTATTGAGTAGAGTTCCCTGTGCTATACAGTAGGTCCTTGTTGATTATTTATTTATTTTTTTAAAAATAAATTTATTTATTTATTTATTTATTTTGGCTGTGTTGGGTCTTCGTCTCTGTGCGACGGCTTTCTCCAGTTGTGGCAAGCGGGGGCCACTCTTCATCGCGGTGCGCGGGCCTCTCACTATCGTGGCCTCTCTTGTTGCGGAGCACAGGCTCCAGACGCGCAGGCTCAGCAGTTGTGGCTCACGGGCCCAGACGCTCCGCGGCATGTGGGATCCTCCCAGACCAGGGCTCAAACCCGTGTCCCCTGCATTGGCAGGCAGACTCTCAACCACTGCGCCACCAGGGAAGCCCTGTTGATTATTTTATATACAGTTGGATCAAGTTTTAAAAGATGTAGTGCTCTCATGCAGAGCTCTTCTGCAGAGCCCAGCTCACACCATGGTCCCCTTCAGTGCCCTCAGCTCTGGGAGCCTTGTTGCTCGGTGAGATTGGCGTCAGGAGACCCTTTGGAGGAAAGGGGGCAATATCAGGAGAGGGCAGGGTTCCCATCTTAGGGCGTCCAGACGCAGCCTGTGGGGTTGGGTGGGCCATCTGGTTAGGAACCACTCCACGTTTGGAGGACTCGCTTTGGTTCAAGCTCATTACAGCGTAGGTGTCCACTGAGCTCAGAGCCTTCAATGCCAGCTGCTGGTCATGAAATCAAAACCTTACAGTTGCCAACCATTTTGTCAGTTTTTGCCCTGAGCATTTGCAAAGTCTCTTCGTTTGGCCCAGAGTTCCATAGCTGAAGACAGGAAATTTTCTTATGGGGTTCACCTCACAACTAAAACAATGGATGTTTCTTCAGTGGCCTCCTTCTTTTCTGTTGTTGCATAACTGAAGTGTGTTGGCAGTCGAGGCCTCTTCCATATTTTAACCCTTTGGATTGTGAGCTCATTCATGTTGCCTCATGGTTGCAAAGTGGCTGCTGCTCCCCTCTTCAGGCCTCACGTTTGCTTTCCAGGCAGGGAGAAAGGGGGACTTGCCAAAGGGCAAAGAAAGCATATTCAACAGGAACGTACAACTTTCCTGGAAGCCCCATCTGGCAGACCTCTCACTGGCCAGCACTAGAGTCAAGTCCTCTGACCCCCGCCAGCTGCAAAGTGGCTGGGAGTAGAGGGTTCTGGGGTGGGCTGGCCCATGATTGGCACGTCTCCCGCAGTCAGTCACCTACTCAAGGTGGTCCACATCCATCTAACGGGCACCCTCTGGGCACCACTATCTCCCACAATCACAACCAGAGACGGAGCTCCGCCTGGATGGCAGGGAAGCTCGTGGTGCCGCTCCAAGCCAGCCCGCGTCTAACATCCACGTCCCAGGTGCTGCTTCCAACATTTACCCTCATCCTGATAAACCCCTTAAAGACAGAGGACATTTTGCTATCTATATTTACCGCAGGCACAGCACGGCCTTGCATTTAGTTTGTGCTTAATATATATTTGTTGATTTTTTGAAATAATTGGATTTCTTTCCTCTCTTGTCTGAAGATAATTCCAGACTATTCCAGGGCTGGTCATTGGGAAGGGACAATGGGACAACAGTTACTGGAACATAGGCACACTTGCCTTTTCTTCAAGGTGGCGGATGCAGTAACATCACCTTGACGTAAGTTCCTTCCTGGGGCTGATGTTTTGTGCTCATGCCTCTCTCTCCATCTCTTGCTGGGTCTCCGTTGGCAGGTGCGCCCATATATACTCAGTAGCTGACTTGGTGACAGAATGAAGTAAAAAAACAGAAGCTCTGCCTTTCACCTGATGACAATCACAGGGCTGTTTAAATAGCAGGGGTTATTAATGTGTATTTGTCCCTTTCTCCCTCATTCTGCTTAATCATTGTCAGGAGGGTCAGAGAATGGTCTGGATGTTGACAAAAGCCTGGAATAACTAACTTAGTGCTAAACTTCTAACCAGGATTGTGAGGAGGGAAGGCTGCTTCTCCAAGACGTTTATTTTGTTCTGGATCCTAATGAGCCCTCGGCAGCCCTAACAGCTGCCTGGCATTGGCGGGCCCCGGGCCACTCTGCTGGGGTGGTTTTGCACCACAGACTGACTTGTACGGTTCTCACTGAACCATTTCTGAAGCCTCAATTTCCAAGGTCTTCCATGGCACACTGTAATTTCAGGCTTGACAATGATGCTGACAAGAGTGAAAAGAAAACATATTTAGGGAAACAGGAATTTCTCTCAACTTTTATTTTGACATTCAGCAGTAGATGATGGATGTTTTAAATTACTCCTGATAAGAAGCTATCGGTAGGAGCTATTTTGTTTCACAGATACCTGGCAGGTCAAAAACATACTCAAATTGAACAAATATTCTCAAATTAAGTACAGAGAATAGTAAGGCCAAGTAACTCGTGCTGCAGAAAGGAAGGGAATTCAAAGGAACACAGCTACCACTACAGCGCTCCCGTGAGCCAAATCGTGTAGGGACAGACAACTGGGGTAGCCAAAGTGGAAACCAGACGCTGGCTGGTTTAATCTAGAAAGAGCTGGAGCCGCTTAGGAAGGGGTGGAGATCCAGCACCCGGGCTGTCAGGGGAGCGGGGTGGCTCGGCTGCACGAATAAGTCATTTTGAGAGCCCTTCAGTTTCAAATGTATTTCCTTAGTCACTTAGTCTCTCTGAGACCTTAGTTTTCCCATCTGTAAAATGGGATGGTAACATCTTCGTCGAGGAGTGATGGAGGTGTGTACATGAAACTGCTTCGAAAACCGTGATGCTTTTCTTTGGATAAGTACCATCTGCTATAACAATAAAGATAGTAGACGTGCCTCCTTTGTAAATCATTTTCAAGCTGTTAGAAGTTGTAAATTATATATACATACAAAATATCTATAACAGATATATGATATATACATTATTTTAAATAATTGTCATTGTACACACATTTAGTGAGCACCTACTATGTGCCAGGCACTGTGCTTGGTGCTGGCAGTGAAAACCAGTGAGGCAAAGTCCATGTAATGCTTTGTCATAACATCACTACCCATATTGCCTGCTACTGTTCGTAAATAATGTTAAGAATTGTGGATACTTTTAAATACAAAGAATTTGTTTTATTGTTATACTTTATGTAAACTATACAAAGTATTCATTTTCTTGCTGTCTACCAGTCTCATGTGCAGTATTTCATGCACAAGGGACTAAATGTTCAAGTGGTAAAGGAAGACGGACAGTCTTTTCTTGAGTTCACAGGGCATTCTTAGGCACCCAAGAAGCAGATCCTAAGACGAGGATTTGAGTGCAAGACGTTCATTTTGGAGAACAGATGTGTGAACACATGGAAATGACCGGGAAGGGACGAGGTTTACCAGTGTGTGTGAGTGTGTGTGTTCCAAGCATGTTTGGGAAGGGGAACTCTGCAGTCATGCAGATGGGGGCTGGCTGGGCACCTTGTAAATCTGGCTTTTCAGCTAAATTGACAATATTTGTACTCACCTGCTGATAAAATTGAAACACTCCAGTTATGTTTGGACACTAAAATGCAACTGCAAAATATTCGGTGGATTTTGAGTATAAAAATCTCAAACATAGATCAGGGGTAAACCCTGATTATGGTAAGCTGACCCCATTTGCCAGAGAATTGGTTAGAATTGAGCATGTGACCTCGCTCAGGCCAGCGAGATGTGGGCGGGGCCCCTTGGTTTGCGGGAGATTTTCCTTTCTCCTAGAAAAAAGAAGCTGTCCTATTTATTTTATTTTATTTTTTTCACACACACACACACACACACACACACACACTGTATTTTATTTTTACAAGAGATAAATAGACTGACACCAAGCATTGTACATGGATGACCACAACAAAAGCAACAATGATTGCAATTACCAAACATGAAACACACTCATACTATGTCACAATATTGACATTCAGTCCAGTAATCCTGCACTGTAACAGAAGCTGTCCTATTTATTATTGAAGGTACAAAAATTGGAATGGATCTACCTTTTGTTATGTGAGATCATATATTTTCTTTATTGTTGGAGCCATTTTGAGTTGGATTTTCTGTGACTTGGACTTGAAAGCATCCTAATTCACACACTAACATTTTTTGAGCATCCACAATGTGTCAAGCAGTGTAATAAGCATGTTCAGAGCATTACTTCATTTAACTTCACTCATTTATTCTAGAGGCAGATACTGTTATCTTTAGAGATGAAGAACTAAAGTCCATGAAAGTGAAGTATGTTGTTGAAGGTCACAGAAAATGACTGAGCTAGGATTTGAGCCTGGATTTTCCAACTCTAGAGGTTAGGTTCTGAAATCATGGCTATACTCCTCTCTGAATGGACCAAAATTGTCCAATCTTCAGTAGGACGGATTTCCTTACTGAAGAAAGTTTTAATAAAAGGCCTGATACATAAAACCATCATGTGCTAAATTATAAAGCAACTGGTCACATGAGGAAAACATTTGTAACATATAAATATATGAATGGATGATAGATAAAGGGTTAAGAACTTTAATGTATAAACATACTTTACAAGTAAAAGATGTTTGTAAGAATTTTCAACAGAAAAAAGAAAATTGAAAAAATTTATATTTCAAATAGGAAAATGGGAAAGGACGTTAATTTGCAATTCACAAAAGGAGAAATACATTTGATCAATGAATAAAAGAAATAACCTTAATCAAATACACAGAAAAACCAGGAACCAATGTGCATATAAAAATGGTAATGATGAAAGAAAAAAGTGTTAATAGCTAGTGTTGGCAAGGAAGCAGTGAGATCAGCATTCTCATAAACTGCTGTGTATAAAAATTGGTATCAAATCTGTGTGTACAAATTGGTACTTGTTTTAAATTAAAAAAAATTCTTTTCATTCAGTGATTTCAATTTCTAGGAGCTTATTTTAATGAGAGATATGCCCAATACTTTATGCTCAGAGATGTGCGAACAACAATTATAATATAAAAATTGGATACAATCTACATGTTCAACAGTTGAATAGCAGAATAAAATGTGGCTTGGTAGGCTGGTCCATCATGTCACCTGAAAGTAATTTCATGCCCCACAGGGAAGCTGCTGGGGCTGAAGCTCAGGCTCCAGGGTACCATCAGTTCTCCATCCTCCATCCTTCAGAGTGCATCTTTGGTCCTGATGTTGTTGCCTCTTGGGACAAGAAGGCTGCACGGCTTCCAGCTTCACATTGTTTCACATCAGGAGCACGGAAAGATCAGGGGCTGTGTTTGCATCAGGAAAGCAGCATATCCCCAGCCACCCCTGGCCAACTCCCACTTCCACCCCATGAGCCAGGACTGTGCTTGGCTAATATTTCAGCGAGGGTCACCACTCGTTTTGTCACATGATGGGCTCCTGCCCAGAAGGGCCTCTTCTGAGTTCTGTTTCACTGAACAATCTATGTGTTCCCACGGCAGCACACACTTCCAATTGCAGTAACTTTGTCGTGTGGTTTGATACCCAGTAGGACATGCCTTCAACATCGTTCCTTAGGAGAAATCACAGTTCCTCTGGCACATCAAGTGTTCCAGATCCATCTTAAAGTTCTCCTTTTCCTTTCAGACTCTGATGGTAATGGTGCTAACTTAGGGATTAATCTGGTAAATATCATATTATAGAGTGCTTGCAAAATAGTCATTGGACCTGTTCTAATTCAGTTAGCGAACTACTTGTTTTGGATCTTTGACCTGTTTCTGTTTCACCTGTTATAAATAGGACTTGAAAGATCACCCTTGTATATAAATCTTGCAAAAATCTCTGATGTTTTTCTCACTATCAATGCCTACACGTTATTTCTAAAAAGTTGTTGGATCAAAGTGTATGCAGATTTTTAAGGGTTCCCCCCCCCCCAATTGCCCTCCAGAAAGGCTTAATCCATGATAGAAATCCACCATGATTTCTGAGCAGTGCTGGTGTTTTTGCACTTTTGACGGCATGGGGTAGCATTTAAAATGTTTGTGCCAGCCTGGTATATTAATTGTTTAAAAAGATTTATTTATTATTTATTTATTTAGTTTATTTGCTTTTGGCTGCTTCAGGTCTTACTTGTGGTAGTCGGGATCTTTTGTTACGGTGCGTGGGCTTCTCTCTAGTTGTGGTGTGTGGGTTTTCTCTTCTCTAGTTGTGGCGTGTGTTCTCCAGGGTGCCTGGGCTCTGTAGTTGTGTTGCGTGGGTTCCAGAGCATGTGGGCTCTGTAGTTTGCAGCATGCAGGCTCTCTAGTTGAGGCATGTGGGCTTAGTTGCCCCGCGGCATGTGGGATCTTAGTTCCCCGACCAGGGATCGAACCTGCGTCCCCTGCATTGTAAGGCGGATTCTTTACCACTGGACCACCAGGGAAGTCCGTGGTATGTTATTTTTCATTTTAATTTGTTTTATTGTTAATGCGACTGAATCTTTCACATGTGCTTAATATATTTTACTATTCCTATATAAAATTAGTTTTTTTGTAAAGATCTCTTACAGCAAAAAACAAACAGAAAAGAATATTGTCTCATCTTGTTTGTCCGCTCCATGGATAATAATTCTAGTGAGCTGATGAGATAGAAGCCTTGGGCTTTGGTGGGTCCGTAGCGGAGAAATCCTTGGGAGGTGAAGGGCTGAGGGTTCCCGGGGCTGAGTGAGGCAGAGACGGTGGTGGGGCAGCAGGATCCAGCCTCATTCCTACAGGTGGTATTTGCTGGGCTCTGGCTGTTTTTCAAGGCCTGGGATGCCCTCTGAGGCTGGAGCTGTGTGTCATCCCAAAGGAACAGATTCATACTTGGAATTCAGATGCCATGATAAGTACTGTTAAAAAGAACTTTTAGTGACTGGCTACCACTCCTGTTTACTCTTTAAAAAATTATTTTTAATTGTGGTAAAATGCATGTAACATAAAATTCACCATCTTAACATTTTTAATTTTACATTCACACTGTCGTGCACCTGTCACCCCTATCCACCTCCAGACCCTTTTCATCATTCTAAACTGAGACTCTGTACTTGTTAAACAATAAATCCACATAAATCCCCATTTCTCCCCCTGCTCCCACCCCATGGCCACAAGCCCCATCAACCATCATTCTACTTTCTGTCTCTGTGAGTTTGCCTACTCAAGATACCTCATGTAAGTGGACTCATACAGTATTTGTCCTTTTGTGACTGGCTTGTTTCACTGCATAGTGTCCTCAAGGTTCATCCCTGATGTAGCATGTGATGGGATTGCCTTCTTTTTTAAGGCTGAATAATATTCCTGTTTGCTCTTCAGGACCCCTTCGGGGCCTTACGAGGCTTTCTAAGTTCATGGAGGTGACTGGGGTGTTCCGGGCACCCAACCCCAGACAGGACCTATGGGAACTCCCACGGTGTGAGGGTCTGGACCTGTCACACAGCTGCATCATTCTCTGCTTGGACCTTCCTCACTCTTCTCTAAACCTGTGCCTTCTGAGTCCCCAAGGGAGACCGGGGGTCCTCTCTCGAGTCATCGTGAAGGGCTTGGCGGGGTGAGAGGTGCCCTTGGACATCCTCTGAGCCTTCTCAGAAGCCAAACATGTATGGTTTCTCTGTAAATAGGGCCTCTGTCTTTTGGGGGGGGGGGGTTGGTGGGAGTGTTTGTTACAGTACAGAGATTAAAAAAAAATAGGTGAAAAGGGCAACCATAAAGGAGAATACCTATTATGAAGTGGAAATTCCTTTTCTTTTTTAAATGTAGAGATTGAGTACTTTTTTCTTTTTTCTTTTTTAATTCACATACACATCTTTAGATAAGCAAGCCCCTGAGATGGAATGTCCATTCTGTCGCAAATTCTAGTCCTGTAAAGGGTTTAAAAAAATAAGAGTATTTTTGCCGCCTCCTCTTCCCATGAAGCTGAAAGAGTTTATTTATATGGCTCTCACCTTAGGTGTGAACTTTAAATTAAACACTTAGAGCGTTATCAATTAATGTAAGAGAAAACCATCCAGCGAGGGGAGTGAGCCGGCTCTGGACCCGGTGGAACTGAATGCAGATAAAAGGGGTTCAACAACGTGATCTTCATGTCCTGGACTCCAGGGAGATTTTTCCTTGAACTGGTTCATGTAGTCAAAAGCCTTACATTCTTTTCTGAAGGACAGTGGAGATCATTTTAATCATAATGGAGACTATATGTCGTGAAAGTCTTTAAAAGAATGAACAGAAAGAGTTAGCGCGGCGAAGGATATGTACCAGGCCAGCTTTAGAGCCAGAATTAACAGGCAGCACCTCGCGTCTGGAAGCGCCGTCTGTCCTCAACCGTGGCTCTGGCTGACTACGAAAAGTGAAGCAAGGCTGTGAGAGAGGCCACGGATGTTAAGCATGTTAACATTTCCATTATGTCTAAAAGCAGAACGTGGAACAAATAAAGCAGGTTGGGTTTTCTTCCCCCCACTATAATGTATGCTAGAATGTCACAAGAACTCATTGTCTGCAATGAATACAAAAATATGGGCAATTCAGGCCAAACAATGAAAACGCCCCTGATTCCATAAAAGCATCTCACTCGCATTAAGTTCATCTGGCTTGGTTCTACCCTTATTTATTTTCCCCAATAAGGCTGTTTCTTGACTAGGACGATCTTTAAAGTTTAAGCCGCGCCCAGAACGGCTTCTTTTCTCCCTTCTGGTTTCTCGGTTTCTAAAATGCAAGGAACACGGTATAAAATAAAACTGAACCATTGTATTTGTTTTTCTTGCCTCTTGTCTCAGGCCAAATGCTGTCTGATTTTGATGTGAACATCCTAATAATTTTCACAGGAAGTGGAGGCAGGGGTCCCAGCAGTGGTCCTGTTGGGCTCTCTTTCGTCAGGGCACTTGCTCAGATGCTCCAGTACTGGTCCAGCACAGGGCAGACAAGTGGCCCTGCTCACTCCTGAGCCTGGGACCTACTTGCGGGGCCACCAGGAGAGGACCGTGCACTTGGAGGGAAGCTGGGTGGTCTTTTCTGCCTCCTGGGGCTCCTGTTCTTAGAGGAAGGGATTTCGGGATGGAGCCCCTTAGCACTCAAGTGATTTTGAACTTGAGTGGAGATTTTCAGAGTGAACAGCCTGCTGTAAGGATGGCGTGTGGAGTGTCAGCTCTCCCCAGGGTCACAGGGGTAGCGGCAGGAGACAGGAGTGAAAGGAGAGGACATCTGAGTTTTGGGGAAACCTTGGTCATGTTACTTCCTGCCCCTCGTTGGAAATGACGGCCAATTCGGGATGGAAAAATTCACGCGAAAGCCCCCTCTCCTCTAGTTCTCTCATCTCTGGCCCCCAGAGACCAAAGCTGGCACAGACTAGATGGCTTCTGGTCTTAGACACAGTACACGAGGCCACACAAAGGTCTTCTATCTGCCTCAAAGAATCAGACATTTGGGCCGACCCATACATCTACACAAAACTGCATGCTTCAACCCAAAAGAAAAACAGTCACTGTCAGGAACCCTCTCAGCTTCTTTTCTGCCAGAACTTGGCTTGTCCTGTTGCCTGCAACCTTGACCTGAGAAGCTTCTCCATCCCCCAAAGTCCATCTCAAGTGCCACCTCCCCCAGGGGCCCGTCCTTCCCCCGGGGAAACGTAATGTCTTCCCGCCCCCTCAGCTGAGTGCCTCCTCCTCAGGCATTAGGATGTTCTTCCTGCCTCAGGATGCATAAGCTCTCTGCCCTCACCTTTGTACCTGCCACGCCCGTGCCTCTCAGGCCTGAGGGCCCCGGGCCCACCACCTGGAGTTGTCGAATTGAGTTATGGGCCACGTGGAAGTTAGCCAGCCCCTTGATGCCATAGCCCGACGCCCTTTCTCAACAAGCTTTTGACTCCCTCACTGAAGGAAGGCAGCCCATGGGCCAGCTGTGTTTCTGAAAACACACAAGGCTGACAGCAGGCAAGAACTCCATCCACAAGGTTAGGTGTGTGAGAAATAGAAAGTCTTCCTTACAACTGAATTTATTTTGTATTCTGGGCCCTCACTCTGTTGGGTGGCAGTAGCTTAATTTCGGAGTCTTGAGGAATTCCCACTTTCCCAAGGCTTGCTCCTAAGGTCAGGGCTTCCACGGTGCTGAGGCCGGTGGGGTGGGGCTGGTGCCGGTGCGTGGGTGGACTTCTGCCCCCTGCGATCCTTGCCTGGTCACTGCTTCCTGTTGGTTATCGTTCATGGGGGTGACGCTTAGCCATTCCTCAGTCCTGACCCAAGCCCCCCGTGGGCACCTGGGTCCCCTCTGCTGTCCCCCCATGGTGCGTGGTCATCAGACTCTTTGCAGCCATCCTGGGCTCATGCTGGCGGCCTTGCTTCAGGCCTGTCCACTGGACTCACCTAACGACAGGCACCATTGCCTCCTGGGAGTCCGCCTGGGCCAGGGAGCACATCCTCCTTCTGCCCCAGGCCCCCCAGGTCTCTCCCCGACCAGGGCAGGGCTCAGGGGCCCTTCTCAGGGGCCCACCTGGGAGGTCAGGCTCTTCCCACTCATCTTCCTCCCGTCCCCATCCAAGGGATCCTTATGTCAGCGCTTCCTTATGGACGGTCCAAAATCTATTGCCACTGCCAGGGCGTTTTCTGTTCCCTGGAGGCCCAAACTTTTGATACCCAAAAGCTAGGAAAATGTCACTTTCTTTGCTTCTGTCCTTTGCTGAGGCAATGGTCCCAGACTGGCTTAGGTGACTGGGAGAGAGAAGCGGTAAGAGGCAGCAGGAAACACTGGTGTGTGTGTGTGTTTGTGTGTGTCTGTGTGTGTGTGTGTGTGTGTGAAAGAGAGAGAGAGATCCTTTAACCATGTAAAATCGACCTGCCACAGAAGTGTACTTTGGCTTGACTTCTGCTCTGTATGTATGGCCGTCAGAGGAGGCTGCACACACATCCCAAGGGCACCGCCACGGACCTGGAGAAACTGTGAAAAGGAAGATTCCCAAGCTTGATGTCCAGGGAATTTGGTTCAACAGGACTGGGGTGGAGGTCCCCTCACATGTGCTATTTTTCCTGATGGATTATAAGCCGTTAATGAGCATTAAATTTCACTAGTAATTATGACATGAGTTGCAGCGATAGTTCTTTAAAAAAAAAACTCATTGTTTTGAAATACTTTTAGACTTACAGAGGTGCTGCACAGACAGGATGGGGAGTTCTGTTTTCCCCCCACCCATCTTACCCCCGATGTTGACATTTTATACAGTCATAGTACAAGGAGCAAAACCAGGAAACTCACAGGAGGTGATGCTATTAGCCAGACTACAGGCTTTCTTTGGATTTCCCTGGTGTTGCTACTAACACGCCCTTTTCTGTTCCAGGATCCAATCCAGATGCCACATTGCATTAAGGGTCACATCTCTGTAGTGTCCTCCGATCTGCGATGGTTCCTCTGTCTTTCCTTGTCTTTTGTGACCTTGACAAATTTTGAAGAGTTCTGGCCAGTTATTTTGTAGATTCTCCCTCGCTTTTAGTCTGTTGGCACATTCACTCTGTACCGAGCACTCGGGGCCATCCTGATGCCGGGGGTTTTGGAATCAGTGCTTCATACCTGGTTTTGGACCAAGCTATTTCCAGCCCGATCCCCATTTGATTCCTGAACAGCAAAATTCAAGATCAAGTCCCTCCTTTAAACTGGGGACTCTTCACCACTGACGATATTCAAAAGCTCATGTTCCACGCTTTGAAACGTTCTGGATAATTTCAGGGGTGGATCTAACGCAAGGCTTCTCCCCTGCTTTGCAAGGGGAGACCCTCTTTGAGGTGGGATGAGACAGCTTTTTAAGGATGGAGGGACTGGAGAGCTTACCTCCGGATAGGTGTTACCTATGTTTCTTCATTTTACCCATGAGAAAACCCAGGTCTATTTTGGTGAAATCATTTGCTCAAGGTCTCAGAACTGGCTGCTGGAAGAACCACACCCAGAAACCAGGTTTAATAATTTGGGGTCTAGAGCTCTTCCTCCCCACCCACGTTCATAAATAATCTTGTGAACAAGTCTCACCTCGGCAGGAGGAGCTCTGACGCTCCGCCGCGCTGGGCGGAGCCCAGGTGAGCCCTCCGCTTGGGAAGGGGTGCGGCGCATGCGCCAAGCTTGATCCCCTCCCTTACCAAGTAAACCACCTGCGCCCAAGCCCTGATCTCTGGAGCTGCTTGGGGACCCAAACTAAGACAGGTGCCGAAGGTGAGCTCGCTCGCCCGCAGGCTAGATTCTACCTGCCTACCTGCTTGGTCAGTCATGGCCAGGCAGACAGTGCGCCCAGAGTGCCAGGAGTCTGTATTTTTATTTTTGGGTCACGTTTATTATAATTTATTTACAGCACAATTCACTCTTTTTAATGTGCAGTTCAATGACTGTTTGACTAATGCACACATTAGTCATGTAACCACCACCAAAATCAAGCTGCAGAGCAGTCCTATCACCCCCCGAAATTCCCTCAAGACCATTTCAAGTGAGAAACCCTGTGTACCCCAGCCCCTGGCGGCCACTGATCTGCATGTGGCTTTTCCAGAATGTCATAAAAATGGAATCATACAGTGCGTAGCCATATGAGTCGTTCACTTAGCCTGAGGCATTTGAGATTCGCCCATATTGCTGGGTGCATCACTAGTTTGTTCTTTCAGCTGCTGAGCAGTTTTCCATGGTGTGGATTGATCACAGTTTGCTCCTTCATTCCCCTGTAGAAGAACAGTTGGGTTGTTTCCAGGTGATTATGAATAAAACTACCATGAACATTTGTGTATGGGTTTTCGTGTGAACATAATTTTTCATTTCTTGCTGGTAAATACCCAGGAGGGAAACCTGGGTCATATGATAAGTACTTGTTTAACCTGATAACAAACTGTGAAGCTGTTTATGAATGAAATTCCAGTTGTTCTGGGTTCTCGGCAGCACTAGGAGTGGTCAATTTTATTGACCAGTCATTGTAATGGGTGCGTAATGGGATCTCACTGTGGGTTTACTCTGCATTTCTCTAATGACTAACGATGCTGAGCCTCCTTTTAGGGGGCTTATTGGCTGTTTGCATATCCTGTTTGGTAAATGTCTATTCAAATCTATTCCCCATTTAAAAAAATTGAGGTGTTTGTTTTGATGCCAGCTCCTTGGAGTTTTTCAAGCGAATCTAGAAATTGAGATTTTTTTACATGGCATCTTTTGATGTTTTAAAAATAAGACCCAGTTTAAGAGATTTATTAGAGATTATGTGGCATCTCCAAGGTAACACAGTGCTGAGTTTTCAATCCCAAATCTTCTGAATCGAAATCTAATGTCCCTGCCCCATGCCAGGAAACTCCAATAAGTAAACGAGGGGCACAAACTAGAGGACAGAACCCCTGCCCCTCCGCGGCCCCATTTTGTGAATTTACTTTATGGCCATACTGAGAATCCCAAACTCACTTGCGGAGTGGGTGACACGTTCTTACTCTCATCAGGATTTACCCAGCAATGAGTCATGCAAATGTCATACTCAGACTCAAGTTCATAGAGACACACAGTAGAGTGGTGGTTACCAGGGGCCGAGGGGAGGGGCCAGGGGAGTTAGTTTGATGGGTACAGAGCTTCAGTTTCACAAGATGAAAGAGCTATGGGGATGGATGGTGGTGACGGCTGCATAACCATATGAATGTACTCAATACCACTGAACTGTACTAAAATTGGTTAAGGTAGTAAATTTTATGTTCTGTGTATTTTACCACAATTTAAAAAACGTAAAATAACGGCAAAATGAAATAGACTATGCAGGAAGAAAAAGCCATGCATTTCATGGTTTTCGCACCATTAGACAATGTCTGAAAGGTCTTCTGAGGCAAGACAACCTCTGTGTCTTCTCTGCTAAAGGCGGATGAACCTCATCTGGGGACAGTTTCTTTGGGTTTTAAGTAGCCCTCACCAGTGACCAAAGCTTCTTTAGAGCTTTTCTGCTCATGGGTGACATTTTGCATTTGGAACTGGGGGTGGGCACACAGCTGTGATGTGCTATCCTCGTTCAGTAAATGCAGGTCTGCTATCTTGTGAATGTCTGAGAATTCCACATAGACATGGTTAAAAAAATAGACAGACCCTTAAGGAAGGGGGTCAAAACAAAGCACTCCGATCACCTATTCAGTGGGAAGGTGGGCCCAACCGTGGCAACGATGATTTTCACGGATGTGGGTCAAGGCCCTCGTCAGTGGATGCGTCAGACTTCACCAGGACCTGAGGCCCGGGCAGGGCTGGGTTTAAGCATTCTGAGGGCCCCGCCTGAGATCCCCTCTATCCTTATCAAGGAAACCACATGGGTCCCTGGTCGTTCTTAAGAATCCGTGTTCAAGGTCACAAGGATGCTCTGTGATTGTGAAGCCCTTTCAGGCCCACCCTGCCCACGTGATCATGGAACCAGCACCAGGTCTTGCATGCTCAAGGCAAGCAGCCGCGGTTCCTTGCTGGGAAATGTTCATATCTTTGGGGCTGAAACCTGTTTCTTTGTGTATAATGAGGGGGAAGTTCCAAGTCGTCTGGATGGACCATCTTTTTTTTAACTTTTCATTTTATATTGGAGTATAGTTGATTAACAATGCTGTGATAGTTTCAGGTGTACAGCAAAGTGATTCAGTTATACATATACATGTATCTATTCTTTTTCAAATTCTTTTCCCATTTAGGTTGTTGCATAGTACTGAGTAGAGTTCCCTGTGCTATACAGTAGGTCCTTGTTGGTTATCCGTTTTAAATATAGCAGTGTGTACAACTCAGTCCCAAACTGCCTCACTATCCCTTCCCCCTCACCCTTCCCCACTGGTAACCATAAGTTCGTTCTCTAAGTCTGTGAGTCTCTTTCTGTTTTGTGAATAAGTTCATTTGTATCATTTCTTTTTAGATTCTGCATATAAGTGATATCATATGATAAGGATGGACCATCTTAAAAGAGAGGACCTTTTTGTAGTTTTCCTAATTAAGAGTGGGAAGTGGCCAGAGTCCAAACATTTAAACTCTAAGCCAAACAAACAAACAAAGTGATAAAGGCCCTCTACGCCCCCCTCCATCTTGCTGGCACTGGGGGACTCTTGCAAGGTTTGGGGTGAGATTAATCTTCTTGGGGTAGGATAGGCCTTTCTACCTTTAAACTCCTGGAGGCTCTTGCTATAGGACGGCACTTCCTCAAATTCAATCACTCCTGCACAACTGATGAAATTTTTGCTATTTTCACAAATCACCTACATTTACTTTGTATTTTTCACTAATAGACTTTAATTTTTTATGGACTTTGCTATAGCCAGTGGTTCTCACACTGTACATCAGAATCACCTGGAGGTCTTGTGGAAACACAGATTTCTGTGCCCCGCCCCCAGGGTTCCATAGTTCTGAGGAAGGGTCTAGAATTTGCATTTCTAACAATTTCCCAGGTTATGTTGAGGCTACTGGTGTGTGTGGAGTGCTACATTTAGAGAACTATTCCGAACAATAGGATCCTGGAAATCACAGATTGGATTTTTGGCAATTTTGTTGCTTTTCTTTTCTTTTTCTTTTTTTGGCCGCTGCTCAGCTTGTGGGATCTTATTTCTCAGACCAGGGGTGGAACCCGTGCCCGCTGCAGTGGAAGCGTGGAGTCCTAACCACTGGACCACCAGGGAATTTCCTTGTTGCTTTTCTAATGCACATTAAAATAAGAATAGAGCTACCAGAAAAAGTTCTTCTGGGTACCAGCTAAAATGATCTTATGTGCCACGGGGTGTCCCTGGTTTAGTAGCAAGGACATTGGATTGGATTCAGAACATTTGCAGTGGAAGACCCAGTACTAGGGTACCTTGGAGAAGCACTACTCTCTCTAAGCTTTAGTTTCCTTATTTGTGCAAAGGGAAAGATCTCAGACCTATCACTTTTTTTTTTTTTAAAGTCTTTTATTTATTTATTTATTTATTATTTTTGGCTGTGTTGGGTCTTTGTTTCTGTGCGAGGGCTTTCTCTAGTTGCGGCAAGTGGGGGCCACTCTTCATCGCGGTGCGCGGGCCTCTCACTATCGTGGCCTCTCTTGTTGCGGAGCACAAGCTCCAGACGCGCAGGCTCAGTAGTTGTGGCTCACGGGCCTAGTTGCTCCGCGGCATGTGGGATCTTCCCAGACCAGGGCTCGAACCCGTGTCCCCTGCATTAGCAGGCAGATTCTCAACCACTGCGCCACCAGGGAAGCCCAGACCTATCACCTTTAAATCCCAAACAGAGGGATGGATCATGGCTGCAAGGGGACTAGTGAATGGGGGTGGAGACAATCACTAAAACACCCAAACCAAATGGGTAATACGATGGTTTAGTGTCAGATTGCAGACTATCTGTTGTTTCTGAAGGGCCTAACTTTGTGGAACATTGCAAAAGTATATTTGGAGGAGGGGTTTCATGTGGAAGAAAAGAGGAAATGATGTTGTAAGCTGGCTGGGACTGAGGTGCAGGAAGGACAGAGGATGAGTCGATGGCATCCAGAAAAAGGAGGTTTAGATTTGACTTAATTCAGGCGGGAAGTCAGCTCCAGAAGCAGGAGCGTGACAAGTTGTGATGTGCAGGCGTTGGTTTGGGACAGAGACTGCGGGTCAGGAAACCAGGCACGGGCTGGGGGAGCCCAGATTGGAGCCACAGAAGGGCTCTCCAGGGTGTGTTTTCTCAAAAAGGAAGAAAAGACTTGAAAGGCTCTGGAGGGAGCAGCCATTTGAACCTGGAGGTGGTCACTGACCAGCGTTGAAGGTTTGGGTGGGGTGTGGGAGACTTTGACCTGCTGATGTGGGGTGCAGGGGCCCCAGGAACGATGCTGTGCTCAATTTCAGGTGCCAAAGAGACACCCTGATGTGGAAATGTCATGTGTAACCTTTCCCCACCTACCGTCCACAGAACACGAACCTGAACAGTAGTAACAGGTGTTTTGAATTTTAAAAGCAGTGTGTGTGTGGGGAAGCTGTTGACTGCTTTGTAAAAGTGCTGCATTAATGATGCTCCTTGCAGCGGACAGCACAGCAGCGCATTAAAGGCTCTGAGAAGGTCTGTAGTAAAAGGAAGTGATTGTAGGTAATGCTTTTCAAATACCCACAAATGCCTTGAGGACGAATGTTCCCAGGGACCGTGTGGGATCAACTGGAGATAAGACGTGATTTTTTTTCCCACCCCGTAGCTCAGGTTCATAGAGACGTCTACACCCTGGATTTTCTACTTCCCAAGGCAAGGATTCGGGGGTCAAAGGAGAAGTATGGCCATCTCTGCAGCACCCTCCCCCCCAAATTAGGTCAGTGCTTCCCCATGTTAGAGGTTCAGTGAGAAATCCAGCCCAAGGGAGGGCTTCCACTCCGTGCTGGTTTAAGCAATACAGAGCCACAGACAAGGATTGGAAGAGAACAGTCCCAGGCAGCTGCTGCTTGGTCTGGTGTGAACTCTACTGAGTAACTGCTAGGCAGGGGGCTCTAGCCACTGAGTGAACAAAGATGTGTCAATACCGTCTTCATGTGGAAATGCACAGAAGCAGGTCCTGAGACATGGGACAGAGCACAGGTGGCTTGTTAGGAGGTGATGCTAGGCAAGGACCAGGAGGATGGCGCCGAGGGTGGGCAGCGCTGAGAGTGCGAGATGGAGAGGCTCTGCTGGGGGACAGGGACTGGGGAGAACAGCGCTTCAGTCCCTTCCTCCTGAGGGACGGTGAGAGCTCGGCCTCTAACCACCAGTCTCAACATTCCAAGTTGACGACTGATTCTGGGCAGGACTCTGCCTGGGGGCAGGGAGAGGGGGCTCCCATGGAGGAGAATCTCTTGGGGGAAGAGAGCCGCAGGCATTTACAGAGAGCAGCCTTGCTGTGTGGATGTGAGAGCCCAGAGGATGTGGGCAGGGCGCGACCATGACCGCTACAGATAGGGGACGACGCTGTGGAGGAAAGACAGGGTCCTCCAGGGTCTGAGGACTAGAAACAGCACAGAGACCCAGGCTCTGCTGAGGTTTCCAGCCGACTGCGTCTCACATTGCATCCTGTTGGACTCTGACCTCCTGTCCCTCCTCCGAGGCATTTTAGCCGCGGTCAGTGTTTATATAAGTTACTTCCCCCTGAGTTCACTGGAGCAAAACACTGTACTGAAAGACAAGCACTGCCCCTGCCCCCGGTCTGGGCTGGACACCGCCCGCAGTGTGGGTACCCGTCCAGCTCTCTGTCCGGGCAGTGGGAAGTACTGCACGGACCCTGGAGGGTCCTGGGAAAGCGTGCAGGTCTGGCCTGGACTGTGGGGTCCCCAGGTCTTCAGCTCTCCCCATCAGAGTGCTCCTGTGGAAATGGGAGGAATGATTACCTTAGAGCTACCGTTTGCCTCTGCATGTATCTTTTGTATCAGGTTGTGACACGTGTTCTTCTAAAAGACAAAATTGCTCTCAGTGATCATTAGGGAATAGCCAGAACTAGTAGTTATTGATATTGTCTTGATTTTTTTCTTTAGTTCTAAAACAAATATTTAAAGCATAAGAACAAATTTCAACTGTAAAGATATTATTCACGTTAGTATGATTTTTCAGATTTGAACACAATTGTGCACTTTCCAAACCTAAATAAGTCCCCATCATAGTTTGTCTTCTGTTCATTGTTTTGACTTTTAGACACAAATAAAAACTCCAAGTGGCCACATGGATGAGGAGCTGAAATAACTCCAGCTTTGCTTCTTTGCCTTTCTAAGCACTGCGCCGAGATGGTGATGGTTGATCTGGAATCTACTGTTGACGTTTGAATACATGGGACCCTAGGCGCTGGAGACTGGATTGCACCTTCAGGCACAGTGAGCTCCAGCCACTCTGAGCTGGAGAACTCCTGAGTCAGAAACAGCCTGCAGCTGAGCCCATGTGGGCCAGGAGCCAACGGTGTAATTGAGAATTCTCTGGATCAACTTCCATGGAGAACGTAATGTTTATTAGAGGCTAAGTAATAAAAATGGGCCAATTAGAAGCTTACAGACACATAGGTAATTAAAACTCATCAGTAATCACAGTCATTGTTGAGGACTTTGTTCAACAGAGACTTTTTGTTTTCAGAGAGGAGTAATTTATTCTGGATGTTGTTTAGAGCTGCTGGGCCACGGTGATATGAAAAGCAGAGGACTTTTCATCAAGTCTCAGTGTTTTTAAGTTTTCCACAGGTAAGGGCCCCCTGCCCTGCCCTTGATGTATCACTGACCCACAGGGCTTCAAGTGTGAGGATCAAGTCACCTGTGAGGGGCTTCAAGATAGCTATGATTTGTTCTTCTAGAAGACACAGATCCCAGTTCTAAAAGAATCCAGAAGCATTTCTGCAATGGCTGCCCATGAGCCACAAAATCCTTATATTAAGAAGGTAGGGACTTCCCTGGTGGTCCAGTGATTAAGACTCCGAGCTTCCACTGCAGGGGCCGCGGGTTCCATCCCTGGTCAGGGAATGAAGATCCCACATGCCAAAAAAAGAAGAAGAAGAAGAAAAGAAGGTAGATGGTCCTAGAAAAGAATAGTATTGGGGAACTTGATCTACCAGATAGCAAGAGTTATCACAACCACAGTAATTAATCAGTGTGATAATTGGCACAGGGACAGGCATATAGGCCAACGGAAGAGAACAGAGTCCAGAAACAGACCCACCAATGTATAGAAACTTGACATATGACAGATCCCTGGGAAAAGTATGGGTTATTCAACAAATGGTGCTGTACCAATTGTTTGTCCATATAGAAAAAAAAAAAAAAAGAAATGAGATCCCTATTTCATAACCTACTTGAACTTAATTCTAGATAGATGAGATAAAAATGAGAACAGTAAAAAAACCACTTTTCAAAGAAATTATAGGATGTCTAACCTCAGGGTAGGAAAGACTCTCTTATACAATACAAAAATAGTCCCACCTACATGAGAAAAGATTGAATAAATAAAAGGTGAAGAAATACAAGAAAAGATTCTCCAGGTCATTTGTGATCAGTGAGATGCAATGAAATGACATCTTTTAGATGACAATGAGGTACCGTTCTGTATTCCTGGGAGCAGCAAAATGGGAGAGTCTGATATGAAGTGCTGGTGAAGGTGTGATTTGCTGAGCATGTCAAACACTGCTTGGTGGGTATTTACAGTGGTGCAGCCACTTTGGGAAATCACTGAGTGCCATCTTGGATATATGAACTCTGCAATGGCCCAGCAATTCCACTCCCAATATATGCCCTAAAGAGGCGCTTACACATCACACCAGGAGACAGGCACAAGAATATTCATTGCTGCATTGTTCTATTTTTAAAAACAGTTTTATTGCAAAATGTAACACACAGAAAAGTGAAACTCCCATGTAATCACCATACCTATGTGGATAATATCATAGAACGTTGTCAGCGCCTCTAAGAACCTGCCTTCACCTTCCTGACAAACACTCCCTAGGTAACCACTCACCTGACTCCTACTGCAATCATTTCTTGGCTTTTATTCATAGTTTTAGCAACTAAGTATTAATTTCTAAACATGCAGTTTCTTTTGCCTGTTTTTGATCTTTCTGTAAATGGAACCATACATTGTATCATTTTGCATCTGGTTTTTAATTTTTTTTTACTCAACATTATGTTCTTGAGATTCACCCGTATTACTGTGTTGTGCTCGTAGTTCGTTTATTTTTATTGTTTGCACAGTATTCTATTGCATGACTATACCTTAATTTATTTATTTATAGTTCACAGACATTTGGATTGTTTTAGTTTTTGCCTAATACGAACATTATATTAAATTGCATTTCCTTGATTACTAGTAGGGTTGGGTATCTCTCATATGTCTTTTGGCTATTTGGATTCCATTTGTGAAGTATATATTCAAGGTGGTTTTTTGGTCCATTTTTCTATGGGATTTTCTGTCTTTCTTACTGATGTAGGCATTCTTTATGTAGTTTGAGCTCTCTGTCAGTTTTAGGTACCCCCAATGTTTTCTCCCACTCTGTGACTTATCTTTTAACTCTCTTAATGGTGTCTTTTGATGGATAGAATTCTTATTTTTTAATGTAGTCAAATTTATTAGTTTTTCCCCTTATGATTAGTATTTTTGTGTGTGTGTCTTAAGAAATCTTTCTATACTCCAGGAGGTAGTCTCCTATGATACCTTCTGAAAGCTTTATTATTATTTTTGGTCTTTCATTTTTTTGCTTTTCTCATAGAACTCACCTGGAATTGAATTTTGTGGGTGGTGTAAGGTAAGAGTCCAATTTCATATATATTTTATTGGATGCTCAATTGTCCAAGCCACATGTATTTTAAAGATTGTCCTTTCCCCATTGCCTTTCAACTTTATCTTTGTCATAGATCAAGTGTCCATATATATCTGGGTCTCTTTAAGTACATTTTGTCCTATTCCATTAATCTGTTTATCCATACTTGAACCAAGACTTTGTTGCTTTAAGTACTATAGTACTATTTTTAAGTCGATATTGGGTAGAGCAAATCCACTCTCCTTTTTCCTCTTCTTTTTGTCTCTTGTTGGCCCTTTTATTTTTGTATCAATTTTAGGATCTGCTTGTTGGAATTTTAAAACACCAGTTTAGGGTAGGATTGGTATTTTCATGCTATTCAGTCTTGCAATCCATGAATATGGTGTTGCTCTCCATTTATTTAAGTATTCTTTAATTTCTGTCAATAAACTTCTACAGTTTTCTGCATAGAGGAGGTCTTGAAACCTTGTGTTAGATTTATTTCTAGGTACTTGATTTTTTTTTCTTTTTTTTTTTGGATGCAGATGTAAATGGTATCTTTTTCTCTTAATTTCGTAGTCTAGCCGTTCATACTGGTAGAGAAATGCAATTGATTTTGTATATTGATTTTGCAATGAGCAACGTTGTGAAACTCTTATCTCTTTTAATCTCACAGATTCTTTCAGTTTTCTACGTACACAATCACATCATCTGCAAAATAACCATAATTTTGCTCCTTTCTTTTAAATCCTTATGCCTTGTATATATTTTTCTTGTCTCACTTGTTGGCTAAAACCTCTACGGCAAATGTTGAAGGGAAATAGTTATTGTGGGCACTTTGGGTTTCATCCTGAGTTCTTAAGAAAAGCGTTTAATGTTTCATTACTAAGTTTGATGTTTGCTGAAGGTTTATTGTAGGTGAGCTTTATCACATTAATAAATCACCTTATTTTCTTTTAGTTTGTTTAGTGTTTATTTTAAATGACAAATGAACGTTACACTTTATCAAGCACCTTTTTGCATCTATGAAATAATCACATGATTTTTTTTTTTACTTTATCTTCTTTATGTGATGAATTACATTGATTTTCTAACATTAAACCAACTTAGCATTCTTGAGATACACTAAATTCAGTAATGAGAAATCTTCCTATTTTATATCACTGAATTCAGATAGTTTTTTTTTTTTTGCTTTGGATTTCTGCACCTACATTCATGCATAACATTGATGTGTGATTTTTCTTCCTTCTACTATGAATTTTGCTATCAAGTCTGTGTCAGCCTCATAAGATGAGTGAAAGAATACACCCTCTTCCATTTTCCAGAAGAGATTCTAAAAGATTGGGGTTATTTCTCACTTTGTGTTTTATAGAAAGTATACATGTGCAGCCTCATTGCATAAAAAAGACCATCCCCAAAATTACACTAAATTTTACACAATTATAATTTTGTAAATTACATAATTACAAAAATTTAAATTTAAAAAAATTAATTATAATTACATAATTACAAAAATTTACAATTACAAAATTACAATCAGATAAAAATCACGTAAGTGACAGTTTCACAAGAAGTACATAATAAACTACAAAATTACATTACAAAAACCTTTGCCAAAACAGACTTTGGAGTCTGACATTCTTCAGTGTGAGTCATGGCCCTGCTGACAGGCTGTGCAACCCTGTGCTACTCTCTTGACTTCTCTGAGCTTTCAGAGTCCTTATCTGTCATATTTGCTGACAGTCCCTCTACCTCCTGAAGATGTCAGGAGGGTTAAATGAAACAACCATATGTGAAGCAGTGAGGCCTGAGCTGGGTACACACTAGGAGTCCAATAAATGGTAATGATTTTTATGATCATATGTTAATAAATCAATTATCCACTCAAGCATTTATTGAGCACCTTGTGGGCCAAACACGATGCTGGGTCCTGGGGATAGAATGGGAGGCAAAATCGGATACGGCATTGCATGCATCTGGAGCGAGGATTCAGAGCTGTTCCCGCAGATGGCTGACCTGCCCCTGCTGAAGTGAAACCGAGGCTGATGTTTCTGGAACCACCACTGAGCATCCCTTTGGTGCCAGTTGGGCAAGAGTAAACGGAAGCAGCTATGTCTGCTCGGGGGCAATTGGACTCTAATATTGAGCTCTTTGGGGACAAAGGGGCAGTCATAAGTAAGGACCACTTCCTTTAGGGAATGAGTGAAGATGGCTTGCTTCTCTTAACCCAAGATCCTTGGTTGCATTTCTTTACAAGGGCCAAAGGCTGCACACAAAGATCTGTTGCCATTACTCCCGCCTTTCACAAAGTTTCCTGCTGCTGGGGTTACCAGGAAGCAGGGGCAGGAAAGTGAAGGACCTGCTGAAGACCTTGGCAAACTGGAAGCTGAGTGCAGGTGACCTGAGGTCAAACCCTTCCCCACATCAGGTCATTTCTCCCACTCACAGCTGAGTTTGTGCAATCGGTGTCTCAGGGGGCTCATGGATTCCTCCAGCCCTCCTGGAAATCTTTGCACCAATGCCTCATTTTTCTGCCTTCTGCGGCTCTGATTCTTTGGTACACGTTGTGCAGATGGTTTTATGGGAAATGGGGTTTGGTGTGGGAATGAAAAGCAGTGGCTAGAGAACAAATCTTCAACTAGCAAGAATTCTGCAGAAAGTTTAAAAATTCAGGCCGTGATTCAGATGAATTTGTGTTTGTGTAAGAATTAGGACAGTGGTTCTCAAACTTCAGCGTGCAAAAGTACTACATGGAGGGGGTTTTAAAATACAGATACCTGGACTGCAGCCCAGAGATTCAGATTCCGTTGTCTGGGGTGGGGTCCCAGATTTAAAATTTCTAACACGGCCAAGCTGAAGTGGCTGGTCTGCCCACCATTCTGTGCAGAGCACTGAGTGAGGGGATGTTAATTTTTGGTTCTTGAAGGTGAATGTGGAGAAGGGCTCTCAAATTTGACTGCATGCCAATCAGCTGGAGACCTTTAAAAAAAAAAAAAAAATCCCGGTACTCTGGCTGCATCCCAGACCAATTACAGCAGAACCTCTGGCTGTGGGGTCCCAGCATCCGCATTTTTTAAAGCTTCCCTGACGATTCGGTGGGAACCTAGGTGGAGAGTCACTGGTCCAGGGGAGACTACTGGGGAATGGCAGCGTTCTCAACCCTCATGGTGGCATCAGAATCACCTTGGGGAGCTTTTAAAAAAATACTGTCGCTGGGTCCCACCCAGGCGAACTCTGATTCAGTTGGTCTGGGGTGGGACCACGTCATTGATGTCATTTTTATTTATTTTTATTTTTTATTTTATTAAAACATTTTTTTTGGCCGTGCCTCGCTGCTATGGGATCTTACTTCCCTGACCAGGGATCGAACCCGTGGCCCCTGCAGTGGAAGCGCAGAGTCCTAACCACTGGAGCGCTGGGGAATTCCCATTGATGTCACTTTTTAAAAGCTCCTCAGATGATTCTGACGTAAAGCCAGGGTTGGGGACCACAAATATTTAAAGAAGTGTCTTTACTGTCTTGAAATGAAATTCATAGATAGTATAACCTATTCACACATATCATTAAAAAAATGTTCTTTCTGTAATATAAAGGAGAAATAAAAGGAAATAAAAAAGTAACTTTTGATAAATTTATATATATATATATATGACACAATGAAGTGGTCAGGTGTTTGTCTTGTCAGGCTGTGACTGTCACAGCCCCAAATCCAGCCCAGGCCTGGCGTGTGCTGTGGGTCACTCAGACTCCACCAGCTGCCTGGTCATCCGGCCATGGTTTTCCAACCCGGTGCAAAACTCTTGGTGAAATTCCGGACTCACCTTGTAGCTGGATTCTGCCTAACCCAGCACATATTAACCTGGTGATAACCCCTCATGTGCCTGTGTCAGACAGAGTTAGGATCTAGGGCGGGGAATTAGAAATCGGTTGTTCACACACATGCATTTCAGGCTGAATCTTGGTCACTTCTGATCTCTAGCCTCCCCCCACCCAAAGGCCAGGTGTTCTCTCCACTAGCATTGAACAGCCACAAATGACCCCCAGATTTCTCAGGGTCTCCCTTGAATGAAGGAATGAGGATTCGCTCATGGAAATGTGCTCAGTTGCCAGCTCTGCTCTCTGCGCTGGGGCAGCAATGCGTGGAACCCTCCGGGGTGAAGCTGTGGTCCCGGCTGGAAAAAATGCCTCCCATCCTCCCCAAACCCCCTGCAGTCAGGGAAGCGGGGGGAGGAGGCCTCAGGCTGCCCGCCAAGCCCAGCCCTCCCTACGAGCTCAGGTTTAGTTCCCCCTCCCGGAACGTGCAAATACCCAACTAGAGAAAGAGGTGAAGGAGCCGCTTCCCCCTCCCCGAATAAACCTGGGGCACATTTCGCGATCTCTAGTGTCCTCTAGTGGCCGAGACTCGTCATGTCAGGTACCCAGAGGTTGATTCTTATTGTTTACAAACCTCCACAAGTGAAATCAGGCTGACACACACACACGAATACTGCAGGATTCCTCTTATAGGAGACACCTCGAGTACTGACTCAGAGACAGAGGGTAGAAGGGTGGTTGCCAGGGGCTGAGGGAAGGGGAAATGGGGAGTTATTCTTTGGTGGGTTTCAGTTTGAGAAGAAGAAAAAGTTCTGGAGGTGGATGGGGGTAATGGTTGCACAACAATATGAGTGTCCTTAATGCCACCGAACTGCCACTTAATGCCACGTTTGCCACTGCCACTGCAAAGTGCCACTGCCACTTAATGCCACTTTTAAGAGGGGGAGGGTTATAAACTCTGAATGGAAGGAATAGGCAGGACAAGGGTCAGGGGTGGGAAGTAGGGTGTTGTTTGGACCTATAACTGTATTCTTGGCCCTGGAGTTTTTGTTTTATTTTTAATCAAAAAAGATTATACTTTGGTTCAAAATTCAAAAAAATGACAGAAGAGTCTACAGTGCAATCTCCCACTTCCCTCTGTCTTCCGGTCACACCGCTCTCCACGGAGCCAGCCCAGGTCACTATCCCTCCTGCATCCCTCCAGAGATCGTTTCTGCAGAGGCCAAACATGTGTCTGCAAAAACCATCAACAACTGTACATGGTACACATAGTTCTGCATCTGTGTTTCATGATCTAGTGGGAGATTATGCTATTATGCAGAAACACAGGTTTCTTTTCGTGGCTTCCATTGTGTGGATGTGCTGCAATTTACTTCACCTGTCCCCTCCTGATGGACACCTCGGTTGGTTCCAATCTTTGCTATCACATTCGATGCTACAGTGAACAGCCTTGTACAATTGTCATTGTGCACACGTGTGAGGACACACACAGGATTCATTCCTGGTAGTGAAATTACTGGCTGAGAAGAATACAATTTGCTCTCTGCAGAGGCTTAGCCAATCTGTACCCATCCTCCATTTATGTCTGTTTCACCTTCACCAAAATAGCCTTGTTATTTGCCAATCAGATAAGTGAAACATTGTATCTCAATGTGCATTCTCCTGAGAGTTTTCAAAGTATGAACTGTGGCCAAACATCTTTTCAAACACTGACAAGGGGCCCCAGTTTTTTCTCCCCTCTTTAATTTTTAATTAATTAAAAAAAAATTATTTTTTTTAATTAATTAATTAATTTATTTTTGGCTGTGTTGGGTCTTCGTTTCTGTGCGAGGGCTTCTCTAGTTGCGGCGAGCAGGGGCCGCTCTTCATCGCGGTGCGCGGGCCTCTCACTGTCACTGCCTCTCTTGTTGCGGAGCACAGGCTCCAGACGCGCAGGCTCAGTAGTTGTGGCTCATGGGCCTAGTTGCTCCGCGGCATGTGGTATCTTCCCAGACCAGGGCTCGAACCCATGTCTCCTGCATTGGCAGGCAGATTCTCAACCACTGCGCCACCAGGGAAGCCCTCTCCCCCATTTTTAGATGAAATTTGCGGGCTCATCTGTGAGCTCTGCTGCCTCTTATGGCAATGGGAGAGTATTGCATCTTCCTCAGTGTGCAACCCCGTCATTACGAGCCTTGGGGCGTTACTTAGATTCTGGAGAAGAAAGTGGATCTTTCCCCTTTACGCATCCATCCTGCTCTCTCTCCGGCGCTGGTCTCCGGGTGTTGCCATCTTCCCATTCTGCTTTGCTCTCCCCCGCCCAGCTCCATCCTGTGCCATACCATCCCGATCCTGGCCTCACAAGCCAGCTGGTGAGCCATTCTGGAGGGATTTTAGCTCGTGGGAATGAGCGTGGAGGAGGCCTCCTCCCGTGGCCCTGGCCCTGTCTTCTGGTCTCCGCCATGTGATGCTCTCATGTTCCGTGGGCACGGCCTATTCATCTGATGGCACGAGTGGGTCTCGGACAGCTAACAGGAGTCACGTGCTCCGTGCACACCCTGCACTCGCCTGGCTTCATAGGCTCGGCCCCCTCTGTCCCCTTCCTGCGGTGCCCTCGGCAAGCCCTGCATGGGTGTGTCAGCCCTTGAGCTGCTCTGCATGTGCTCCCTACCTGTCTCGTGGCACCTGCTGTGTCTGCTTGTAACCCAGCTCTTTTCTCTCTCCCGCTCCCACAGCTGTGGGGCGGGGAAGGACCCCTGTCTATCTTCGTAACCCCAGGATGTAGCCCAGTGCCTGATGTACAATAAACGTGTGTTCTTACAGCCGGTGGCCACACCAGGAAACATTTCCCAGCCTCTCTTTTCTCTTGAAAATTCCATCCTCAAATCTCAGCAGATCTTAAATGGTTAATAAGAAAAATAACACGTGTATTGACTATATTTTCTTATTTTATTTTATTTTTTTATTATTTTATTTCTATTTTTGGCTGCACTGCACGGCATGTGGGATCTTAGTTCCCTGAGCAGGGATGGAACCTGTGCCCCCTGCAGTGGAAGCGCGGAGTCCTAACCACTGCACCACCAGGGAATTCCCCCCTATATTTTCATATTTTCTCTATTCTTGATGCTCTGGCATTTGGGGACTTGATCCTGGAGAGACTGCCCCTTCAGGGCTAGTGAATTCCTAGAAAGAGCAAACCACTACCCTGTGAGCACAGGCCAACTGGTCCAGAGCCCACACCACAACTGACTCCCTCATCAAACACATACCCTGCCCGTATCCCCCCTGCCCTAAATCACCCCAGGGCCAGGTCCTGGGAAACTGGGAACCACGTTTATAGCCCAGAGTTCCCTGAAACTATTCAAACTGTCCAATCCTAAGCTTCCTCAGGTACCTACCCTGCCTCATCCATTCCTTCCCGTGAAAACCCCTTTAAAGGCTCTGGGCCCTGCTCTGCCCTCTCACCCCACTGCCCCCGGACCAACCCTGGTGCTTCCCTCCATGGCCCTGCGTTCTGTGCCTCCTGTTTCTAGGGACCTGTGAGTTTAAACTTCTTCTCTCATGACGGTCATTTCCATGTTTGTGTGTTTTACGACACACCCAATTAAAGCAAATCCCATGTCCATTTTTAGAACAACGTGGAAGCAGATTACTGTTATGGGCCCAGACTTAGCATCTAAAGTTTTAGGATCTTCACCGAGTACCGCTGTCCTCTTCCTCCCCCAACTTCCTCCCTGGCCCCAGTGAAAAAGACCCATCAAATTTTGAAGGAAAACTAAGGGATGAAATCAGGGATCCAGCTGATTTCAGCCCTTGGTTGATGATTAAAAGCCAGGCAGCCCAGGCGTTTGCATCTTTTCTCCTAAGAAGAGGGGGAAATGAGGAGAGAGAGTGAGGGGAAGCCAGCATCCACCAGGCTTCCCGCTACCCGGGAGGTGCTCCATCGTCAGGATTTATCTTGGGCCATGGACAGTTCTCCTAGATTGTGGGGTTACTGAAAACACAATTATTGCAGATTGAAAACTTTCCCCAGGGACCCCCTTGGGCATCTTGGACAATGTCATTTACTCTCTACAACCTCCCTCTGAGGTGGTTGTATCACCCTCTTTCACTGCGGGGGGAAAAGGCTCAGCAAAGTCCATGGCGGGACCCGAATTTGGGCTCAGGGGGGAGGACTCAGGAGACACGGGCTGTCCTGGCTTTACTCGCTTTGCCAACTGGAGGACCACATCCTCTTGGCCACCTAGTGCCACGGTGGCAGATTCTACACGTCTGAATTGCAAGGAATGTGAAATAGCAAGATACACATAAATTAATTAAATGTTACTTTCTGCACAAAGCTTAAAATAGTGTGAAATCACTCCAAAAATTGTCAAAAAGAGCTTGGGGACGATGGTGTTTCCCAAAGATGGCTGCGTTAGTACCTCTGTGTTGCCGGCTCCTTTTCTACGTGATCCGTCTCTTTTCTTCAAGAGATGGTGTCTAATTTCCCTCCCCTGGAACCTGGGCTGGTTTGTCACAACAGAATGTGTCAGAGGTGATGCCGCATGGCCTCTGACGCCAGGTCAGGAGGAGCCCTGAAGCTTCCACCTGGGTGTCTTGGGCTCTCATCCTGGGATGGTCCCTCTCAGTGCCCAAGGAGGGCACCACGCGGCAGGAAGTGTCAGGGTCGCAGCCTCCTCCACGGTGGCAGGGCTGCAGCCTTTTGCTCATAGACTGGACATGGATGGCGCCCCCTGCAGGTGTGCAGGGCTCAGCTCAGGCGCCGTATGCTCCAGCTCAGAATGCATGGATTAGTTCAAGGAAGAGTCTTTGCAACCAGGTACACGGAGATTGGGGGTTTTATTTGCAGAGTTGGTACCTTTTAAAAAGAGAAAGCTGAAAAAGCCTGAAGATATAAAAACCCATTTACCCCACACCTCTCCCTTCCCCAGACATTGAGTACTTCCCAGAGGTTCTTATCTGGACCTCTCTGTGGATAAAGACCTGGTTATTTGCACTCCATCAGTGGGAAGGAGGGAACACGTACAGGGACCCAGACACAGCTAAATGGGTCCAGCATGGGCAGCACAGGGCAATGGGGGCCCTCGAAGGGCAGGGCAGCCTCAAAGTTGACTCCCAAGCTGGGACCAGGGGCACCTCCACGCCTGGGCCCCAGGTCACATCCCATAGTCTTTCCTTGAATCAGCTGCAACCTGGCCCCCTGGACACGGAGCAATCACTCCCGCCCTAAACTTTTCCCTGGAGGCCCCTTAGTGGCCACCTTGATGGACGGTAGACTCTGTAAGGTGCACATGAGCGCTGAATCTTTGCTCCTGGCAGCCTCCGGTCACAACGTTTCATCAACTGACCAATACACAACCTCCTCCTGTGTGTTTCTTTTTAAAGATGCCTTATTTAATATACGTCGATTCATTAACATTAAACTCATGGCCAACAGCAGTGTGACTCATGCCCGAAGGAGGCTTATCTAACCTGCATTTTCTCCGGAAGGCACGGCCCAGCCCTCAGCACACGAGGCGACCCTTCAGCACTATGCTTGGGGGGCCCTTTTAAATAGTGAAATCACACACCCAAAGCACAACATTTGAAAAAAGGTGGCCCTAAACAGAGCGCGGGGAGGACGCTTGTTTCATTGTGACACATGGGAAGGGGCAGAGCGGGGCCCGTTCACCCTCAGCGGGGAACGGGCACTTTGAGAGACTCCCGTTTTCTGCTGTTCCTCGTGATTTGCGGTTACACATAAGTGTGAGCAAGTAGCCGAATTTGCAGGTAATGAGAACTGAGGGTATTTTGACGTAATTTCCAGTTTGTCCATTCACCTGGGTCCTGGGTCTCAAAAGTGAATGCCCCCAGGGGCCAGACGGGCCACGTGAGGTCTGGTGAGACTCAAGTGGCCTCGTCTGCAGGGGGCGTGGCTCCCCCTTCCAGCTGGTTCTTACTCTGGGACTTCAGGCATGATTGGGATGGGGCCCCATCATTTCTGCTTGGGCTGGGGGGCTGGGGTTAGAGGTTGAGATTTCATGTTTATTTGGGGGTGGGTTTGTGGGGCTAGGGCTCCCCATGGCAGCCCTTGGTGCTGCCCTAGGTACTCTATCTTGTCAGAGCTCCTGATTTTTCATGAGAAAGCTGGATATCCAGATATTTATCTGAAATATCAGGATTTTAAAATATAGGTGGTTCATTAAAAACCAAACCAAACAAAACGTAAAACATTGTGCAGGCCAAACGGAGCAAGAGTCATCTGGGCACGAGTCTGCTGTGCTCCCAGATGCCGTTGTCACCTAGGCTATGGGTGAGAAGCTGCCGGCAGGCCGAGAGCGTCCAGCTGCTCAGCCCCTGCCCGTTCAGTTTGCCGTGGTTGCTTGAATCCATCGACATTATCTGCAAACGTTTCTGCTTTCAGGAAGGACTGACATTGGAGGGGGGTGTGAATTTGTGTCTGTACTGGGAACACAGTTGAGCCGTAGGAGGTTAAACCTCTACCTTGAGTGGGTTATTATAGAGGTTTGTATACATTGAATTAAGGGCACTTTTACACCTGGCCCTACATGAACCTAGCCAATAGCTACCGAAGACTGGCTTGTACCAATAATGAGGAAAGCATGACTTCTCCATGGAAAGTGAAGATCTCCCTAGCATTTTCAAGTATAGCGGGGGTCCCTCCAATAAGTGTGTTTTTTTCATCTTGTGCTTCTTGTGTATGAAAGCATTCTGTGAGGTTATGTCCATGAAAACAAACGCCTTTTTTCTTTTCCTAATAAAAGCAGCCTAATGAAAGATAAGGATAAGGTTATACCATGGCTACCGTGGCTGTTAACAAGCCTTTTGAGATTTTCTTTTTCTGTTGAAATCGTTAATGAATTGCAGTTTTCCACGGACTTCGTTGAAGGTGGCTTTTCAGATATGGGAGCAGAAAATCAGAGAGATGCTTTTTCCATGTGGAATGTCAAAGGGCTTCATTTGGTCTTGTGGCTACAGACTTAGTCAGGTCCGGGACCAATCTTGCTAATTACAGCAGGTGGATCTTTGGCCCGAGGAAGAAAGCAAGGCTCTGGGGCGCTTCTCTGTGACTGCTTTGGGACCTTCACAAGTGACAAGCCGCCCATCTGAAAGCCGCTTGGGTTATAATGATTCTCGAATGGGCTTTTATGTGGACGAGGAACATGACCCGAGGCCTCGGGGACACCAGAGATGACGCTTTTTATGCAGCTCGAGATGTGAGCAGAGAGCAAAAGCAATTGCAAAACATAAGCAACTGCTGCTTTTTCGAACATTATAAAGTATACTTTGAATGAAGACAGTGCACATACTCTTGCATGAATCGCCCTTAGACTTCACATTTTCAGGAAATAACAATCTGGGCTTTGCACTTTCTATGGACCAGGGGTGGACCTAGACATTTTACGTAGGAGAGACCTCACTTATTCAAACTTTTCAGTGAACCAGACTGATTGAGATGATTCTTGCCCTCATTTTACAGGGAGGAGACTGAAGTCACCAAGTCAGCCTGGGGCCCAGCTGGGACAGGAGCCCCAGTCTGTAGACTCCCAAGCTTGTGCTCGCAGGGGCCCAAAGACGGTGGGCCGACAGTGGAGGAAGGGTGGTGTGGATGTGGCCTGAGCCCTGTTCACTCTCCTGTTCTTTTGAGACGGGTAGTGGGAGGCGTCAGGCTGATGGAGCACCTGCTGGGAAGCTCAGAGGGCTTTAGCCGTGTAGTACCTGTTCTGACTGACCACCTTGTAAGATTTGCCTTAAATCATGGGCATGGTTGCACATTTATGGCCAGTGTGAGAAAAAACCCTGCTCATTCAGGGTATCGTGTGACGAGCCATTGTGGCTGCATTACTTGATTAATAACGCCTGGGTGGGGAGATTTATTTTCCTTTTTCTCTTGTTTCTATAAACTCTTCAGCCAGATCCCTTTACCAACCCCATCTCCTCACACCGCCTGGGGAAATTTGCTTTCTTTTGCCTTTGAAGAGTCTGTTTCTGTCAACTGGATTCTTCCTGTTACCTTTTCCATCAATTTTGTAAAAGAACTGGATAGAGGACACACATGCTTTCACCACCTCGAAGCTGCTGTGAACATTTACTCTATTTGCTTTGGCACATGCTGTCCTGCGCATTCCTGTGGCCACCCACCAATCCTTTTTTTTCCCTTTAAATACATTTCGAAGGAGGTTGCAGACGTTATACACTTCAGCATGCATTTCACTGACTAGATTTCAAAAATATTTATGTTTGGTTTCTTTTCTGTTAAGTAAAAATTTACTTACAGTGAAATGCACAATTCTTATGTATACCTTTCGGTGAGTTTTTTCCTTTTGCTTTTATCACACTCAAATCTCCTCTCATGCTAAGCCAAGTAAGTCAGACAGAGAAAGACAAATATCATAGGAGATCACTTATATGTGGAATCTAAGAAAATGATACAAACGAACTTATTTACAAAACAGAAACAGACTCACAGACATAGAAAATAAACTTTTGGTTACCAAAGGGGAAAGGGGGGGATCAATTAGAAGTTTGGGATTAACAGATACCCACTACTATGTATAAAGTAGATAAACAACAAAGACCTACTGTATAGCACAGGGAACTCTACTCCATATCTTCTTTTAATAATGCCTGTCCAATGCCTCCTTTGCCCACTCCTGCTTTTACACTGGTAGAATTTTTTATTTATTTATTGTTTGTTTGTTTTTGGCTGCATCATGTGGCACGTGGGACCTTAGTTCCCTGACCAGGGATTGAATCCGTGTCCCCTGTATTGGGAGCACGGAGTCTCAACCACTGGACCACAAGGGAAGTCTCTCTACTCGATATCTTGTAATAACCTATAAGAGAAAAAAATCTGAAGAAGAATATATACATGTATATGTATAACTGAATCACTTTGCTGTACACCTGAAACTAACCCAACATTGTAAATCAACTACAGTCCAATAAAAAAAATCATACCACCCGCCTTCAACCCCATAAAATCTCCTTCTGTCACTGCCCCATTTCTCCTTCTCATTTTCAACCAGACCCCCCCCGAATGCCCTGTCCCCTTCCTTCTCTCCCCACTCTCCTTGCTCCCATCTGGCTACTTCCTGACCCCTCCCTCCATCTTAACGGACATTGCCAACAGCCTCCGATCCCCAAACCGTGAGGACGGTTTCCAAACGTCACTTCCTCAGACCCTCTGTGACCCCTCAACACCGAACTCTCCTCCTCCCAGCACGCTGTCCTCTGTGGCCCGCAGGGCGCTCTACTCTCTCGGGTTTCCCCCCTGGGCCCCTGCTACCCACCCTTTCCCTCCTGGGAGGTCACCATCTTCTTCTCCAGCATTAAACCTTGGAGCTGCTTAGGGCTCAGCCCTGAGCCCATGTTTCTTCTCACTCGATGCTTTCTCTGGAGAGGATCTCACCCACCTTCCTGGCTTCACTTTCCACCTGCACAGGTGTGGCTCTCAGATTCCGGTCCTGGTTGGCATGTGGCTCTGGACCCGTGTGCCCAGCTCAGCATCTCCTCTTGGTGACGCAGAAGCACCCACAGCCTTCCCGATCAAACCAAGCCCACGGTCTGTCCTCCTCCCCCGGGCCTCCTCCAGGGTCTCCAGCACACAGAGGCATTACCTAACGGTATCACCCGTTAGATCTAATCTATTCCCAACCTGCTGGTCTGCCTTCAACAATGATCTCCTGACGCGCCTCTGCCTCTCTCCGCCGTCAAGGTGAGGTTCACACTCGGCTGAGCTTCCTCGGAGACCCTCTCGCCACCTTCTGTACCCAGCAGCCACTCGCCTGGTCCTGGGGCGCCCCTTCCTGGACTCTCCAGCGGTGACCCAGTGCTTTCCATCACTGTGGGCATGGCAAGGGCCTGCTGTGCTGGACCCCTGCTCACCCATCCCGCCCACCTCACACCCCTCCAACCTCGCTGGCCATCTTTAATCCTTCCCACCGCTGCCCTCTGCCCTCTCTCTCCTGTCGTCCTTTGCGCCCTCTCTTTGCCCCCCCAGCACCCCCACCCTCCAAGCACACATCTTTCCTATGTAAACACCTCCCTGATGTGATCCGTCTCATAAGCCCACTGGCCCCTCCTTTCAGATACACGGTCACACGTGGGATGGAAGACCTCCTCCTCACGTGAGCTTCATGACTGTATCTGGTTCTTTTTGCATCTGTGTTATCTCCAACACCTAGCGCAATGTCTGATACATATTAGAGGCATAACCAATATCTGTGGGCCGAATACATGAAATTTCATGCTTTATATTATTCAACGGTTTTTAGAATGGAATGCACTTAGTGTTAACCAAGGTATCAAAACGGGAGGATTAGTATAACAACTGCTAGTTCAGATTAAAGAAAATATTTTGATAAATCTAGGAATCTAGTTCTTTGCGTAGTAAACAAAGGCTCACTCATGTCACCTCATTTTTTAAAAACAATTTGGAGTTGGTGTCTGTACACTCAGGGGCTTACAGAGCACGGGCTGGAGATCTGGAGCCTGGCACCGGCTCTGAGTTACTGCGGCTTTGGAAAGGGTAAATGCTTCTTTTTTCTTATTGGCGGATCAGGATCATCAAACGGCCCCTGGAGTCTCCAGGACTTGTGAGGATGAGATAGTATTTGTGCATCTCCGCAAAACGTTAAAATCACATTAACCTGCTAGGAAAGGGGCAATAATGTTTAGGATCAGGATTCCACCAAATTCTTGCGTTCTGCCTTGCAGAGGGCAAGACACCGCCCCTTGGATGTTGGCAGAGGGGCTTCTCTGCGGGTCCTCCTGTTTTGGGGACTTGAGAGCTGGACAAAATCCAAGTGTCACCATTGTTATGGTTGCTGCCGTCGTTCCCTCTCAATAAGCTTTACCATCCCTCCAGCCTTCGGAGGCTTGTGGTTCCATCAGCTGTGTGCTTCTCTTGTCCTGCAGAAGGGTGGCTTCGTCCTGGTCCCACCTGGGTGGCAGGCAGCTCGTCGGAAGTGTGCCTCCATCCTAAGGCATGGTCCTCTGGAACCCACGCTGGGTTCTCTCAAGCTGCTAACCAGACGCTTCTGGGAATCGTCATACTCGTCTCCTTGCGGTGGAAACCTCACCAGCTGCTTCATGGGGGAGGTTAATTAATGCAATTAACAATGAATGTCTTAATTGCAGATGTTGAGAGAGACACTTTGCTATTATTATTGTTATTATTGTTTTGCGTGCAACTCTCCGCACACTTGGATGTCTCTTTATTAAAGCAAATAAAACCATAATTAGGTGCAGCCCAATTCAAACAGTGGCAGCGGCCTGGAGCAGGAAGCCATAATTCAAGAACAAGAGGCGTTCTCGACAGATATTATGTTGCCTGCCTGGTAACTGGTTGTGTGCCAGAGTGCTGTGAGCTGCTCCGGAGAACTCTTACCTGCTCCCCTAAAGCCTGGCCGGAGAGGGAAAGCAGGATGAAGGGGACAGACCGTGAGGTCCCAGGGCCAGGCCGGCAGCTGCCTCAGGGGACAAGCCCTTCAGTAAGAGAAGGGACAAAGACCAAGCTAAAAGAAGGGTACCTGTGCCCACGGGATGGGGGGGTGCTATGTTCCAGAAGACCTTGGGAATTACCCAGAAGCCGCAAGTTAAGACAAAAGCAAAAGAAGGCAGTTCACTGCCCTACAATTGTGGTTTTTGGAGGATTAGAAGGAAGGAAGCAGAGATCAGATCAGCATTTCGAGGGGAAACAATTGACAAAACACATACCCAGGCCTTGATGGCTGATGGAGGCCTTGACCATGGTCTTTCGTTGTGTTTCCCAGTAGCACAGGGGCTGCAAAGTGAAGTCTGTATGTCGATATGCTAATGGTGGCCTCTTTAAGTGAAATTAATGCCCGAATTGTGTGAGGAGAGAGCCCTTCATTATTCCCTGTGATATGAAGATGTGTCGGAGATTCTTCCCGGCCTCTCAGTGACACTCTTCATACAAAATTTATCTCTTTTATGGGTTTGAAGCTCTTTCAGATACATATCAAAGACCTTTCCATGCCTCTACCATGCATAATATATTCTGCAACGGCTAATAATAAATCATCTATCTTCCTTCTCTGACTGGTTAGCCGTGAGCACACATGGCTATTGCCAGCGCCAAACGGATGCCAGATCCTCACATTTGATACTTTGCCTCTTGTGTTACCCCTTTCTGCACTTCTGTCTTCCCTAGGGAGCCCCTCAAACTGGCAAGGAGCTGGAATCACGCCGTTACCCTCATGCTTCCAAAGCCACTGTCTGTGTCGATGATACAGAAGGCGCACCCTGACGCTATTTCATGTTACAAAAGCATCTTCCCCTTCTCCTTTGTCTCGCTTCCTGCTTCCACAAGTAGAGGTGCCACTGAGACTCACTGCGTTTCCAAAGGACTCAGGTTGGGAACGGTGGCCTGTAATCGTGGTTGCATCTGAGCCGAGCACAGAAGGGCTCTGTTGCATCCTGGTGAGGAGAGAAACAAAATGGGACTAAGGGGAAGACCTTCCAGAATGGCAGCCTTGGGGCTGGGAAAGACACCACCTTCCTCCCGGCTGCCACACGGGTAGCAGAGCCCAGTCTGGTGGCCTGGGGGGAAAGCCTCCATCTCCAAGGTTACTCATGTTGAATCAAAGGGATTGGGCTTTCCAATGCCCATGGGTCAATGGGGTCCTGTGTGTGTGGTGCGGGTCATGAAGCAGAAGGGCAGGTACTTTAAAAAAAAAGAAAAGGAATTATGCTTTCTGTGGTGTCATTTCCAAAGGCCAACGTGTGTTGAGGGAAGTATGCCCTTGTGGTGGAGATGGCTGGGTGTCCCTACCCCACATCAGTTTTCCTCTTCAGGAACAGAACCCAAATTTATAGCTGAACAAATGATAGTACAGAATAAAGGTGATACTTCCCAGTCTCTAGATGTGGCCCTGGGACTAAGTTTTGGCTTTTTGGGATGTAGAAGTGTCTTATGGCAGCTTCTGAGAACTCCCTTAAATGGCAGCTAGTGTGTGCTCTTTGCATATTTTTCCTTTGCCTCTCTATCCTTCCTTCTGCCTGAGATAAGGGACATACTGGCTGGAGCTGGAGCAGCCACATTGGACCATGAGGTGGAGAGTGGAGATTATACTTGGTGAAGCTACGGAGTAGAAGCAGGCCAGTTCCTGAGGCTTCCTACTCTCCTGGGGACTCCCTGAGTCTTCTCAGAGCCAGGCTGCAGCTGGATGCTCTTCCTAACCCATCTTTCCCTCCCTCCCTCCATTCATGGGTGGCAGAGCTGCATCAGGACCTGAGGCTCTCCCTGCCCCATCCAGTGCCCTCTATCTCTACCCTTCACAGGCACGTCCCCCAATAAAACTCTTGCCTGTCTAATCCTGACCTGGAGTCAGCCTCTCAGAAGACTCAGGCTGACACAAGATGCATCTGGAAAGGAGTGAGCAGGTGAGGGTTGTGGGCATGGGAGAAGAGCATCCTGACAGAAGGAATATCTTGTGCAAAGGTCCTGTGGTTCGAGAGACCAAGGGAGTTAGAGGAACTGACAGAAGGCCAGTTTGGCTGGAGGGCAGAGGGCAGATAGGGTGGAAGGTGGGGGACAAGAGAAAAGAGCTAGAGTTGGCTCTTCATGGTTTTTTATCCTAATTAGAATGGATCCCATTGGATAACTTTATGCAGTGGGGCATTGTGGTCAGATGTGATCAGGCTCTGACATGGTCCCAGAGAGAGGCGGTGGTGGCATGGATGGGGGGGGGGTGGCGGTGTAGACGGAAGGAAGTGGACGGACCCAGAAATGATGCAGGAGACAAAGCACCTACTATGCGCCAGGCACCACTCTGGCAATACATCAGCGAAGAGTGCTCACGTTTGGAGGTGCGGGAGAAGGCTTCTTAATTAAACCACTTCAGGCACATTTGACGATCAATATCCATTCTGTGAATCCACATCTCCAAATGCTATCAGCCTTCTCCAAGATTTGCTGCCGTGTGTAACTAGGATTTCACAGCTAAAATGAAATCCTTCCAGATGCTGTTTAAACCCACGTCTGCTTTCATAGCCTGAATCTCACGGGAGCTGGGAATGGTTCCAGGTATCAGAGCAGCAATGCTCCATGGGAAGGTGATTCGGTCCCTCACTCTGCTTTCTCATCTGCCAAAAGTATCACTAGTCTTTTAATAATATCTAAATCTTTTTTTTAGGCTTTATCCTCTCTGGAGGCTCAAAGGTAAGGTGTATATTTACCGGATGCCAGCAGCTTAAAAGCAAGAACTTTATAGAAATTAACGTCCATCTGTCAGGGTCTGTAGAATCAGTAGCTTCCATTTATCAGGATTTAGTAAGTGCTGCAAACTTTGCTTGAATCCTGACAGGTGCACTGAACAAGGAGCCATCCTCCACCCTCACGTCCTCATTGCCATCTCATTTAATTGAGAGAAGAACTATTATTGTTCCCATTTAATAGATGAGGAAACTGAGGCTTAGAATGATTAAGTAAAATTTCCGAAGTCTTACAGCTAGAAAAACGACAGAGGTGATATTTGAACCCCTATCTATTTGCTTCCAAAACCAGTGCTCTTTATTGCCTTCTTTTAATCTCTTAGAAGCTGAAGACTTACAGTTGGATAGTTTTTAGAATTTCCAGAGAATAAAGAATATGTCTAATAAAAATGGACTTATCTTTAATTTATAGTAATATTATCAATTACAGATTATCTTCTTAGTAGGTGACATACATTAGACATCAACAAACAAAAATACATCATTGAGTCAATTACTGAACAGTTCCTCAAAAATTGTAAAATGTAGTTTTGATCAGTTTTAGTGTGGAACAATTTACACACAATAACATGTATGAATTTTTGCTGCATAGTTTGATTAGCTTGGCAAATAAATATGATTATGTACCTACTCTCACAGTCAAGATATAGGACATTTCTGTCACCCCCGAAGTTCCCCCATGCTGCTGTATAGTCAACCTTTCCCTGCATCTCTGGCCCCTGGCAACCGTGATCTGCTTCCTGTCACTATTGTTTTGCCTTTCCTAGAATTTCACATACATGGAATCATATAATATTTAGGGTTTTTTTTTTTTTTTTTTTTTTTTTTTTTAGTGTGTGTCTGGCTTCTTTCACTTTTAATCCTTTTAAGATGCATCAATTTTTTTGCATGTGTCAGCCATTCCTTTTTCTTACTGAATAGCATTCCATTGTATGGATGTCGCCTGTTAATGGCCATTTGGGTGGTTTCCGGTTTGGGGCCCTTAGGAATAAAGCTGTTATAAGCATTCGTGTGTGCGTTTTGTGTGAACGTAGTGTTTCCTTTCTCTTGCATAAAAACCTAAGAGTAGGATTGGGGGAATCACACGGAAAGTACATGTTTAACTCCATAAGAAACTGCCAAAGCATTTCCTGCAGTGACTGTACCATTACAACCCCACCAGCAAGGCATGAGGGTCCCAGATGCTCCCATGCTCACCACCATTGGGCATTGTCAGTCTTTTTCACTTGAGTCATTCTACTGGGTGTACAGTAGCAATAAAATGCATTTAAAAGTACATCTTTCTCAGATATGCTGCATGTGTCCTTCAGCTTTGTTAAGGTGGGCACAGGGTAATAGCACCTGATGGGTCAACTTGAGGTCACCCAGATCTGCACTACTTTCCTTTGAGAGGGAAGATACCCATGTCTCCTCAATGGTTCAAGAGCACAGACTGATGTCCCAACGGTGTGACCATGGAAAAGTGATTTAACTTCCCTCGGCCTCACTTTTAAAAAATTGAGGTATAGTTGATTTACAACGTTATATTAGTCTCAGATGTACATCATTTTTAGAGCTTATACTCCATTTAAAGTTATAGAAAAAAAAAAAGCGATTTCCCTGGTGGTCCAGCAGTTAAGACTCCAGACTTCCACTGCAGGGGGTAGAGGTTCGATCCCTGGTTGGGGAACTAAGATCCCGCAAGCCTTGGTGTGGCCAAAAAAAAAAAGTTATTGTAAAATATTGGCTATATTCCCTGTGCTGTACATTCATCCTTTTATCTTATTTATTTTGTACCTAGTAACTTGTACCTCTGATTCCCCTTCCCCTGACTTGCCCTTCCCCTTTATCTCATTTTATCTCCTGTACTATGGAGATAATGTTCCTGAACAGGATTAAGTTCAGAGCTCCTGAACACTGACAGGCTTATTTATATGTGGTGATCCTCTGTGTATAACACGAAACACCGTTAACATTCAAAATGCTCCAACATTTATATGATGAAAGTAAAGTCGTTTATTTTGACATTTTGTGAGTGCAAAATGCTCAAGAATTGCACCAAAGTGGAACTTTCCTCCATTTTCTGCCCGCACGTCCTCACCTCTTGCTCGTGTCCACAGTATGGGTCTGGCCTACCAGGTGATTTCTACCTCCTGGGGGTGTTGAAATGATTAAATGAGGTAATGAATTAAAGCACTTAGTACAGAGCACGGCAGATGGTGAGCTCTCAAGAAACATTAGGTTATGTTTGGAGACGAAACCACCACCCGAATGACAGGAGAGGTATGTTTAGGAAGAAGACGACACGGTGAAACAATAAAGAAGCACGAAGAGGAGAAAAGCAAAAAAATCCCACTTGAACCCTCCATCCCACTCCCAATCCCACCGCCCTCCCCAGAGGCACCCACTGTTACAGTTGGTGTATATTTTAGACAGGTGGGTTATATATGGGTTCTATGCGTTGGGTTGTACAAGTAGGCATGGAACAAAGGGCATAGTCTTGCTCTAGGAGTTATTGAACTCTTGTGTTTGATCATACTTATAATTCTGCAGCTTCCTTCCCCTCCTCTCTCCACCTTTTTTCTTTTACCTTGATATTATTTGAAGGCCTTTCCAGGTGGGATTGCAGGCATCACCTCTTCCTGTTGGTTGCTGCATCATGTAGCATGGTACAGATGTGTCACGTTTAGGCAGCTGTGGAGTAGCGACCACAAACCCTCCACCTCTAGACAGCCTGCCTGGGTTTAAACTTGGCTTCACCACGCGGTACAGGCACAGCCTTGCTTAGTTTCCCTGCACCCCGGTCTTCTCCTTTGTGCCTGGGTTCTTTTGTCTGTAAAAATTGTGAGCTTGTTAAAGGCGTCCACTTCCAATAAATTAACAAGACGTTTTTACATTGCAGACGCCATCTACCACGTTTACTTTGGGCTTGACACACAAAGGGACACAGCATAAGTTCCACTGAAACCTTACGTGTTCTTTTGTAAAATTTTCTTTTCACCAGAAAAAGAATTCTAAGTAGATGTAGTTGAAACCTGGGCTTTAAACATCCCTAGGCATAAGAAATTATATTTTATGTAGTTTCCTAGAAATTTCCTCTGCAAGACCTACTGGGCCATAAGCAGGCTATCAGTCAGCTCCAATGATTCGTTATTTCACCTTGGCGTGTCTTTTATCAGAAATCATATGGAAACTTTTTAATTTATGGGCTTTTATTGCAATCCACAATTCACCCTGAGTCGTCTATTATTAAGTGTTCTAGAGGTTCTTATTGTGTCTTATCAGAGAATTGTATCTCAGTGCAATTCATCTGGAGTCATTCTTCACAGAGAAAATCTTTCATATTACCTTTCTTTCATCATACTACGACAACTCTTGAATACCTCATTATTCCACAATGAGCTTATAAATTATTATCATTAGGCAATTTTTTTATATAATCTGATTTTATAAACCGCTTCTTTCTATTATCGTTAGAGGGAAACCAGTAAATGCATCTGTCTGTTTTGATCCACCATGATAACAGTAATAGAAAAACCAAGTAAGGACATCTCACTGAGCTACAGACTGGATGTGTAATGAGTTCAGACTGGAACATTCGTGTGCATATAGCCGTGCGCCATGACCCCCTCTAATGGGTCACAATTGCCGCCCATAATGGTCTCTTAACTGGTAATGCTGGGTTATCAAAATGTCTTCAGCTGGATTTTTTTTTTTTTTTTTCTTCCAGAAGGGAGTTTGAAAAAGGCAAAATAAAATATTTTTTAAATGAAGGAAAAAGCCAAGGTGGATTACTTAGAATATATGGTTCAGGATGTGAAATGGTACCCCAAAGAAGGCCCCCTGCTACCTTGCATGCTCTGGGTCACAATCCCCATCACCCTCCTCACTTGTTCCTGGAGAATGCAGATTTTTCCTTCTGGTCCTATGGAAGTAAGAAGGAACAATGTTCACCTATGGCTTTTAGATCAGCCTTGTCCTATAGATCTGACTGTGATGGTGGGAATGTTTTATCACCTGCCCTGTCCACTGTGGCAGCCAGCAGCCACTGCATATGTGAAATGTGACTAATGCAACTGAGGATCTAAATTTTAAATTTTATTTAATCCTAATTTATTTAAATTTAAGCTTAACTAACTTCATGGGGCTAGTGGCTACAGTACTGGACAGTGCAGTTTGAGACTGTCCGTAGTGTGTGGTATTTATATTCTGTATTACCGCATTTTTTCATTAGAGTGGGTGATTGAGAACTGACTAATTTTTTTTCCAACCTGGGTAATTCTTTAGATGAGTAGGACAGGCAACATTCCTTAAGAAGAGAATAATATCAACAATATCCAGCATCCATGGAGTTCTGGCTGTGACTAGACTCTGTTCTCACACTTCACCTAATCCTCCCAACAGTTAGGAAAGAGGTACCACTTTTATCCTCATTTTGCAGTTGAGGGAATGGAGGAGGCACAAAAGGTTAAGTGACCTGACCCCACAGCTAGTGGATACCTGGCTCCAGAGTCCCTGCTCCTTACTCGTATAACAAACTCTCAAATTGTTCGCTATGGTACGTATGTTGTCAAGGTCATTGGAAAGGGGTTAGGGTGGGGTGTATTAGGAGGATACTTATATTGGTGAGAGACTGGACTGGATAGATTCTGACACCCATCCTGTCTCTAAATTTCTATGATTCTAAGGATTAAAGTAGCTTAATGGAATTTTAAATTCCTTACAGCTAAGACTCATTTTTTTGTGATTAATTTTTTATTTTTATACTTTAATTAATTTTTATTGGAATGGAAGTGATTTATAATGTTGTGTTTGTTTCAGGTTTACAGCAAAGTGACTCAGTTATACATATACATATATCCACTCTTTTTTAGATTCTTTTCCCATATAGGTCATTACAGAGTATTGAGTAGGACCTATATAGTAGGTCCTTATGAGTTATCTATTTTATATATAGTAGTGTGTATATGTCAATCCCAATCTCCCAATTTATCCCTCCCCCCTTTCCCCCTTTGTTTTGTTTGTTTTCTACATCTGTGAGTCTATTTCTGTTTTGTAAATAAGTTCATCTGTACCATTTTTTTTGAGATTCCACATATAAGTGATATCATATGATATTTGTCTTTCTCTGTCTGACTTACTTCACACAGTATGACAATCTCTAGGTCCATCCATGTCACTGCAAATGGCATTATTTCATTCTTTTTTATGGCTGAGTAATATTCCTGATTTGACATTCTATCTCATGCTCAGGAAGTTGCGGAGATTTGGGTTATCTTCTTATTTTCTTCATTGGTGTGTGTTACATCTCACTTATTAGTAGGCATGCAGGTGGCAGAGAGGGAAAGGGACTTTTGGGAGGTTTGTTACTTTCTCCTTTGATACCAAAGAAAGGACACCTGGGTTGTCACAGCTCACGGATTTACACAAACCATGTGTTAGAACTCAGCCTAAGTTACCAAGAATTCTAATGTTAAAAGTCTTTTCCTTCCACCATATTCTTTGCTGGAATTCACTACATGCTGACCAAAAAACTGAAGGGCCCTAGTTAGGAAGTACAGTCGTCCCTCTGTTTCCGCGGGGGATTGATTCCAGGACCCTCGCTGATACCAAAATCCTCGGATGCTCAAATACCTTATAAAATAGTGGAGCACAGTCAGCCCTCAGTGTTTGTTTTCCATCCTCGGTTGGTTGAATTCGCAGATGTGGAACTGTGGTTACGGAGCACCTGCCGTGCTCATTCTTGGCTATTAAGACAGGGAGAACTTTAGCAATCACCTAATTTAACCTCTTTCTTTTTTTCAAAAATTTATTCATAGGTGTATATGTGTTCGTTATAGATTCTGAAGAGTTTTATGTGTGTATGTTTTGTATTTTCTCCACGTATTGTGCTTGTCTTTTATATTTATATTATTTTTCATCACACATTCATTTAAAAACTTTGAATTGATCAAATTATGACTCCTTTGCTTTGCATTTTTTTTTGAACAGGAGAAAATTACACAAGAGCTTAATAACATGTGTACATGGGAGAGACCCAGGAAAACTGAGTAACTCACCAAAATGGCCGAGACCCTCACCTTAAATCTGCATTTTGTTTTAAAATAACTTTTTCCATCAGCCTCATTAAGGTATAATTGACAAATAAGATTCTATATATTTATAGTGTACAACATGATGATTTGAGATATTTACCACAATCAAGTAACACATTCATCTGTTCACATAGTTACCTTTAAAAAAAAATAACTTTTAAAGAAATTCTTTCCAAGGTTGTAGTATCTTATACTGAGTTTAAGACTTTTAAAGGCCTTAGGCCCATCCAAAATTTGTTTTTGTGTATGGTGTGAACAAGGAATCAAATTTTATTTTGTTTTCCTAACATTGTTTATTAAGGGGGTGCTTCCTTCTCACCCCATCAACTTGTCCTGCCCTCTCGGTCGTATCCCATCTATGTGTGGATTTGGCTTTTTATTCGGCTGCATTTCAAAATGTGTCTATTCCTGTATACTTCCACATGGTTTTAATTGCTAAAATTTACTAATTATTAAAATAGCAAGTCCTGCTATTTGGTCAGGCAACACTTCCGCCACATTCTCCCTTTTTCAGGTTACTCTTAAATATTCCAGACTCTTTCCTCTTATACCAGGATTTCTCCTCTTCGGCTCTGTGGATGTTTGGGGCCGGATTATTCTTTGTTGTGGAGGAATGTCCTGTGCACCGGAGGACGATCAGTAACATCCCTGGTCTCCACCCACTATATCTTCGGACACCGTCCACTGTCTACTTGGGGGCAAAATCACCTCTGGTTATTTTGGGCATTGACTGAAATTCTGTTAAGTTTATAGATCACTTTTGGGAAGAATCACTGTCATAATATCGAGTTTTCTCAGACACGAACGTGTTTCATCTCTCTACATTTTTCTCAATCTAATTTCACATCTTTAACAATATTTTCTAATTTCCCCCATGAAGGTTGTGCACCTCTTTTGTTAGATTTATTCCTGGGCACCGTGTACTGTGTTTGCTATTATTTAAAAAAATCATGTCTTTTCCAACTCTAATATCTAACTGGTCGTTGTTGGTCGAAAGGAGCATTTATTTTGTGTGTGTGTGTGTGTGTGTGTGTGTGTGTGTGTGTCCATCATGCACCTGGGAATCTTGCTGAACTCTTTTAAATCTCATAGTCTGTCTGTACATCTTCTCGAATGTTCTGTGGAGATAATCATATTGTCTACAAATAACCACAGTGCTGACCCCTCTTTTAGCATGCTTGCACCTTTAACTTCTTTCCCTCATCTTATTGCATTGGCCGCGACCTCCAGGAAAATGCTGAATAGTAGCAGGGTTGGAGGGACACATTTATTTTACAAGCAAAGAAACAAAGCTTTGTCCTTGTCCAAGGTCATTCAGTGAATCAGAGCAGAGGCAAGGCTAGATTCTAAGGTTTATGAACTTCTCTTTCCTTTATTCTTTCTTACTTCTTTTGTTTTGGGTTAGTTAACATAAAAACAATTTGCTGTCAGAACTCTTTTGATTTTAGACCTATAAAAACCTTAAAAGAAAGTTACATATAGTCTTTTGTGCTGGTGGAATATAATGCATCAGCATCTTGATACTGACATGAAACTTGTGTTATTCTTCGAATATAAAAGCATGTGAGCTATTTAAAGCTTACATCTACTAGTCTGTGAGTATGTTCCCACATCTTGTTAGGGAGAGGTATTAAGATGTGTGGGTCCTATGATAAAAGTAGCTAAGTTTTATGGATCACGTAAAATGAAGTGGGCACTGCGCTAGGTCCTTTTAAAGTATGCTTTCATGATGTCTACACAGAGGTGTATATTATTATCCCCATTTTACAGGTGAGGAAACTGAACGTGAAAACATTAAGTAACTCGCCCAAGGCCGCTTGTTTCTAAGTTTGCAGAGCCTGGCCTAAAACCAAGGTTGTGTACCAAAGTGTATGATCTTCGTGCTGCCTACTTTGGTTACCATCAGGCGTACACATGGGAAATTAACATCAGATGAATTCAAATTCCGTTTGGAGGGTCTAGGGACTAACTCTTTTCATTGCTTTAGATCAAATGAACTCTTTTCATTGTGTTAGCTTAGATTAAGAATGTATGAAAAATAAAGCTAATGAAGTTGTCTCTTAGTATTGCTTCCACATAAGTATGCATAAAGCAGTAACATGTTCACGTTAGTAAATGTCTCTGATACGCTGGGCACATTATGCATATTATATCTTATCTGCATAAAAATTTTGGGAGGAAAGTCTTGTTAGTACTATTTGAGGGATTAGGAAACTGGGGTTCCTAGAGATTTAGTAACAGCTAGTAAGGAGCAGAGCTGGGTCGCACCCTGCTAGACACCACAGCCGGGTGACCAAGCGGGCTTGTCAGCTCAACGCTGTGCTTTGGTCATACTCGATTCTCAGTGGAAAAAAAATGTGCCTCAGCAGCTGCATTTTAAGGCATCATTTCCATCATTGTGCAGGATGTGGAACCCAAGAGAGGCTTCTATAAACATGAGTACATGTTCCCAGACAAAGGAGATAATATCTCTGACAAACAGCCATTATCCAGAACATCTGCTAGGCTGTTTCTCCTTGTTTTAAATAATGCACAGCGAGCTCTCATTCAGGTGTGCTCCTGAGAAACCAGCAGCTTCTGCCGTGATTTCTGTGATCTTTGGGTGTGATGAATGAGAGTATCTGTTGATCATGGAGTACACCACTCAATCAAGCACTTTGGCTTCGGATCAAATTTTCTGTATTTTTAACTATAATTATAGCTATAACCAACACTACTTAGCCTGCTTTATAATTTACATAGTGATTCCACATTCAGTGTCTCATAAGCATTTAATCCTCAAAACAGCTCTGCTTGGCAGTCATTAATATTATCCTCGTAATAATGTTTTTGAGATTGTCCACATGTATCGACAGAGACAGCCAAGAGATATTGTTCTTCGAGAAGAGTGAGCTTTCACACTATGGTTTAATATGGTGCTGCTTTGGGTTGATTGCGTCCAGAAAAGAAGATGACGGAATATATATATATATATGACTTAGTGGTTATCTCTGGCAGTGAGAGTTTCAGAAAAGCTTCCTCATTTATTTTATGTTTGTATTCCTTTAATTTAATTTAATTCCTTTAATATTTAATTTTTATTTTACACATATAAATAGTTCTTTTAAATACACGTTGTATACAAGTACAAATGTACACAGGCATATCGTTTTAAAAAAAATCATATAGTTGCATAAAGCTGGTAATAAGACAGTAGCATTTGACCCCATCTCTCCCCTCACCTCTTCATTGCTAGGAGGTAAAGACTTTGAACTCTTCAGCTGTTTGGTCTTTATTACTACATTTCAAACTAAATGTTTTTACTGCTATTTCTTATTATTGTTCAATCTGAGATATTCTGTCTTGACTTCCTGCTATGAGCGATGAGGATTTAGAATGGTTGTACACGAGCCTCCCATCCCCCCACCCCTCTGTGGTCCAATCACAGGTGAGTACCACTTGTAGCCCAGACACACCATGTGCTACAGTTACTCTTCATCTCATGTACAGAGTTTTCCTCCAGAGTTGGTACTAGTCTCTTTTAAAAACCATTTACTTGTTATTTAAAAAAAAAATTACCAATCACTAATTCATTTTAAAAAGTTTGCCAGAAACCTGTTTCTTCTCAAGATATTCAAACAGTTCAGGAACCCATCAGTTTATCATCTTGATGACATTGCTCCTAGACGTCCCCATTCTCCTGTTCCAAGATGGTATGACCTCTCCCCAGGCCTGCTGACAGCGGTCATCCTGGGAGTTCCTTTAACCCTCCTCTGATTCTCTCTACTTTTCTTTTGGGATGGATCCCATGTTTTCTGGATCCTGCATCTTCTTCTTTCTTGATTTACTTCTCCTCCCATTTTAGCAAAGCATCTCTCAGGTTGCTTCCTGCAAAAAAAGTTGCCAAAAAGATGAATGTTTTGAAGGCTTGAAAGTTCGAAATGGCTTTATTCTACCTTTACACTTGTTGATAGTTTGGCTGAGTATAGAACTCCATGTTGAAAACAGTTTTTCTTCTAGCTTTGGGGTTGCTATTGAGAAGTCCAGCAGGACTTCCCTGGTGGCGCAGTAGTTAAGAATCTGCCTGCCAATGCAGGGGACACGGGTTCGAGCCCTGGGCCGGGAAGATCCCACATGCCACAGAGCAACTAAGCCCGTGTGCCACAACTACTGAGCCTGTGCTCTGGAGCCCGCAAGCCACAACTACTGAAGCCCGCGTGCCTAGAGCCCGTGCTCTGCAACAAGAGAAGCCACTGCAATGAGAAGCCCGCGCACCGCAAGGAAGAGTAGTCCCTGCTCGCCACATGTAGAGAAAGCCCACATGCAGCAACGAAGACCCAATGCAGCCAAGAATAAATAAATAAATAAATAAAATTAAAAAAAAAAAAAGAAGTCCATAGACATTTTGATTCCTAATCCTTTGCATATGAAATTTTATTTTCTCTATGGAAATATTAGGGTCTTCTTTTTATCACCAATACTGTGAAATTGCCAAATAATAGGTCTTGGTGTGGCTCTGTTCTCACCTATTTTGATGGGCATTTCATGGGTGCTTTCAGTTCTTATAAATGTTAGTCATTTATTTTTAAATAATATTCTCCTTTCTGTCTTTTTGTTCTGGAACTCTGATTATTGGTTATTGGGCCTCCTGGACTGATCTTCTGATTTTAAAGATATTTTAAAATTTAAATTCTATCTCTTTTATTCCTTAAAAGAGACTTTCTTAGCTGTATTTGGTAACCTTCTATGACATAGGCATTAATTACAGACTTGTGGTTATTACCAACAACGGAATGGCCATGGCAAAATGGGATATCTCAGAAGATGCAGCTTGTTTTATTTCATAGAGGGGACTTTGCAGTTGAAATACCTTGTATGTCTACTCTAATGGGATTCCCATTCATTCCCTCACTCACTCATTCATTCAATAATTCAGCAAATGTTTATTGAGGGCCGACTCTGAGCCAGAGGCAGAGACTTCACCATCAGAAGTGGTTACAGGTGGTTCCACGGTCACTGCTGGGGAAACGGGAGGGCAGCCCTCCCCTCCCCCACTCCATTCTCTGACCTCGTCCCCCTGAACAGATGGCCAGTCAACTCCCCTGTTTTCAACCTTCCTCATTAGACCTTCAGACCTCATCCCCCCAACACTGGACTCCTCCAATTCCTTAGCTTTACTGGGTTCCTTGGGGTGAACATGCTTGTCTACTCGTATCTGTATCTCTCGGCATTTGGTTCCATCTTCCTCAGCTCTGACACTACCTTTAGATGTGATAGAATACGTCGTGGCATGTATGGCTGCTACGAAGCATGCCTCATTTCTGTTAACAGGCACACACAGTAGATGCTCTTACTGTTGGCCTTACCGCCAATGATGCAACCAGCCCAAAGTCCACCTGCCCACACCTGAGTGTGTTGATCGGAGCCTGCTTTCCCACGCAATCACCCACAGCGATTGAAGACTTGAACATGTGCCCCTTCTTGGCTGCTTTCCATTCCTTATCTCACCTCCTTACTCCTCTGAGTGTATTCTTCACCCTCACAAATGAATGACTTGTGGCTGAATCCTTAAAATAGGGTGTGAGTTTGGGGAACCCAAGCAAAGAATTCGTTTTAGATCTATGGGTGATTTTCAGCAAGAGGCATGGATTTGTATTTCTTGTTCCATCAACTCTAGACTATATCGCGATCCTTCATGGTCTAAGATGGTTTTCTAAGATGAGATATTGTTTCCTCTCCCATCTCCTTCACCTTTTCTCTTCTTTTCCATATGTTTTTTTCCAGCTGTATCTTTACTTTTACACTGTTTACGTTACTAACATTTACTTTCTGTAACCATATTTAAATCCTCTTGGATTTTTTTCTACAGGTTGATTCTAAAAGTTGAAAACCCATAAGTACACATCGTTGTCCCTTGATAATGATCTGTAATTACAGAGCCAAATTGTGTCGCCTGCCTTCTGCATGGGTTCAATGCCATAAATCCTAGGTCACCACTCAAAGGAGCATTTTTGTAGCACCAGGAACAAATGGCTACCCTCTTGTTACACACCATTACTTTCTCACAAACGTGTCACATTTTAGTCTGTTTTATACCAGGACTTTGGTTCTCTTGTATGGTTTTTGTTTATGCTGGAGTTTCTCACAGCTTTTCTTTTTTCTCTTAGAGACATGTTACCAAGTCACGAATCTTTTCTGACTTACTGATTCTCTCAGTTTACTCCACACCAGTTTTTCCTAAAGATTTTCTTCTTGGAGGCTGCCTGCTTTCTGTTCTGATTCAGACCAATTGCTTTCGAGACTGACTCTATGACGCTCATTCTTATATTTCTTTTCATTGCATGTCAGGGTTAAGTCTACTGTTTCTTTTATACTATTCTTTCATTTTTATTAATTGTCATTCTTCTTTTGCTGTGGCACAGAGTTAAGTAATTTCCATAGAAAAGATGTGTGAGAAATTTATTTTCTGAGTCCTTGCATGATCAAAAATGTATTTTTTAGCTCAGATTTATTAATAGTTTGGTTAAGTGTAAAATTATTGCACACATTAACTTGGGTATAAAATTATTGGATAAATTAATTTTCCAGTGTAACCTTGAAAGTTTTCTGCATTGTCTGATAATACCCAGTATAGCTGATATTCGTATGAGCCTCAATCCTTTGTATTTGATTTATTTTTTTCTGTCTGCCAGCATCTTGTATTTGTTTTGTATCTTTAGTATTCTGACACTTCAGAAGTATCTATACAGTTCTGAATCATTTTTCATTCATTTTGCTGGTACTTAGTGGGTCATTTTAAAGTGAAGACTTGGATTAAATCCTCTGGTAAGTTCTCTTCTCTTATTACATGGCTTTGATAATTCTTTCTGAAACTCCTGTTTCTGAGATCATTTTTCCTGGATTGATTCTCTATGCATGGTGCCATCTCTACCACATTTTTGGTTGTTGTATATTTGCTCTGTGCTCTTGGGAATTACCTTGGCATTATCTCTCAATTCTTCCATTTACCTTTTAAAATCAGAAAACACATTTTTAGTTTTCAAGAGCTCTTTCTTATTCTTTGTTCTATTTTTAAGGCATTCTATTCTTAGTTTGTGGAAGGGATATAATCTCAAATCCCTCTGAGGATGCTAATTTGAGGGTTTTAAAAAAATTTTTTAATTAATTAATTAATTAATTAATTTATTTATTTTTGGCTGTGTTGGGTCTTTGTTTCTGTGCGAGGGTTTTCTCTAGTTGTGGCGAGCGGGGACCACTCTTCATCGCGGTGCGTGGGCCTCTCACTATTGCGGCCTCTCTTGTTGAGGAGCACAGGCTCCAGACGCACAGGCTCAGTAGTTGTGGCTCACGGGCCTAGTTGCTCCGCGGCATGTGGGATCTTCCCAGACCAGGGCTCGAAACCGTGTCCCCTGCATTGGCAGGCAGATTCTCAACCACTGCGCCACCAGGGAAGCCCGAGGGTTTTGTTTTAAAGACTTCTTTAGTTTCCTGAATTATGTCCGTTTTCTCTGGGGTCATCTCTTTCCATTTGTTTTGGTCTTTCTGTTCCAGTAGTTTGTAGTTTGTATTCTCTGTATACCTAGTGATCCTTTGTTGTTGTTAATTTTGAAGAAGGAGGAAAGTCATTAATTTTCCTAGGTACTTGGTGTGCGCTTTGTAGCTGTTAATAGTGTAGGTTGGATGGGGAGCCTTTGAGGGGAGCAGGGCTGATTGGATCAGAGGCTTCACTTCAGAGGGAAGAGGCAGGCACGGAGCCTTTGGGCTGGGTGCCCTCAGATGCCAGGACAGAGAGGGCTTGGTTCTGGTGGCAGTACCCACTCTAGGAGTCCTAGCTCCTAACACCTGGAAATTTTTCTCAATTTAGAGAGAAATACTTTGTCCTGCTGTCCTTCCCTTCCCCAGAAGCCAGAGGTACGTGCTGCGGGGCCTACCCTCTTTGTGCTCAGAGTGGGGCAGAGCTGCAAGGAGTGAACAGCTCGGTGGTTGGGGGAATCGATTTTGAACTCCTCTCTCTTTTCTCTCTTGCCCACCGCTGGGCCTGCCGACACTCAGCCTGACGGCCCTTTGGTGTTTTCCAGCAGCTCAGCCCCTTTCGCTGCTGTCCCAGCCGGTGCATTTTGAGCCACGGTTTCCCTGCACAGGCTGACTCTTCAATACGCTTCCACCCACCTGGTGCTGGAGATTTGTTTTTGGAAATCTTCATCCTTTGATTGTTGGTTTCCTTGCATTAGCTTTTGCTCTTAAGAGATTGTTGTCCCTTTTTTCTTTCCCTTAAAGGAGTCTTAAGAGAGGAGGAAGACAAATGTTGATGCCCCATTCCAATCTACAATTTGCTCATTTTTGAAATGTGTACTTTGGGTTAACTTTCCTGGAAAATAATTTGTGCTTCTTTAGATGGATGTGCTTAAAATATTTGTTGATCAGGGGAGAGGCGTGGGGGAAGGTGTGAGGGACGCCTACTGGTGGCCGTCTTTGCCCTTCTGTTGTCCCAGGTAATCGTCCTCTGGTCCCGAACCAGCACATCCTGACAAACAAGACCAAAGCCTGCCCTTAACCAGCAACCTCCGCTCTGGAAGGAAGTTCTCTGCGTGCCTGTTGTTACTTAAACCCGATCCTTGGGAGGTCTTACTTCCTACCCAACTAGCTTATTAAGAAGCGCTCCTTTTAGTCGTTTTTATGAGAAAAGCTCTGGTGAATGCCGTTTTTCCCACGTGGCTCCGTTTCCAGGGCTGTTCCAGCGCCCTTGCGCAGCGCATCCGGCTGGCACACTGGGGTGACGGCTCTCAGCCCGGGGGCACCTCTGTGCAGGTGGGTTTTCCATGGGGAGCCCCGCTGGGAGCATGGTTTGGGAGGGTTTTGAGCCCTCCCTCTCTGCCAGAGGAGTAGCTCTCAGAGCCACTGGTGCCAAGCCTGGAAGCCGCTCTTGGCTGCCGTTCCCACCTCTCAGCCCGCCCTGCTTTCCACCCGGCACTCAAGTCTCTTGATCTGTGCCCGTTTCCAGCCACTCTGAGTGGGGTCACCAATTAGAGCCAGAAACAAAAAGTTTCCTGAGCCAACGTTGTCCCCAGCCCTCCGCTTCCTGCTGCTGTCTGTGTGCGTGTGTTTCCGCCTCTGCTCACCGGCCCCCTCCGCTCTCCCTGTGCGTCCTTCTCGGCCTTCATTATTCCCCTTTGGCTTTGCTTCCCTCTCCCTCCTTCCCCCTTTAGCCACACAGAATGAAGGAGCCCCCTTTCCTGTCCCCTCGGGAGCCCCTCAGCATCTCTGCACAGACCCGTCACCTGTGGGATCGCGGGGATGGCACGCAGCCACTCAGGCCCACAATGGGGCTCTCAGAGCGGCAGCCGGGCCTGGGCCAGGCGCCAACACGCCGCAGAGAGGGGCCCGGCCTCGCAGGGGGAGTGAGAGCCCTGCGATCAGAGCCTCGCCGAGCCGCCCCGACTTGCTGTGGGGTCTGGGGCAGGTCACTTGACCTCTGCTCAGCTCCTCGTCCTCGAGAGGAAGTCAGGATGGCGTCCCGAGGATGCTGGCGGAATCGCCAATGAGGGCAGGAGCATCACGGCCCAGCCCCGCAGCCCGCGGCAGGCTGGTTGGATGGGGGTTGTGTGCACATCACACACACACGTGCGCGTACACACATTCATGCCCATGTATACATGTACTGATAGACACACACACAAATACACAGGCACACACTCACACACAAGTGTACACAGACTTACAGATGCAAACGTGCACTCAGACACGTAAATATCCACACAGTCACACAAACATGTTTACACACAGATGCACATGCACATTCGCACAGAGGCACACACTCACACAAATGCGTGCTCGTCACACAAGCAGGACACACATTACTGTGTGTACATGGATGGGATTCCCAATGAAATATAAGCAAAATGTCAACTTCTCTTCATAAAGAGAACTCAAATAGTATTATGGCTGCATCCCTGGGTTTCCCCCACTCTTTTCTCTCACTCTCAGTCAACAATCAACAGCCCGTGTGTGCCCAACCCTGGGCCAGCACAGCTGGGGAGACAGCAAAGCAGAAAGCGCAGCCCCCTGCCTCAAGGGGTGTTCAGTGGATTCGGGCAACACAACAAGCCACCGGCCAGGAGCGATAATGAGATAACAAGCTCTGGGAGAGAGTTTATTGGCTGGTCATCCTGCCAGAGAGAAGAATCAGGGAAGGCTGTATGGAGGGGGCGGCTCTTGGTTTGCTTGGGTAGAGCAGGGTACCCATCATTTAGCTGGACCTGGTTTTGGAGCCACAGACCAAAGCTCTGACTCCAGAAATGCCCATGGGGTTTGCATGGAAAGAGTGAAGAGAGATGCGCTCTTCCTGTCGAGTCCCACCCAGACCACACATTCGTGACCAAAAAAATGGCTCTGCTGGCTTAAGACATTAAGCTTGTTAGTTGTTTTTTAAACTATCATCCAGTTATTTATTTATTTTTATTAAGACTTTGTTTTTTAGAGTGATTTTAGGTTCACAGCAACATTGAGCAGAAGATACAGAGATTTCCCTGTCCCCACACATGTATCCCTTTCCTTGCCATCAGCATCTCCCATCAGAGTAGTACACCTGTTACAATTGATGAACTTACACTGACGTGTCATCATCACCCAAAGTCCACTTTACACTAGGGGTCCCTCTTGGTGTTGTACATTCTGTGGGTTTGGACAATTGTATAATGACATGTGTCCACCAATCCACCATTATAGTGGCCTTTTGCCCATTGAGTGTTCTTCTTTCCTCCTTTGTCAAATATTTGTGGACTGTATATGCAGGGGTTCATTTCTGGGTTCTCTATTCTATTCCATTGGTCTATGTGGGTTTTTTTTTTTTTAAGCACCATACTATTCTGAATACTGTAGCTTTGTAGTATAGTTTGAAATCAGGAAGTGTGATGTTCCTCTTTCTCATGATTGATTTCGTTATTCAGGTTCTACTGTGGCTCCAGAGAAAATTTTGTATTGTTTTTTCTATTTCGGTGAAGAATGCCATTGGAATTTTGTTAGGGGTTGCACTGACTCTATAGATGGCTTTGAATCTATAGATGGATGAATATGAACATTTTAACAATATTAATTATTCTGATCCATGAGCATGGAATATCTTTCCATTTGTTTGTGTTTCCTTCAACTTCTTTCATCAAAGTTATGTAGTTTTCAGATCTTTCACCTCTATGGTTAGATTTATTTCTAAGTATTTTGTTGGTTTTGATGCTATTGTGAATGGGATTATTTTCTTTATTTCTTTTTCAGATGTTTTGTTGTTAGTGTACAGAAACACAACTATCTTCTGAATTATGATTCTGTATCCTTGTAGTTTTTTTAAGAGAGGAAGAATTACACATGTCTTATTTATGTTGTTATAAAATAATGTCAGAAGCCTGGATATGCTGATGAGTGTGGGTACCACCCCTAGCCATGCCTGCCAGAATAAAGGCAGAATAAAGATGGGGTCAGAGGACTGGAAGGAGACAAGATCACTTATAGGGCGATGCCCGAGGCTAGGGGCATGACTCACGTAGTGGACAGGGCATCTGGTGTGCAGCCCTGCTCGGTACCCAGCTCAGGATACGACAGCCCCCAGACTTTGCCTGGACTTGCCCCATCCATGGAGCAGGGGGTTAAGAGAGTGCCTTCAGAGCAAGGCCCCCCAGCTTCAGATCTTTCAGTCGCCAGCTACGTGACCTTGGGGACATTTAACCTCTCAGTCTTAGCTTCCTTGAGTATAAACAGTCATAATAATATGGGAGTGTTGTGAGGGTTACATTAATTAGTATGACAGAACTTTAGAATGAAGCCTGGTACAATAAAATCTCTATGTAAATATTAGTTATTACTATTAATAGGAAAAAATTTATTCTACAAGATTCTCCAGGGGTGAGCTTCTTAATTTTCATTAAGATTTTGCCAGTATTATAGAAGCAACACAAGTGCCCATCCACAGACGACTGGGTTAAGAAGATGTGGTACATATATACTAATGGAATATTACTCAGCCATAGAAAGAATGAAATACTGCCATTTGCAGAAACATGGATGGACCTAGAGAATATTATGCTCAGTGAAACAAGTCAGAGCAAGACAAATACTATATGATATCACTTATCTGTGGGATCTAAAAAATAATACAAATAAAGGTATATACAACATAGGAACAAGCTCTCAGACATAGAAAACAAAGTTGTGGTTACCAAAGGGAAGGCGCAAGGGGGAGTGACAAATTAGGGGTATAGGATTAATAGCTACAGACTACTATGCATAAACTAGAGAAGCAATAAACATTTACTGTACAGCACAGGGAATTATACCCCATATCTTGTAATAACCTATAATGGAATGTAATCTGTAAAAATATGGAATCACTATGCTGTATGTATCTGAAGCTAACACAATATTGTAAATCAACCATAGTTCAATCAAAAATAAATTTAAAATAAAATTTAAAAAAAGTATATAAAAAAAGATCAAACCAGTGTTTGCGGTCTCTGATGGCTGGGTGTTCTCAGTGTCCCAAAGCCCCTTCCTTCATTTCCAGCCCCCGATAAGTAGAATGATGGGAAGGTTAGAAGGAGCAGCCAGTGGGAAGTATTCTACAGGTGGAGAAGTTGAGGTGAGTCCTGGGCTGGTCCCACCAGGCAGTTAGCAGAGGCTTGGCCCGGAACCTCCCACTCCTGACGCCTCGGGCACCACACACGCCTCTCGTTCAAGGAAGAGAAGGTGGCACTGGCTTATGGGACAATGGAATTGGAATTCTTCCACTTTGGAAATGGGCAAAATATCTGCAGTCTGTTCTGTAGAGTCCTGGGTTGCAGCTCAGGTAATGCTGCAGACAGGCTGGCCCTTGCTGGTGGAGCAGCTTCCGTGGGAAGCCCTTTGGGCCAAAACAGACAGGCTTCCCCGATGAGCGCACATGCCCCCGTGACAGCGAGGAGGCCCCCGGCCGCCCCCAGAGCAGGAGGCCCCTGGATTGAGATGAGCTCCCAACGGGCAGGCAGCTGCCCTCTCCTCGGATGGAAACACCCCCTTCTCTTCTTGAATATTGACCCGCGGCGGGGGGCGGGGAAGCATCTTAATACTTTTTCAGTGGATAATGAAGCAGTTTATTTAATATTATTTGGATCACAAGCCTCCACATGAACAGGATTCGAATGTCAGTTGTCTTAGGGGAAAAAAGATTTATTGGTTGGTAAATATTGAGAAAGAAAAGCCGATAAAGAACAGCTTCAGCTGCAGCTTCTGCCTGGAGCAGGAGAACAGGCCTGTGTTGTATTTTGGGGCCCTGGGAAGGCAAAAAATTGTGAATGTCTTTCTTTGTTGGTGGGTGTAAAAGTGGAGACCGCTACAAATAATTTCTTATTTCTGTTCGCATAGATTTTAAATTATGTAGCTTCCCTACCTTGTTAAGTATTAAAGCGTTCTTGTTTAAGGAAAAGGCACTTAAATAATGAAGCTTATGTATCTTGTTTTCAGACATCAATATCTGGCTTTGAGTGGCACAAAGGGATAAAGGAATGTCGATTCAGAGCTCGCCGGGATGCTTGGCAATTCTAATTCGACTCCAGACTGCAAATGGGCACAAAACTGTTGAAACTTTTGTTGCAGAGAAGGCTGGGTGAGCACGTGGTGTTGGGAAATTGTATTTTCTTCTTCGAGTTCTTCTGTTTCCGAATATTTAATCCTACTGTTCTTGTCTTTAGTGAAGGTCTCTTTAGTAAAGGATCTCTTTCCTGATGCTTCAGGCGACACAGACGCTGGATTCAGAAAACACCAGTCTGGGATGCGGGCTTCCGCGAGGCCTGAGGCGGGGAAAGACTGCCATCTCGTGGTCAGCGGGGTACTCGGCACCTCAGTGCCGGAAGCCAGGGCTTGGGAATCGAGGCTGCAAGCTATGTTTCTGCAGGACAGTAGGGTGTCTTTATAAAACCCCCGGACAATAGCTGTTAGGTTTCAGTGAACCTTCTGCACATCCATTGTCGTTCCCCAGTAGACGCACAATACCTGCTGCGTGACAATGTGGTACAAAAGTGGGGAAGACACAATCTCATGGTGACAATAAAGCAGCACAATCTCATGGTGACACAAGAACCAAATGCCTCCTGCCTGGCTGACAGGGAGCTGTGAAGGACCCCGGGGTGGGGGGGGTGGTGGTGGGGGTGGGGCGGGGGGAAGGAGCCGGTAACCTGTGTCCAAGGTCATCAAATGTCAGCGTAGATGGGCAGAGGTGGTGAGAGATGGCCTGTCCTCATCTAGCAGGATGTCCGGTCAGACCCCCAGACAAAGCCAGGCAAAGTCCAGGGAGTTCTGATTTGTTTACCTTTAAAAAAAAAAAAAAAAAAAAAACTGATTGTAAAAGTGTCATTGTTGTGTTGTAAAAAAAGAAAATCTGGCTTCCCTGGCGGCGCAGTGGTTGAGAATCTGCCTGCTAATGCAGGGTACACAGGTTCGAGCCCTGGTCTGGGAAGATCCCACATGCCGCGGAGCAACTAGGCCCGTGAGCCACAACTACTGAGCCTGCGCGTCTGGAGCCTGTGCTCCGCAACAAGAGAGGCCGCGATAGTGAGAGGCCCGCGCACCGCAGTGAAGAGTGGCCCCCGCTTGCCGCAACTAGAGAAAGCCCTCGCACAGAAACGAAGACCCAACACAGCCAAAAATAAATAAATAAATAAATAAATAATAATTAAAGGTGCTAATAATTAAAAAAAAAAAAGAAAATCTAACAACATAGAAATGTACAAAGAAGAAAAGACAGGACTAGAAGACCATGCTCATTAACCATGGTTCACACTTAGGTGACCATCCCTGGGGACAGCTGGCTTTCACTCTGTCCAGATGGAAATTTAAAATGACCTTTACAAGAGTGGAATTCGACCTTGCATTCTATTCGGTCACCTGCTGTTCATTCAACTCTGTCATAGGCTTCTTTGCAGGTCAATAAATATACGTCTGCATCATCATTTTTACTAATTACGTTATATGTAATATTGATTTGATACCTGCTCTGTGCCTGTGCTAAATGCTTTACCTAAGTGATCTTACATAAGCTCATTACTCTAGGAGGCAGGTTTTTTTATTATGCCCATTTCACAGATGAGACTGAGGCACGAGGAAATTCAACAGCACCACCACAGCATCTGACTTCAGAGCCCTTGCTCTAGACCACTGGGTTGGAAATGCTCCATAATTTATTTACCACTTTTTCAATAATGGACCTTAAGTTGTTTCTAGGGGGTTTTTTGATATAAAAATTAAGGATGTAATGAAACTGTAGGGCATGTACATCTTTGCACATTAGTGAGTTCTCTCCTTAAGTTAGCATAAAAGTGGGGTGGCTGGTCAAACTGTTCTCAGTTTACACTTTGGCATGAGTCCCACTCTCCTCCAGGCAGGATGTGACATCTCACATCCACCAGCTGCATCAGGAGAATTCCCAGTGGGCCATGTCCTTGTCAATACTAGGTCTTCCTCATCCTTTAAAAACATTTTTCTTTTCCCACTGCTTTTTATTTTATTTTGAAAAATAGTCTTTGAAAAAATCTCAATAATAAGTATACTGAGCCCTTGTAAAATTTCCACCTGTTATAGATCCACCAACTGTTAACATTTTGACACGTATTCGTTTTCATCAAGCTCTTCAAGTTAGTTATAGACATCGTGACTCTCGGCCCTGAAATACTTCAGTGTGTATCTCTTAAGAATGAGGACGTGTTCTTACATAAGCATCCTGTGATCATCACACTTGGGAAATTTTACACTGATTTTACAGTTTTCTAATGTAAAGTCCACGTCAGATTATTGAATACTTAATAGATTTTTGTTTTGATCCCAAATGGAATCAAGGATGACAGATGGCGTTTCCTAGTCATGTGTCTTTTATCTGCTTTCATCCAGAACACTGCTCTAGTCTCTTTTGTAGTCTTTCATGGCACTGACATGTTGAAGAGTTTCATAGAATGTTCCTCAATCTGGATTTCTCTGATGGCTTCTTCAGGATTAGAGTTAGCATAATTATTGTTGGCAGGCATCTTACCCAGATGACATTGCTTCCTTCTCAGTGCCTTGTGTCTGGAGGAACATGATGCCCATTGGGCTTATTATTGTTGATGTGAACTTTTTGATCACATGGTTATATGTCTCCATTGGAAAAATGCCCTGATCCTTTGTGATTAATAAGTGACTGACTCAGTAATACTTTGAGACTGAATATTCTGTTTCTCAACATTCTCTCACCCAGCGATTTTAGGATCCATTGATGATCCTCACCTGAATCAATTATTGCTTTGCTGGCTGTATAGCGATGTTTCATTTTCTATTATTTCTTCTACTTTCTTTTTTTAAGTGGTCACTATACCTTGTAAAGAAAAGTTTTTCGTCTTATCCCTCACCATTTTCAGTATTAGTAGGGGCTCATGGGATCTTTTTGTTTTCAGTGTGTTTCTGTAGTTACCCGTTTTGAGAGCCAGATCATCCCAGATTTGGCAACTGACATCCCTTCCGAAAGGACCCCCATCCCTGGGCATGTCCTTATTTTGTGGCACAAGATGCTTCAGGCTCACCTTGATCTTTTCTTGCCTCCAGCCTGGAATCAGTCATTTCTCCAAACCACCTCTGGCTGTTTATTTAATCTCTCTTACTATTGTTATTTTCAAAATTTATATACAGTACCATTGGCTTTTTTAGTGCTCAGTTTTAGGATTTTCAGCACATGCATATCGTGAAACTTCTACTTCAATCAAGATACAGAATAGTTTCACCACCCCAGAAACCCCTTGGGCTGCCTCTCTGTAGTCAAACACTACCCACATCCCTGAAAAGCACTGAACTCTTCAACATCTTTATAATTTTACCTTCCTGGAATGTTACATAAATGGAATCCTGCAGTATGCAACTTTTTGCGTCTGGTGTCTTTCATTCAGCACGATGCCTTTGTGATCCACCCACCTAGCTGCAGGCATCAATAGCTATTCCTCATTAGTGCTGACTACTAAGTATTCCAGTGTGCGGATGCACCACATTTATTTATCCATTCACCCACTGAAGGACATTTGGGGTTGTTTCCAGTTGTTGTTGATAATGAATAGAGCTTATATAAACATTCTTATATAGGTTTTCTTTGGTGGGTGTGTGAGCATAAGTTTTCATTTCTCCTTGGATAGATACCCAGGAGTGAGACCGTTAAACTAAATCACAGAGTAAGTTTATGTTTAATTTGAAAAAAAAAATCCCGCCAAACCTTTTCCTTTTCCTGTGCCATTTTGCATTTCCACTGGCAATGTATGAGAGTTCCAATTGCTCTACCTCCTTGCCATCACTTGGTATTACTAGTTTTTTTTTTTTTAACATTCTAGTACATGTATAATGTCATCCATCTTTTTCAGTCTTTGTCAATGTTATAGGTGAATTAAAAAGCCCAATCTCAGTATATGTCGGCTGTTAATAATACTCAAATTAGTATTACCATTATAAAAATGAATAAAGGGAAACCTCACCAAAAAAGAGTCGGGAGGCCAGAAGGAGAAGCTCTCATGCACTTACCACTCAATGTCAATACAGAGCCCAACAGGAGGAGACTACCTTGTATCTGCAGCAGGAAAGGACACTACTTTACTATGGCCATCAGGAGGAAGATAGATTTTCTCCTTGCCTGGCAACAGCTCAGCCAATGAGAGACTATCACTATTTAGCCAATGAAAAGCCACTATACCTTGAACTCCCAGTTTCCTCCAGTGGGCTTCTTGTTTATAACAGTCCCTCCAAGCTTTCCCTTCTCCTCTATAAAAGAGTTTCTTCTCTTTTGCTTTACCAGACTTGCATGTGGCTCACCATAATTTCATGTCTCCGATTGCGTTTTTTGCAGCTCCAGAATAAACTTGTTTTGCTGATAAAAATAACTGACTGTTTAACTGTTTTAGGTTAACATTTATAATGCCAATAATTACAACCAGTCTTACAGATAAAAAAGATATTTTATAATATTTAAAATTTTGCTTTTGTTTTTGTTACAAGGGACATTAAAATGGCTCAATTTTTAAATATTTTATTTTAATTAATTTTTAATTGAAATATAGTTGATTTACAATATTATGTTAGTTTCAGTTATACAGCAAAGTGATTCAGTTATATATATATATTTTTCAGATTATTTTCCATTATATGTTATTACAAGAAATTGAATATTGTTCCCTGTGCTATACAGTAAATCCTTGTTGCTTATCTATTTTATATATGGTAATGTATATCTGTTAATACCACACTCCTAATTTATTCCTCCCTTCCCTCCCTTTCCCCTTTGGTAACCATAAGTTTGTTTTCTATGTCTGTGAATCTGTTTCCGTTTTGTAAATAAGTTCCTTTGTATCATTTTTTAGATCTCACATATAAGTGATATCATATGATATTTGTCTCTCTCTGTCTGACTTACTTCACTTAGAATGATATTCTCTAGGTCCATCTATGTTGCTGCAAGTGGCATTATATCCTTCTTTTTTATGGCTGAGTAATATTTCATTGTGTATATGTGTACCACATCTTCTTTATCTATTCATCTGTTGATGGACACTTAGGTTGTTTCCATGTCTTGGCTATTGTAAATAGTGCTGCTATGATCATTGCGGTGCATGTATCTTTTCAAATTAGTGTCTCCATTTTTTCTGGATGTATACCCAGAAGTGGAATTGCTGGATCCTAGGTAGTTCTATTTTTAGTTTTTTGAGGAAATTCCATACTGTTTTCCACAGTGGCTACACCAGTTTACATTCCCACCAACAGTGTAGGAGGGTTCTCTTTTCTCCCACACCCTCTCTAGCATAAAATGGCTTGATTTTTAAACTGAGAGAGAAGAGGATTGACAAGTGTTTTCTTGCCTGAAGGTGTCTTGTCTTGTGGCTGCCTCATCTTGTATCTGGCATTATTGGGTGCCTCTGTGGCCCCCTCCCCAGCTCTGGGTTTTCATGGAGGCCCTCAGTGGGAAATAATGGCTGGCCCATTCTCTCTCTCTCTCCCTCTCTCTCTGCTGATTAAAGGAAGGGGCAGCAGAGGTGAATGAAAAGGCAAAACCAATAGAGGCTGTAGGAGATCAGAGTATGGGGTCATGTTTCTACATAGTCCTTAAAGCTCCCACCAGGAATTATTACACTCAATTCAATTTGTTCAGCTCAAGAAAAACACCAGTAGCATTGGCAGGGGTCAGGGACCACGCTGTTCACGGAGACACTGATAACAATAAGACCCTGGTTCTCAAGGAGGCTCCAGCATCATGGAGACAGGTTGGGAAGGAGATGCAGACCAGATCAGCCACGGGGTTGGTGTGGCCACGTACCTTAGCCAGGTGACCCACAGGTCTGTCCCTGGAAGGAAAGGCGGAAGCTTTCAGAGGTTGAGCTGAGCTCTGAGGGACAGTGCCTGCCTGGAACCGCCCCATCCTTTCCCGATCCAGCTTGCCCATCCAGAAAAAAGAGTTTTGGTCTCATGCATGGGTCTGGAGGACAATTAATTAAAGAAGGCATTTTAAAGCTGCCAAGGGAACTCTGCCAAGATCTGAAATGTCCTGTTGGCTCTGTAGCCGTAAAATAACCTGCCCGGCTCAGAAACAGATACTCACCACTCCTGGAAGGATGAATCCCGCTTGCGAAAGCGTTCAGATAGAGATCTATTTACTGAGCGAGGCTGCCATCCTGGCTGACCAGGAGGACATGGGTAGCTGCATCGTCCAAGTCTCCCGCTGTCCCCTGGCACGTCAGAGGCAGCCATGGGAGACTTGCTATCTGAAGTCATTTCCTTGGAGTTGAAGGATATTGCCCCATGGGAACCACAAACTGCACTGATCCAAATGTTTGTCCAATTCAGCATAAATACAAAGGCTGATTTATCTTGGAAAGCCATCTTCTCATCCTTTGGAAATATGTCAGCCTTTGGTGGGGGGCCCTTTTCTTCCGGCTTAATACTTACTGTGGGGATTTCATGGTGGTTCACAGAGGCTGCTTCAACCAGCCAGGAGACAAAACTGCACAGTTCTTTTAACACAGAGAATTTTAAGAAAGCATTGTTACCTGAGTAACTGAAAGGCAAAAAGAGAAGTCTAAGGTGTTATGGTGTTGGCGTCTGAAGGAAAGAGCTACTCCCCCTGGGGATGAGAGAACAAAGGAAGGTTGGAAATTATCCAACCTTAGAAGCTCAGAGGAGGGGGTCCCATGGAACTCAGATATCTGAGCAGGGGGCACAAGGAAATGGGTCCTGCCAGTCTTGGGACAACTGCAGACTTGATCCAGTTGCTGCTGTGAGAAGTAACTGCCATCACCTGGTAAAGAAGCATCGCTGATGGGGCACAGACAGTAACAGGAAGTGCCAGGAACAGGAAGGAAGAACCCTTCCCTCTCCAGCCCCACAGCCTCTCTTCCAATGGGGGAGGCTGGCCGAGCGGAACCGTGGATGCAGCGTCCCAGCCACAGCATCACAAAGCCAAGGATGGAAGGTGGGGTTGGAGCTTAGAGATATAGCTCGATAGCTGGCTCATTGTTGAATGGGTAGATTTGAATGACTGGGTGATTGTGTTCGCGGTAAAAGTCCGAGCTTTTCTTTTCCTTCAGAATTTTATTAGCAATTCTTTATGTTGGCTCTCTTATTGAGGAATTCTCATGAGGTCAGGGCAGATTGAAGTTTGGTCAAGCAAAGAATCTTTGTCACTATCTACCTAATTGGTTTTTCTGAACCCATTTTATTTCATTTTATTTATGCATTTTTATTAATCTTTATTAGAGTATAGTTGCTTTGCAATGCTGTGTTAGTTTCTGCTGTACAGAAAAGTGAATCAGTTATACGTATACATATATCCACTCTTTTTTAGATTTCCTTCCCATCTAGGTCACCACAGAGCATTGAGTAGAGTTCCCTGTGCTATACAGTAGGTTCTCATTAGTTATCTATTTTATACATAGTAGTGTATATATGTCAATCCCAGTCTCCCAATTCATCCCATCCCCCGTTCCCCCCTTGGTAACAGTAAGTTTGTTCTCTACATCTGTGACTCTATTTCTGCTTTTCAAGTAAGTTCATCTGTACCATTTTTCTAGATTCCACATATAAGCGATATTATAAAGATATTTGTTTTTCTCTTTCTGACTTACTTCACTCTGTATGGCAATCTCTAGGTCCACCCACGTCTCTGCAAATACTGAACCCATTTGAGATGTAGTCACAGACATATGTCCTTTCATCTCTAAATAATTTGTCCATCTCCTAAGACCAAGGACACCTGCCTACATGACCATAGTGTGGTTATGGATATCAGAGCATTTAGTGTTGGGACAATGCTATTATCCAGTAGGCAGTCTCAATTCACATTTCCCCAGTTGTCCCAATAATATTTCCTTGTTTGTTTGCTCCAGGATCAGGTTGCAAGCTGCATTTAGTTGACCTATCTCTTCAGCATCCTCAGTTCTAGAACAATTCCTCAGCCTTTCCCTCCAGGACATTGACAATTTTGAAAAGTCCAGGCCAGCTGTTTTCAGGATGTCCCTCATTTTGGATTTGTCTGATGGTTTCCTCATGCGTAGATTAATAAAAAAAATCCACCTTTTAAGGCCCTTCTGAAAGCTTCAGACTGAATGAAAGCTGCTCTCAATTTGCTTCTCCACCAGGGACTTTATTGCCCAGGGGACCCAAGCCTCTAAGGCAAACCCGAGCCCTGGAAGAGATTTGAGCTAAGCTGGGTAAAGCTGGTAGTTGAGATGTCACTTACCATTTCCATCCGGTTGTCAGGGGCCCCAGATATCGCCGTGACAGCCTTAGCCGAGGCTTTATTCCTGTCCACCTCTCCGTGGGCCTTCCCAGCCCAAGCTCTGCTCTGCTCCAGGCTGACTAAGGAATCACCTAGAGGGCCCAGGTGCCCGGTCGCAGGCCCAATGCCTGGCAGGCGTTCGTCTCATCAGCTGCTGGGACCAAGGCCATCAAAGTGAAAAGGCATGTGGAGCCCCCCGTAGACAAAAAGGAATTCCGTGAGTTGGGGCTGGCCCTGAAGATGGCAGTTTTACACCTCCCTGCATTCAAAGGCTGGGGCAGGTATTTCCAAGGCCCAGCCTCCAGGAGCCCGCGTCCCTGCCCGGGGCGAGAGGTCATACTTCCACCTCTAAGTCTTCCGGGTCCCCATGCAGCTACTAACCGGGCCTCATCCTCGGCCTCCCAGGGGCTGCAGATCCCCACAATAGGTGACACAGTTTAACTGCAGTCCTCGCACGCAGAATGGAATTTTCCACACCCTTCTCTCCCTTCTGAAGGGCTAGCGTATGTCAAGTTTCCCTCCATCTCTGAGAAGGGTCCTGGGCAGGTGGGAGTGGCAGGAAACACTGCAGGTTTTCCTGTGTCCCCGCTGGGGGTGGGGGGGATGCCGTGATCTCCCCACTCCGTCTCCTCTCTAGCTGGAGACAAAGCGTGAGAAAGTGGCTTCACCACGACGGGGCTGCTTAGACGGAAGGAGAGCTCCCTAGGAGGGTGGGATGGCGAGAAAACATGGGCTCCAGAGGGGGGTTCAGCTTCGAAAGCTCAACTTTCCCGAGCCTTGGCCTTCTTAGCTGGAAAGGGGAGAAGGTGCTGCTCAGAGCATGGCCGGGAGGAGGCCGGGAGGATGGTTTCAGGCAAACATGTGGGACGCTGTTAAGAGCCAGACACTCTGGTGCTTGGCCTGGTGTTCCCTGAGAGACCTCCAAGGTTTCTGAGAGTCAAGTTCAGAGCATCTGTAATCTTGAATAAGAAATAAACTTGCACCTTGATGTTCATGGAAAGCTACCTACAAAATAGCATTTCCTTCAATTGTGTAGGCAACAACTCACTGTGACATTAGCAGTGCCTGGGATGTTTGTCATTAATAGAAATCACAGATATTTTCATATTTGTTTTTAAGTAGTTTGATAACTAACTGTAGTTTGACATACTCGGTTTCCTTTGAATTCTTGTGTATTTTACTTACGGTCCTTAAAGGCATTCTGAGAAGGGATTCAAGGGATTTACCGAAGGTGTCCTTTGCACAAAATTGTTTCAGAAATGCTGCTCTGGGTCCTTGGGCTTTGAGCAGCTTTGCCCCCTGAACTGGCTTTGAAGGTGGTGGGCTTTCTGCATCATCCTTTCTTCGGGCACTGCCGTCCTCCTGAAATGAGATTGGTCTGTGAGGAGGAAGGAGCATCGTGGGGATCTGAACTGCTCCCAGTGGCTTCAGACTGGCGACCACAGACTGACATGCCAGGGACATTCACCTGAAGAATAGAACAGATATGCTTGAGTATCAGAGTCATCATCCAATGTTCGATCAGAAAAGTCCAATGTAGAGCTGAAGGTCAAGTGGAGGGAGCCTGATTTCCAGGTGAGGATGGAGGATCTGTCCTTCTTGGAACTTGCTTTGTTTTCTCATCTCTTATGTCTCCCCTTCTCCTTCCTATGCAGTGTGTGCTTTCAGCCGTCTGCAGGATAAAAATGAAATCTATAGGCTGGCTTCTCCTGTGACCGTTTCCCAGCCCCGGAGAGCCTCTGGGAGACGCTGGAGGAAGCACAGTCTCAGCCGCACGGCTCACGCTCATTCCCTGCAGGAGCCGGCAGGTGGCGTTAGTGGGCAGGCGAGGCAGCGCGCGCTGAGGCAGGCGGTTCTTCCCATCACCCACGCAGCAGGAGTCGCTCCGTGATTTAAGCCAAGGACGACCTTTAGAGAAGCACTTTGAGTCCGCATGGGTGCGATGCAGACACTAGCTTCTCAGAACAGCCTACTTAGCATAGATTCCATCTTCCAAGGATGTCTGCTCCCCTTTACCGAGAATACCTGTCTACCAGGTGGGCCACACATTCGTAGCAGTCACGCTGTATCAGAGCACTCACTGTGCCATGTGCAACCTTCAGGGGTGGTGGTCCTTGCCCTGGCGGGGGCTGGCTCCCCGTGAGCATAAGGTCCACGCTCGGGGCTGCCCTTGCTTTCAAAGAGCCAAATGGTACGATCACAGACACAAGCAGTCCCCACAGCAGTGTCTGTAAGGATGCTTGAGGGGCGTGGAGTGAGGCAGGGATTGGCTGAGGCTGGCTGCTCAGGCAAGGATTGGGGTCTGGGGACAATTTGGAAGAAGGAAGCTGATCTGGTGGGAGGGGGTGCTGTGAGTCGGGAACAAGGCAGGAAGCCCAGCGTGATGCACTTTGATTCCGTCCAGCAGGAGAGGAGAGATTTCAGGCCCAGGAGGCTAGTTGATGGGAGATGTCGACAGGGAGTTGATGGCTAGAAATACCCACTGTGGTTCCCTGTGCATCAGGAGAGACGGCTGTTTCAGCGTTGATAATCCAACATCATCAGGAACCAGGTTCGGAGGCTCTAACAGGGCTTGACTTGCCTGCTGTGTTCCATCCCACAATCCAGTTCCTGAATAAAAACTTATGGCCCTCCAGAACTTTCTAAAGTCTCTATCAGTAAAGGTGGCACCACAAAAACTGTATTAACAAATATCATATGATATCACTTATAAGTGAAATCTAGAAAAATGGTACAAATGAACCTATTTACAAAACAGAAATAGAGTCACAGATGTAGAAAACAAACTTATGGTTACCAAGGGGGAGAGCAGGGGAGGGATAAATTGGGAGACTGGGATTGACATATACACACTACTCTATATAAAATAGATAACTAATAAGAACGTACTGTATAGCACAGGGGACTCTTTTCAGTGCTCTGTAATGACCTCTATGGGAATGGAGTCTAGAAGAGAGTGGATATATGTATATGTATGGCTGATTCACTTTGCTGTACAGCAGAAACTAACACAACATTGTAAATCAACTATACTCCAATTAAAAAATTAATTAAAAAACCAAAAATCCAAAAACTGTATTATAATCTCTTGGGGTCCCTTCTAGCTTGCCTCCCCATTGCTGTAATGTGTAGGTAAATGTTTTCTTTGGTGTGATTTATACAGAACCTCGATGGACCTGAAAGGACCAGGGATGTCCTGATTGGGAGGGGGGGGAATGATTTTCTTTTTTTAAAGAACAACGTCTTTCAAATATTTTTGACCACAACTCATGCAAGAAATACATTTTACAATGTGACCCCATATACACATATACTTATAATTCATAACTGAAATAAAAGATTCATGAAATGATTTTCATTGTATTATATCCTATTTTGTTAAAAAATAAATGCTGGTAATGGCACACCCAAATGACCTGGTGATCTCAGCAATTTTAAAAACACCAACAGAACTGGAACCGACCTTTCCTTCTTCCATTACGCATCCTTCTCTCCAGCCAAGATGCCTCTGTGTTGCTTTCCGAAATCAGAAGCTCTCACTGCTTCAGAGACACCTGTGAACTTGCCTTTCGTGATGATTTAACCCGGGGCTGGGCAAGTGCATCTTTGCAACCTCTCTAAGAAAGAGCAGTGCTAAGTAGACTGAGAGAACAAATGGAAGAATTTAAGACAAAACCAGTGACAAAGAACTTAGAAACACTGATTCGATTTACTCACCTAGAGTCAGTGTGAATATTTTCTTAGCATTAATTGCTTTGCTTGCTTCCTGTGGGCAGGTCTTGCCCTCTCCCCACAACTGCATTTTAGAAGGCTTGAGGTTTAGAAACCATACGGTGTAAGGCAGGCTTGTGGGACATATACCACAAACTCTTCTTGAGGTATGTGCAGCTAATAGGTCCTGAGATCCCTCTTGGTGTCATCCAGTGAAATGTTTCAAAAGCTGGAACTTTCCAACACTGAGGCTGAATCCCAGCTTCCTGCTTCTTAGCTGTGTGACCTTGTACAAATTAAAGTGTCCGTGCCTCAGTTTCCTCATCTGTGCATGGGGTAATAATAGCAGTACCTACCTCACAGGGTTATTGAGAAGATGAGATGGGATGATATAACTCATTAGGTGCAGTTCGGGGCCAGGTAAGTGTCACCTGTTGGTACCTGACAGGGTTGCCGGAGCCTCCCTGCCTGCCAATACCTTTTGATTAGCCTATGTCCAGCAATAGGCTGGAAGTGCTAATAAAAACACATTTCTTTTTTTTTTTAAAGAACCTACAATCTAACCTTTTCATAAATTCTGACAGGGTTTTTCACCAATAGACTGACTTTTGGGATCTTATAACATGCTATTTAAAAAATTTCTGCTTGTTAATAACTCAACATGTGCAAAGTCAATCCAGAGTCAGTTAAATGGATAGAAAAGTACCACAGATGCAGGTTAACACGTTTTAGTTCATATGTCGTAATGGAACCCTTAAAAAATACTGGTTGGTCAGTCTATAGTGTCAGTAAGATCCCAAACTATTATCTAATAGTCATCATTGTCTTGAACTACGTAGAAATTGACTGGACAAGAAAAAAATTGTGCGTATAAAAAAATCAACGTAGTTTTTACCCAGAGGACATCACATGGAAAAAGTTAGTTTTACTATGTCATGCAACTCTATCAAACACACGGAGGCATTTTATTTCTCTGCATGTGGCATTTTTCTCTCCTAAATACTGCCGCGCGGTGACCATGTGGACCTCAGACATACAAAAATACCAAAAACTGTCCTCTCCCCTAAAATTGTAAAAAGCACCATTTTTTCCTTTCTTCTCATCCTCTCCAGGCCAGCTTTGTACTATCCTTACGACTTTTGGCCTGACACCTGTCATATGGTGTTGCCGTGTTTTGTCGCATCAGCGTTTTCCCGTGTGTGTTAACTAAACACACAGCCTCCTGTCTGTTTTGAGCGTGTGAGGACAAGCCTTCTGGAGGAGCTTGGGCAAGCACTGTGCGGGGACTTAAATTTCGGCTTTGTGTGCATGACCGTCCAAGGCTCCCTGTCAGTCAGCCCAGGGCAGCCGGGATCAGGGGAAGGAGGTGAGGGAAGGACACAGTTCTCCTAAAAACACAATGGAAGAGGTGGAACTAAAGGGAGGATGTGAGAAGAAAAGCCAAAAAGGAGACTGTTTTGACCTGACAGGGCCCCAAGAATGCAGTGTTGCTTTCCAAGACTCCTGGGATTAGGGCACACGTAGTATATGCACATCCCATATACCTGGGGTGCCTGGGGTAGGGCCTCTACCTGCGTTCCCTGGGGGGTGCAGGAATCATTTGCTTCTTGTGAGATGCTCTGCTTAAGCCCGCTTGGGTTGTTTTCCTGGGGTTAACTGTGGTCATATCTAGATTTCTAGGGTGTTAGGAGCTGAGCCAGGATATGTCCTGCCATCAGAGTTTCTTCCCTTTTTCTCATACCTGCTAGAGGTGACCCGTCACTTCCTAAGTATCTCAGAAACTTGTCCCTCGGCCCCATTTTCACACCAAGTCCGGGGCCACACTGTTCCTCGCCTGGATTACGTCAATGATCTTGTCTCTGAGACCTCTATTTCCTGCATCACCTTTCCAACCTGACCTTGCATTTGGCAATGGTTTCTTAAAAAATAACATCAAAAGCATAGACAACAAAAGAAAATATAGAAAAATTGGACTTTATCAAAATGAAAAATTCGTATGCATTAAAAGACACTATCAAACGACACCAGGGAAGATGGCAGAGAAGGAAGCCCCAGGAATCCGTCTCTTCACCTAGACAACAATTGTAGTGGCAGAAACTGTCGGGTAACTATCTTGGAATTTTGGAGTCTATGTGAAGGCTTGCAGCTTCCAGGGAAAGGCTTGGATGGTAAGCCTTGGTTAATTTCAGGCAATTTCAGCTCTGAGCTGGTAGCTACCTGCCTCAGCCCCATGACAGACAGCTGTGCAGTTGCTCCTGGAACAGCTTGACTGTGGCTTGCAGGAGCCAGGGTGGGCACTAGGACTTTGTCCTCCCAATATCAGGGACCTGTATTCTGGTCACTGATTGCTACTTTGGATTGTGCAGGTGTAGGCACAGAGACTGGTGCCTCCTTTGCAACAATCCTCACCCCCACCGTTGCAAGCTTCTCTGGCTGAAGTGGTTTATTTTTTTCCCCTTTATTTACTCCTTTCTTCCCTTTTTGGCAGGCAGACATTTAAGGATTTGGACAATCAAAAGCAACCACATATACAGGGGAATTTAGACGTCACTGCATGTGCCCAGGGAAATGCACAGGCTCAGAAAAGACCCAAGGAGAACTTCAGGTTGCACTGCAGGCTGATTCTTGGCACAGACCAACTCACAGCAATCAAAGCAACAGAATAAAACCAAACTAACCACAAAACAAAAATTTAAAAACCCCAACAAACTCTGGGGAAGAGGAGGAATCTGACTTCCACATCTATCCCATTATAAGATTCAAATGTCCACTAAACAAAAAGTCACAAAGCATACGGAGAAATAGGAAAATATGGCCCATTCAGAAAACGTCCCTGAGAAAGACCAACCTCAACCAAAAGCTAGCAGAAGGAAGGAAATAATAAAGATTAGAGCAGAGATAAATAGAGACGAGAAAACCAATAGAAAAAATCAACAAAGCCAAAAGTTGACTCTTTGAAAGATAAACAAAATTGGCAAACCTTAGCTAGATTGGCTGAGAAAAAAGGAGGGAAGTCTCAAATGACTAAAATCAGAAATGAAAGTGGGACATTACTATTGATTCTACAGAAATAAAATGGATTATAAGAGAGTGATACGAACTACTGTATGCCAACAAATTGGATAACTTAGACCAAATGGACAAATTCCTAGAAACACAAAGACTACTACTGAATCAGGAAGAAAAAGAAAACCTGAATAGATATATAACTAGTAAGGAGGTTGAATCAGTAATTAAATGTCTTGGGCTTCCCTGGTGGCGCAGTGGTTGAGAGTCTGCCTGCTAATGCAGGGGACACAGGTTCAAGTCCTGGTCTGGGAAGATCCCACATGCCGCAGAGCAACTAGGCCCGTGAGCCACAACTACTGAGCCTGCGCGTCTGGAGCCTGTGCTCCGCAACAAGAGAGGCCGCGGTAGTGAGAGGCCCACGCACCGCGATGAAGAGTGGTCCCCGCTTGCCGCAACTAGAGAAAGCCCTCGCACAGAAACGAAGACCCAACACAGCCAAAAATAAATATAAAAATAAATAAATAAATAAAAGATTACTATTAAAAAAAAATAATAATCAAATGTCTCCTGATAAAGAAAATCCCTGATCTTGATGGCTTCACTAAACATTTCAAGAATTAATGCCAATCCCTCCAAAACATTGCAGGAAACAGTTTGGCGGTTCCTCAAAAAGCTAAACATAGAATTACTATTTGACCCAGCAATCCCACTCCTAGAAATGTACTCAAAAGAATTGAAAAGAGGGACTCAGCTACTTGTACATCGATGTTCACAGAAGAACTATTCACAAGAGCCAAAAGGTGGAAAAACCCCATTTGTCCAAGTGTCTATCAATAGATGAATGGATAAGGAAGATGTTGTGTATACATACGATGGAATATTATTCAGCCACAAAAAGGAGTGAAGCCCTGACTCTTGCTACAACATGGTTGAAACTTGAAAGTGTTATGCAAAGTGAAATAAGTCAGACAATAGAAGGACAAATATTGTATGATTCCAAGGACATGAGGTACCTAAAATAGGCAAATTCGTAGAGACAGAAAGCAGAGTAGAGGTTATTGAGGCTGAGGGCAGGAAGAGATGAGCAATTCTTATTCACCGGGTACAGAGTTTCTGTCTGGGATGATGAAAAAGTTTTGGAAATGGATAGTGGAGATGATTGTACAACACTGTAATTATAACTGACCTCACTGAATTCTACACTAAAAATGGTTAAAATGGAAAATTTTATTTTATATGTATTTTACCATGATTAAAAAAGAGTAAAAAATAAAAATAAAACAATAAAAAACAACCCTCTCCACACGCACAAAATAAATGATTAAAAGTCTAGAAAAAAAATAGCGGTGAATGTTTGTCTGATCTCTGAATAGGAAAGGTCATTGAAAGGATAAATCCAGTAAAAGACTCGTGAAGAGAAAGAATCTTAGGTTGTCTAAATATAAATTAAGACCTCTTTAGTCCCCCAAAGGACATACAAACAAAATGGAAATGCTGATAGGAAGACACTGAAAATTCTATAACTATTTGACAAAGTGTTAATCCTTAAACCACAGTGTCACATAATTTAATAAAAATCACACCACACCCTACAAAATTCATGGGCAAAATAAGATAATTCACTAAAGAGAAATCAAAAGTATTTAATAAACATTTTATACATTTTATACAAATAGTAAATGAGATGATTGCCTGCTAATTATCATGAGAATATCCAAGACTGGTAAAAGTTTGCCAGTTTCTCCAACAATTTTTGAATGCCTTTTGATTGGTGTGTACCAAAGAATGTTCATAATTTTTAAAAACGTAATTTCACTTCCAAGGAATGTACCCTAAGAAATGTTTTCCTAACTGCAGAAAATGTTTTATGAACAATTATATCCATGTCAGCACTATTTAAAATTGTGAAAAATGGGTAACAGATTGAACAATAGGGGAATATTTTTGGAAAACTCCAGTTCCTCATGTTCAGGAAAAAAGCTGGAAATAAAATTGGATACCATGTCGGGTCACAATGAACTAAAGTGTGCGTAGAAATACACCAATGTGTTCATAGCTGTTGACTCTTGGTGGGGACACTTTGGCTCTTTTTTTCTCTTTTCTGTTTGCTTGGGTCCAATATTCATGCCATAAACCTTTATTGAGTCCCTACTGTGTGTCTTGGGCTGTTCACAGAGGGACAAGGGGAAGTTTATTAATAGCAGCTCCTATTTATCAAGTGCTCACATGCATGCTGGGGGCGTTACAACTCGACCAAGTGGGCACACGGTTGCCTCTGTACAAAGGAGGTAACTAAAGGCCAGAGAGGGATGTGATCCAGGTCCCAAAGGTACGGAGCAGTGAACTTGGTGGTCAACCCAAGAGTCTTTCAGACAGCACCATGCAGCCCTGTTTCTGAAGCAGTACCTAGTGATGGCATTCCATGTGGGAAAATAGATGCCCCACTCTGTGACTGTGGATTATGCCCCAGATGTGGCCGTGCTCTCTCCCGGGCGAACATTTACCCTAATGCCCTTCCCACCCCTGTAGTACAAATATGCCAGCTTGACAAAACACCTAGATCCCCAAGGAGGCTTTTCTCGAGAGGCACGCTGGTCTGACAGGTTTCTTTGGTGCCCAGATCCTATCTAGGTCTTGAACCCTCCTGAGGGAGGGGTGATGACAGAAAGGTGTCGAGGGATAATGTACTTGTCAGCAAAGTCACCCAGGGGCCAGGAGACTCTGCTGGCAGCCAGTTTCCTTGGCATGAAGACACACACGCCTTCGCTTGATTTGTACACAGAGCGACCAATGGGCCCAGCCTTTCTGGCCATGCATCGCCTTAATCAGACTGCAGATTACCAAGGTATTAAGACATTTTGGAGAAAGTCAAACAACTCAGCCCTCAGGCGTCTCATCTTGTAAAATTTGTGTGATGGACCAGAACGGAATAATTTCTAAGGTTTCTCACAGCCCAGAGTGTTCATGATCTTGCTTGCATAAGACTTGGAAAAACATTTATAATTTAATGTTAAGTGAAAGCCAAGGATATAAACCTGGTTTCCCGGGATGGTCCCAAATAGATTTAAAATAAACTATATTTGCATAGGAAATAGGATGGGAGAGGATTCTTATAAATATTTACAGTGTGTGATCACAGGAGATGTAAATTTTCTTCTTATATCTCCCGTGGTTCTGCCTGAAGGGAAGACTGTGTAATAATGAACTTTCTCAACAGCAGCGTCTTAGAGTAAAAAATGCTGATGCAGCAACAAAGGGCAGTTTCTGATCCAGCTTACCAAGGAAGGCCACGGCGCCTGCGTGGACACTCATGATTTCCAAGATGCACTGGACCAAAGAGAAGGCGAGCTCTGGGCAGGCGATCAGGGTCTCCAGCAAGAATAACTCTCCAGCTTCTATCAAATATAATCAAATACGCAAGATACATTTGTATGAATAATTGTGGGAAAACATCCAATAGATATTAAGTGCAAAAACGAGATTGCAAACAGCATGCCTAGTATTACCTCACTTACGTAAAAATTATGCTAGTGTATTCTTGGAAAAAATATCTAGAAAAAAATATATACCCAAGAGTGATTATCTTTCACTTTCTAAGTCATGCATTTCTCTAATGCTTGATTCCTTAATGCATTATTTCCTAATCAGGAAAAGTGTATGAAATTAATATTTATTGTTTATGCTTTTCCTGTGCTTGTCTGATGGTGCTGCATCCCAATGCAGTGTACTGAACACTTTCCTTGTGCCAGGCACGGTATTAGGAGTTTTACCTGCATTAGCTCATTTCATTCTCACGGAAGAAGTAGGTAAATCGTCCTCATTTTAAAAATGAGGAACATGAGGCTCAGACAGGTTACATAAAGATCCTAAGTTTTACCCATTTATTCACTCATTCTTTCATTTGGTGAGGATTTATTGATCCCCAGGTACTGTCGGGGGTTCTGGGTATACAGCAGTGAAACGTTAGGCAAAGTCCCCTTTTAGTGAGGGGACACACAATGAGCAACAGATAAATACAGATGGTGTTTCAGGTCATGATCGGAGCCATGAGAAAAACAAAGCAGAGGATGGGGATAAAGAGTAATGGGGCCTGGGGTGGGTTCAGACACCATGGTTGCCTAACCTACATCCATCCCCTTCTTCTTTCTCAATTTATACAAATGAATTTTGTTAAGGTGGCAAAATGGCTCAGTGGAGGTGAATCCTCCTTCCCCCAAAGAAATGTGATTTGTTTAAGACAAGCATGAAAATTCCATTCTCCTTTGTAGTGTTTGGTTTAGGGGTAGCTGACTAAGATCTAGCCAAAGAGATGTGAGGGGGAAGCCTAGTGTGCTAGCTTCTATGGAAGCTTCCCCCACCCCTATCCTTCGCTGGTTAAAGAAAAAGGTCTGAGAAGTAGTTTCTGCCTTGATGATTCCTGCTTCCTGCCTTGAACCTGGTTGGAAAAGGATGTGAAGGCTGGAGCTATGGCAACCATCTTGGATCACGCATCACCACTTAGGAGGATAAAAAGCCAAACTATTGGGATGGCAGAACAGAGAGCTGAAAAGAGCCTGGTTCTTGAGGGCGTTGCGAAGCTACCAAATCAGACTTAGGACTGCCTACCTCTGGTCTTCTTGTTAATTGAGTTATTTAATGTCTGTATTGTTTAAGTTGTTACTTGCAGTTGCATGTAACCTAACTAATACAAGAAGTTATTTATTTTAGATAGAGTGTTGGAGGAGGGCTCTCTGAACAGGTGACATTTGAATGATGTGAAGAAGTGAGACAGATTCTCAGCAGGTGGAAGAGCAGGAGCAGGTTGGTTTGTTCAGGATGGCAAGAAGGAAGGCCAGCGTGGCTGGAGCACATGGAGGTGAGGGGCAAGGCTGGCAAGGTGGATGGTGAGAGTGAGAGTGGTGAGAGCCAGGGTTGGGGAGGGAGGTGTGGACTGGACCCCAAAGGCCTTGGCGCCATACTGTGGGTTTGGCTGTGATTCTAAGTGTCATAAGAAGCCGCTGGTGGGTTTTGAGTTCGGTGACATGATGTGATTTATAGCTTAAAGAGCTAACTCCGATCACTGTATCAGGAAGACCAGTTAGGAGTGTTGCTGTGGTCCAGGTGTGGGATGATGTTGGTCTGGTCCAGGGTGGCAGCCGTGGAGGTATTGAGGAATGGTCAAACCCATGGGGCTTCAGAGCCCTCCACCTCCAGCGCTGCTGCATCGCCCAGCCTTCCTGCCTCTGGGATCCCTCCAAGGTCACCGGGCAGGATGCCTCCACCCCCGTCCCTCCTTCTCTAGGAAAGCAAGTGAGTGAAAGGAACCAGCTCAAATCTGCTCTAGTTTATGGAAAGAAGTGTCTTATTAGAACCTTCTCAGGACTTTAACAACTATTAGCTATGGGCTACTTGCGACAAACCTCCAAACTGATACGGACCAGAGTGTGTGCAAGGCTGGCGACATAATTTGTGGCACCTGGTGCAAGATAAAAACGTGGGACCCCAACTGGGGGCGGGGAAGTTAATGTCCCCTTCCCACTGGCCCACCGCACCCCCCAACAGCTGATGGGTGAAGCCCGAGTGATTACAACATCCCTGATGCAGGGACACGGTGGGTCGGGTCCCGCCAAGTCACCCACCCAGTGTGTATGGTGCTGCAGCTGGGGCGGACGGCTGTCGCTCTGCCCGGACACCCTGAGGGGGTGCGTCTGACCCTGACCTCGCCCCGTCCCAGTGCCCCTGTTGAGACCAGGTCACCGCCCCATGGGGAGGAGGTGGTGGCCATGGCAGGAGCCGGGGGCAGGGGGCCATGGGCTGGGGGACCACACGTGAGACGAGCCTCCCGGCCCCTGGTCCGTGCCCCTCTTCCCACACGACTTCACTTACGAACCCAAATTCAGAAAAAATCGGAAGCATTTCAAACAGCAAACGCAGAGCCATCAGCCCCAGGCAGGAGGCCTTCTTATCGCCTCCAGTTCCAGGCTCAGGTCGCCTGGTGGATGGACAGTTCTGGCCGCTTCTGTCACCTCTGAGATCTGGTAAGTCCATGTTCAGACTGTTCACGTTCATCCCCAACCTGGCACCCCGTCCAAAGTACCAGTGTTCACCCAGGCTGGGTTGAAATCGGGGAATCGTCTTTGTTTCATCTTTCAGAGAGTGTTGTTGATGTTGGGTTTGCAACCTCCTTCACACACACGTATGCACGCAAACACACACACACACATATGCACACACGCGCGCACGCACACACGCGCGTGCAACACATGTATGCATGCATGCACGCACACACACACACGCACACACGCACGCACACACAGAGACCTCCCTTTCCCCTGATTGTGTGGACTTGGCCCAAGGGACTGGTTCCTGTTTCTGAGTGTGGCTGAGGTAGGATGGGTCTGAGGATACTCCTGGCTCTTGGTCACACATGCTTCTTGGGAACTGTGTCTTTTGAGAAGTTAGTTACCTTCCTGTAGTTCCAGGAGAAAGTTCACAGTCCTGGGGAACTTTTAACTCTTACTTATCCTTTCTTTAGGCTTTGAAAATGCATTCATTATCCCTTGAATATCATTATAATTTATTGTGAAATTCTCCTTCAGCTGACGCAAAAAGTATTCCAGAAAGATGTCCTGAAGGGGAAGCGCTCCCTTTCCTTCGTTGTCTTCTCTTTTTTTCTTATAATAATTTTATACAGGATTTGACTTGGGGCATTTTTTGGTTCTCATTTTCATATTGAATTAGATTTCTGGAACTTTTAGAAGGGAGGCAGGGCTTAGGGTCGTTTGTACGGTCTCCTGACTCAGATGGCCTCTTGCACTGTTGGTGTGAGGGGTAAGCAGCCTGGCCGCTGATCTCAGAGATCGCAGGATCTGGGCCTCCCCTCCTTCCTCTCCCACGACCGTCCGTCCAGGTAGGACCATCATCCCTGCAGCTTACCCTCAGGATAAGCCTGAGGTTTGTCTCCATCCACTGATGTTTTGAGGTTCGTGGGATTTTGGTTTCTCTATTTTAGTTGCTCTCTGTGTTTTGATGAGGGTGGTTGGAGGGTTTAAAGGATCATGCCACCCTGCTGCCATCTTCTTATTCATCCCCTTTAATCTCTGGAACCCTCAGAAACCCCAGATAAAAAAGATCACTAAACACTGCACATTTCAGTGACTCTTTTATCATATATTATAAAGGGCAAAAGGCTTGACTCTCCCTTGCTCACTTGTCTGCTGTGTGGCTACAGGCAAGCCTTTGAACCTCCCTGAGCCTTGGTTTCTTGGTCAGTAACGAGGATCACCCTTACTCACTCACAGGAGGGCTGTGAAACAGAAATGAGACATTGTAGGGGAAATCTCATTTCAAGTTGTACAATTCACATCATAAGTTATTGTTATTATTATTATTACTGGAGATATTGCAGTCTGAGTATCTATGTATGTTGAAATTTGTGAATATATCAGCGGCTTTGGTCTTTGTGACTTCCTCCCAGCTCTGCAAGGGTCCATTAGCCTGAGGGAGGCTTCAAATTGTTACAGCAAGGATGCGAGACAAGAGTCAGTGTTTTGACGTGTGAGGGAAGACGTCCTGGAGTTCCCGACTCTGACGCTGAGAAGCAGACTTTGGGGAGAGACAAAGGTAGGTTCTAAGTTTCTTTAGCTGCCTTAGCACATCAGCATCCTAACTCTGTGGGCAACATCATGAAGTTTTACTGTAAATCGGGGGCAGAGAGAATCCCGAGACTGGATACAAGGGAAGTCCATGCCACAGAGGAAGAAGATAAAGAGATGGTACATATGTCAGCCCGGGAATGATGGGGAGAGACAGGTCATCAGATGTGCACGTGTTCTGGCTTTCCACTTCTGAACCCAAATCCGGCAAGGGTGTGTTGGATATTTGGAAGGGTTAAAGGTAACCTTTTCCCATAGTGCCGTGCATGTTGGATGGAGACCACCCTGCAGGGTGGCTTGTTGGCTGCATGAAAGGTGCAGCTGTGGAACGCCCGGGTGGCCAAAAGATGGCCCAGAGTTCCCTCTCCCGATCTTCCCGTGTGGTACAGAAGGAGCCACAGTCCTCACATGCCCGAGTGGGGGTGACAATTGTTCAAATCAACTGTTGCTGCCCTGCAAACCATCCCAAAACTTAGTGGCCCGAAACACTAACCGTTGTATTATGCTCAAGGATTCTGGAGCTCAGAAGGGCACCGGGAGAATGACGTGTCTCTGTTCTATGATGTCTGAGGTCTCGGTTGGGAAGATTCAGATTTCTGGGGCCAGGAATCATCTCAAGGTGTCTACACTCTTGTGTCTGCTGCCCGGAGTACCACGTGTGACTTCTCCGTGTGGCTTGGAGTTCCTCACAACACGCTGCCTCAGGTGCACTTGACTTCTAACCTGGCAGCGCGTGGTTATAGCAGGGAACATTCCAGTGAAACGAGGCAGAAGCTCACATGGTCTTTTATAACCTGGCCTCAGAAGCCACATAACCTCACCTCAGCCATAATCTGTGGATCAAAGGAGCCACAAGTCTGCCCAGATTCAAGAGAAAAGGACAGAGGCACCACCTCTCAATGCACAGAGTGTTAAAGAATTTGCAGCTTTGTTGTAGAACAGTCACAAGAATGTAGCTACGAGTGTGGTGGGGAACTTACAGCATGGCCAGGGGAAAATGCCAGGGGAGCCACAGGGCAAGGGACCAGGCTAAGGACCAACTAGGAGCCGGGGCCGGAGCTGCCCTGTAGTGCTAGTAAGAGACAGGGGGGTCTTGAGTCAATGAGGGGAGAACCCCTGCCCCTTAGAGGCTAAGGGGAGGGGGAGGAGGCTGGTTCTCCAGGTGCGGAGGTGGGCCCGGGACACCTGCACGGCTCCTAGGGGTGGATCCCATGATGGAGAGGGATTCAGCCAACCCAGCCGGCCCCCAGTCGAGGACCAGACCCACTGCCCCTCAGCCGTCCCACATGAGGATGGGCAGGGGTCAAGGAAGACCCATCCGACAGAGTCAGCCGTCCTTCCCCATTGTGGGAAGGAGGTCAGGAAAGCAGACAGGGAGACCAAGTTTGGACACTACTGCATATTTCACTGGTAGAGACCATTTTAAATAGAAGGTGATGAATGAACCCAAAGGAGGCTGAAACACCGCAAATTAGCAATCTATGCCTCCCCCCTGGGATGGGGGCAGAGCTCCTGAGACAGATGGATCAGGTATAGGAAGTAAAGAAGCTGTGCTTTTTCTTCACATCTGAGTGGAGTGAATGTGGAACCCTGACACGCCAGCCAAGGAGATTTCCCATGTGTTCTTTCCCCATGTAGCACTTTTTATGGTTTTTTAAAATTCATATTCATTTCGAAAATTACTTACTGGGAATTCCCTGGCACTCCAGTGGTTAGGACACTGTGCTTTCACTGCTGTGGGCCCAGTTTCAGTCCCTGGTCAGGGAACTAAGATCCTGCAAGCCGCGGGGCACGGCAAAAAAAAAAAAAAATTATTTACTAATGTCTGTTTAGGGTGCTGTAAACTTTATAAGGGCAGGTATGGATATTTTAAAATGTGGTCACGGATTTTTAGCCCTCCTCCCACAGAGTGGCGGGGGTCTATGTCTTCGCTCCCTGAACCCAGGTGGGCTTGTGATCCAATGATCTCACCTGTGACCTACAGCAGGTGGGGGGATTGACGCCACGGGACTCCTGAGATGAGGTCATGACAGGCCACGCAGCTTCCAACTCGTCCACGGGGGCACAGAGCCTTGAGTCACATGTCGAACAGACAGACATTCTGAGGCCTCCACAGTGTGAGGAAGCCCAAGCCACATGGAGAGTCTTCCCAGCCCAGCAACACACGACGGAGTGAAGGCGCCTCCAGGGGACCCCAGCCTCCTGAGGCTGGCGTCACTCCTTAGACGTGGAGGGGCAGACACCAGCTACCTGCTCTCGGCCCCGTCCAGGCTCCTGACACAAAGAACCTCTGGGCAGGACCAAATGCACCTTGCTTCACATCACTAACTGTGGATGGTCAGTTACACCACAACAGATAGCAGAACAGTGGGACACTTTGCCCAGCAAGCCTGAGGTCCCGAATAGGGCTGTGACATGTCCGTGCCCAGGGGCCCTGCCTTCCGTCCAAAGCCAGCATCACAGGCAGCACAGAGCACCCCTGCCTCAGAGGCGCCCTCCTCGGCCCCCCATTCCAGTGCTGGAGTGGGAGGAATGGTTCCCCCCAGGTGGGACCGTGTCCCGTGACATCCTTGAGCGCTTGTCTGGCCAGCTCTGTCTCCACGCCAGGTGAGATCAGCTTCCTATGCACCCTGGAGCTAAAGCTTTGCGATTTCCCCCCCTACCCAGCCCTCTTACATGATAGACTTTACATTAAAAAGCTGCCTGAAGTCGGAGGCAAACTCTCCTCTCCTGACTTTTGGTGTTATTTTCACCACGACTGGATCCAGGCTTATGTGTCTGAAATGGAATCATATGCGTGAAAAGAAGATTTCTTGACAGTACTGTAATAATGAAGATAATAGCTAACGTTTATTGACCGCCTACCATGTGCCTTAGTCCTTATTCAATCCTTACAATGCCGTTATGAGGCGGATGCAATTATAACCTATTTTACAGATGAGAAAACTGAGGCACAGAGAGGTTAAGCATTTTGTCCAAGGTTACACAGTGGCAACTAAGTTTGAACCCAGATAAATCATCAAATTGTATACATTAAATACATGCAGGTTTTTTTTTTTTTTGTATAGCAGGTATACCTCAATAAAGCTGAAAAAAAAAAAAAAAAAGAATAGAAAAGAAAAACTTGAGCCCAGAGAGTTTGGCTGTAGTATCCAGACTCTAGTCAGCATCAGTGTAGCCCGACATCACCATCCAGCTGTGTGAAACATTTAAATTTTGAACTCATGTTGCAAAAGGACAATTTCATTTGCTGACACAGGCTTTCCTCCACTCCACACCTTACTTAACGTCTTTCCCTGGAATCTACTTTGTTTCGTGAAGACAGTAAACATTCCACAAGACAGTACTTCAAAAGCTGTTTTTGAGCAAAAAAGTTCCACGACCTTCGTGTAGCCTCTGTTTCTCCAGGTACAAGATGAACTGAAGGAGACTATTCCGAAGAATCACTACAGCCAGAGACTTGCCATGTTTATGAGTGCTCCCTGAAAGAAAAGAAGGGGCATCCTGATTAGGTTGTGGGTACATGACGGTGCATGTATCAAAATTCATACCACCGTATACCGAGAAAATTGGCTTTTACCATAAGTTAAAATGGTTAAAAATTTTAAACGAGAGGGTATAAGTATACGTACCGGTAAGTCAAAAGGAGACAAGGAATGTTCAGTCTTCTGAGAAGAGTCAGACCAGAAAATATGATGAATGCCCACTTCAGTCGTTCAGAAGAATGACAGCGTGTGCAAGTTATGTTTGTGTCTATGAGAGCCTTTGAGGACCTACCGTTTCTCACCTGCTGGGGGCGTGGGGCTCACCAAGCACCCTCAAGGGTGGGTGGGCAGTCTGTTCGCATGGATTGCAAACGTTTCCAAAATGCACCATTGAACAGGGAAAAAAATGATGCGGTAAGCTCTTACCATCTCTGTACAATCATGTCCCCTCTGGACCTCTTCATGGCACAACAGAGGAATGGGCTGGTTTATGGTGCACGCTTACAGGGAAGAGAAAGGAAACACGATTTATTTACTGAGAATGAAAGAAATATTGAATTTTCAAGAGCTTTAGGTCACTCAAATGGAATAGATATATCCGTATCACCATCACGAAAAAGATGCTCCTTTTAACTACATTTAAATGCCTTCCATTTATTTATCTTTCAAGAGTTTTGAGGTTCACTCTGAAAAAAAATCCTGTGTTCTGTCAATAGACTAGGTCTATGATGACGATTTAAAAACCCACTGACCTGTAAATTCCTCATGGCTGGTGTTTCCTGCATCCGTGGTCGCTGTTACTTGCATTTTGCAGGTGAGGGTTACTCCCATTTTGCTGGGCTGTTAATCATCTGTTCAGGGCTGGCTTAGGAGTGAGTGACAGGAGTGAGACCGGAAGACTGCCTTCCTTCCACAGATCCCTCACCCGGCTGCCTTTCTCCCACAGAACGTGGAGATTAAAATAAAAAGAGCCTGACAGAGGTTTCAGCCAGTTCCAGACCATTGCTTCTCCCTGCAGCGCCGGCTTTGAAGAGGGCCACCTCCATGAGAAAGAAATCATCGTGGGGGGCGGGTGAGAGGAATCCACCCAGCTTCCAGAGCAGCCAAGGTGAAGACACGTTTTGCATTATAAGAATTTCTGCTTTCAAACCCCTCCTGGACACACTAAGTAGCCCACCCAGTGAATGCACACAGGATGACCCTCATCTGTCCTGCAGATGAGATGTCATGGAGGTGGAGAGAGAGGGCTGCAGCCCTTGGGCACTGGTGGCTGCAGACTCGGTCCCCAGGCCTCTCTCCCTTCCTTGAAAGCTGAGGAGATGGGCAGGGCTGCCTTCTCGGGCAGCCAGACTGATCTGTGCTCACACATGCTTCTCTGAGGCCGGCAGCTGCCCCAGATGTGATGTCTCCCCAGATGCGATGTCTAGGAACGGGTCCCAGGCAGCTGGTGGGACTCGCTCGCTGCCACTTCCATCTTCCTTGCTCTTGGATCCATGTCTGTTTCAGACACTTGGTCTTCTGCAGCTTCTCCAGAGCCAGACGCCAGGCCTCGCCCGTTGGAAGCCGCCCCTGCCAAGAGTGCGGGCCTGGGCTGGGAGGGTGTGAAAACCTGGCCTCCCCCGACGGCATCCCAGCTCCCCCCCCCAGCAGTGACAGCCTCTTGGCCCGCTCCGCTGGCTCGGCTGCCTTGGGGTCCCATCGGTTCATCGATTCATCACGTCTCAATGTGCCGTCGCTGCAGGCAGCACGATCTCTTGGCGCTCCACTGGGCTGCCGCATTTGGAAGTGATTTGGGACTCAGAAAGGCTGCAGATCGAGGGAACTCTGCATCGTTGTTCTCTTCTGTTTCTGGCCACCCACTTTCTGAGCCGAGAAAGTGGGATCCGGCCAAGCTGAGGCGAAGTGAAACGTTCTGAGGTCAATAAAGGTGGTAGCTAACAGGGTGGAGTGGTGGGTGAGAAATCTCTCCATCCTTCTCCGCTCACTGGGCTGTCAACCAGGACATGGGGTACTTGTGGGGAGCTCTGCTAGCTCCCCCTCCCTGCCGCTCTGTCTGCCTGGCCCCGCATCTGCTCTCCGTCTTGATGATGATTCGTCCTGAGCCCCGCAGGTGCCGGATGCATCTCCTGCTTCCGCAGACATCACCCTGATTTCTCGAGCTGGACACCGGTTTGATTTCCTCTCAGCCTAGAGACCAAGCCACGTTTCCCCTCCCCCTCGCACGAGCTCAAGCCTCCCTTTGCAGAATGTACAGGTTCTTTACACAGCTGAGGTCTCCCCTTAGGCCACTGTCCCCCTTCTCTGTTCTTCTCAAATCCAACCATCGTGCATTTCAACTGCACAACACCAACTGCACGTCAGATGCTGAGGTTAGCAATGACTTTCCCTAATGATCCAGAAAAAGCCCCATTTTTCACAAAGCTTTCCTCCACGACTTGGTTTTACATATGACTGTTGTTTGCTGTAGAGACCAAGTCTTTCGATCGATCATGCTTCCTCTCTGACTCCCCTCTCCCTGCGGTCCTGTCCCCCCTTCCATGTTCATCTCCCCAACCCTACCCCCCGCCCTTTGCTGGGTTGTGCTAACAGTGTGGCAGGAGGAATTTCTGGAAGGAGGCCAACTTTGGCTTCAGATCATTTCTCTTCAACACACACTGGCCTCTGAAAACCAGATTCTGTTTGTCATTTGGTTTGCTCTCCCAGCTTTGTGTCATTCCGATGGTAATGCTGATGGATTTCAAGCTTGCCTCGTAGAGGAACGCACAAGGTTTTCATAAGCACATTAATCTTAAAAGAAAAACTGTCAGATGCAAACAATACTCATATGACTGATGTTGTAAAGACACAAACTAACTCTTAACATCCATTCCCAAAGAATATTATCTTACAGGGGCCTTAGGTTGCTTTCAGCTCCCTTCAAACCTGTGTACCTGTATTACTGGGTTTCAGGGCACCTAAAAAGCTTACTTTCCACACCAAAAGGCTGGGGATTAATGACATGTCTGCTCGTTTGCCAAGTCCAGATAATAGGCTTCTTATCACGTGGCCATGTAAATAAGAGCATGATTACAAGAAACATGTAATTTCATTAGTTTTCACAGAATGTAATATAAGCAGTCCTTATTCAAGCCAAATTGGAAGATCATTATATTCCAAGACAAGGGACTCTGGTCTCCTCGAAACACTAAACACTCATTAGCAGAATGAGATGTGCTGCCCAAACTCTCTCTTTGGTGGACGCGTCCCCGGCTCACAAGCGCCTTTTCGGAAGGCATTTTCCCGTTTTGTTCCAAAGTTAGCAAAATGTGTGGTATGAATTAAATGTCTGATATTGCTGCAAACGTCATTGGGAAGGGTGCCAGGCCACAATCAAAAGTGAGCTGGTAGCTTGTTCTAATTTAATGGTGTTGAAGTGTTCCACTGTAATTAAGCATCTGAAAATGAAGTAGAAGCAGTCATTAGGCTCAGCAATACAAAGCCACGAGACAAAAGAATATAAATTATTTCAGATAGAGGCCCCTGAAGAACATTCTGGGGTCTGAGAGAGGTCCTGCAACAGAGGCTTGAGTGATGGCTGGAGTTTAGGGCCTTTGGAATCAATGAAGGCAGACAGTTGATCTGGGGGTGCTGTGATCCCAGCCCAGTCGGCCAAGGTCGGTGTGGACCAGTACTTGAGCCCGAGCTGTGGCCACGCAAGCTGACCCCATATGAGGATGAAGGGGCCCCTGAGGCTTTCACCTTCTCTGGCAGCCCTCCTGCAACCCAGGGCCCTGCTCTCTGTGCAGCCCTAACCACGGCGCTGGGGCCGCTCAGGAGACCAGAGTCCCTGCAGTATTTCCCCACTTCCAACCCAAGAACAGACTAGTGCGGGCCTTTCCCTTCATCTCCACGCCCAACCCTCACAGAGGTGAAAGGTCTGGGGTGGGCGTGGCCAGACAAGATGATGGCGTGTCCTCCAGATCACTCTCCAAAGCTTAGGAAAATACTGCAGACACTTTCCAGGGCTAAAGTACAAGGCCCAGATGCAATATTTTGTAGACCCACAACTGAACCATCGTGTTTAGCGGGCAAGGCAAATCTCGTTATGCTTCTTCTACAGATAAGCCAGCTGAGACTTGGAGAAATTCAAGACTTTCCTTGGGACACACAGCTGGTCAATGGCCGAGCTGGCAGGAGAACTGAGGTCCTCTGATTCCAAGTTCCTGGTAGTAAACAGTAAAATTTCTTGTGCTGCCCTCAGTGGTTTTTTTGTTTGCCACCAAGTAGCCTATTTCACAATAAACTTTCATTTATCCACAAGTTTGAGTAACAAAGACAGTGACGATTTGAGTTCTTTAGCTAAACTCTTTGAAAATATGATGAACACAAAGGATACTCTCTTGGGAAAATATATATATACAGAGACACAATTACACCATCCGTTTTAGGAGTTTGAGGACATGTAACCAGGGACCTGGGACCAGGGACCTCCAGTTAAAAAGGAACGGATGCACAACTGAAGTCTTCAAGTTACCCCAAGTCTTCACTTTATAAATCACCTCCAAGAGTGTCCTCTACCAAAGAGTTCTGAAACCAGGCTTAGCCAAATTTCCCAATTGCCTATCATCACCTCTCCTCCCACCAGCCACCTCCCCCGGGGGGCGCTGGTAAGCAGTCAACACTTCCCTAGGTGGTAAGTGAGAGGGGCCCAGGAGACCTTCAGGGCCTGGAGAGCCTACCGCCCAGAAGTCAGTTCTGGGAAATTCCGAGTTGGTTGAGTGTTAGGTCTCAGAGGAAGGATGAAGGCTCCTGAACTGAGGACAGTGTCTGTGCCCAGTGCACACAGCCTAGGGGTAGGTGTGTACTCTGAAGGCAGACGCCAGGTTCAGATCCTGGCTTGGCCACTTTCTGGTTTGTGTGGCCAGGCATGAGCTATCCTCTTTGTGCTTCGGTTTCCTCATCTGGACAACAGGGATGACGTGATGTCAGTTTAGCCTCATGCAAGATATACGTACAAATGCTTTGAACAATGCCTGGCCCGAAGAAGGCACACAGGAAGCTGCAGCTCTCACTATCAAGGCTAAGTAGGAGCATGCCGATTCTGGGTCGTGTGGTACCGCAGTGGGACATTGTCACAGCGAGGCAGCTGCCTTGATGCTTCAGCAGCCGGGGAAGGCTGACCTCAAGGTTTTGCTCATCAGTTGTGGTTCTTGTGTGGACTAAACCTCCAAGTTGGCAATTCCTCCATGTTACTTGGTATCTGTACCCGCCAAATCAGCTCAGGTGAAGACTATTTCATCAAAAAAGGGCCTGTTTTCTTCTGAAGCACCCACATCACCTTCTCTTAGCCCTCTGCAGCAGTTTATTTGCACTGTGTCTGTGTCTCCCAGTATTCAATGCCACACCTGCCCCAAGGGCTGGGCACCTGGTTATAACTATCCTCACCTCAGAAGTTCAGCCCCCGAAGCAGCTTCTGTTTCTAAGCATAGATGGAATGTTCCCTCTGAGCAGTTTTCTTTTGACTTAAAAGCACTTCATCTTCATTTTTTATTTGTTATTTTCTTTATAACACAGGAAGTCTTTCAACTCTTCCGAAATTCAGAGTTCCAGTTCTATTTTCACGACATGAATCGTGAGTGTTATGCAATGCAGGTTATTCCTAGCTGGAAATATTAAATAACATTTTATTCTCAGTGCTCCAGAGACTGTTGGAGCCTCGTTTGTCATTGGGTACAGCCGACACCGTGACTTGGGCCGCTGTTTCTCAGGGGGGCCCTTGTCTGGGGCAGCTCTGGTGTGGGAGTGGAGATGACCCAGGACAAGTCAAGTGCAAGCTGGTCTGACTGGTGGTGGGAGGACTCAGACCGCTTGAACTGCCAAGAGCCAGCTCTTCCAGGTGGCTCAGGAAGACGAACATCTGCAGATGTCTCCGTGGGGGCACGTGCAGGTGAAGCCAAGATCAAGAAGGAGACCTGGGTATATAGAACAGACGGTGGTTGCCAAGGGGGAGGGGGTTGGGGGAGGGATGGAGAGAGAGGTTGGGGTCAGCAGATGTAAGCTATTATATATAGAATGGATAAAAAACAAGGTCCTACTGTATAGCACAGGGAACTATATTCAATATCCTGTGATAAACCATAATGGAAAAGAATGTTTAAAAAATGTATATATATGTCTAACTGAATCATTTTGCTGTACAGCAGAAATTAACACAACATTGTAAAGCAACTATACTTCAATAAAACAAAACAAAGCAAAATGAAACAAAACAAAGCAGAGCAGGACACCAAAGGGCGTGGTGCATGGTGTCATTGCTGTATCTGGGCTCCACGCCATGCTCTGGTTTCTGCCTTCACCGTGGAGCCGGGGGCAGAACCTGCTTGTAGATATTGGGAATAATGTGGTGATCACTTTGCTGTCCCTAAAGACCCACAAAAATCTGTGATCCTAGAGATGAAGAAAACAAATGAAGTTTGTTTCCTGATGGCTGAAAACAGCTTCCCATAGGTAGAGCTGTTTGATGCAAGACCACTATCAACAGTAGGAAGCCTACCCCTCAAGACACAAGGACATCATCACCCATCTCCGCCTCCCATTACATCAAAACCTGACTTTGTCACCATCACATCCAGTAGCATCTGCAACTATGACACCTGTTAGGCTGCCTTGAAAATTCGAAACACCTGTTTCATTTTATATCAACATATCCTGTCGATAAGGTTGCATATCGATCAGACCAATAAAACACGAAGGTAACAAAAGGATGGTGAAAGAAATACTCCAGCAATAATATACAATATAATTAGCTCAGTTGAACACTAACATTTGGGGAAAACATGATAGGTTAAACAGTTTTGCATCTGAAGAGAAAACAGACCAGTTCTTTAAGAAAGACAAATGGAGGGGAGGGTCCCAGAAAAACGCTCCCCAGGGATATCATGCGGAGAAAACTGATGCACAAGGTTTTCAGGGTCCCCATGGTGACTTGGTAATAAAGTCAAGACTAGAAAAGTGTGCTTCATGTTACACGTACTTAGCCCTCCAATTTAGATATATATATTGTACAAGAGCAGGAATTGTAGATCTATACATGATAGGTGAGAAAGAAGTGGACATTTAGGAAGAGAACAGAACAGTTGGCTTTGGCTATTCTTTGGAGAGCCATCTGAGTTCAACCATGCCAGAGAACGAAACAATAAAAGGTTTAAGAACCATTCGAAGTGGACCACATTCATTTATTTTCCTGTCCCCAGACCCTTAGGGGGGTTGAGAGCTATTGCTACCACCATTTTCCAGGCTCCTGCTTGAGGGAGGAGACGGGTGTTGAAGATGGGTTTGACAGTGTCTGCAATGAAAAACTAAGAATGCCAACTCTCACCAAACTACTGTTGTCTTATCAGATTCATGTGATGACCCAAGTTACCTCGAGGCAACCTTCAAACTGGGGGACATTTGGAAACCAAGCTAAGCTCCTGGGCTCAAGTGATTCCATGCTCAGGAAATTCAGCAAATTCAGCAAATACCTCGTGGAAATGCTACGTTTTAAGGCCCAGTACCAAGGTGTAGAGCCTGCGCCCTGACCTTGAGCAGCTTGGGACCTAGCAGGCAAGGGTAAGAAATGTACTGGAACACATCAAGTACATTTGCTGGATTATGTTAAAGCCAATCCCAGATGCCATTTGATCAGTAAATATTTTAGTATGTAGAGTTAAGAGATGAGGATATTTTTAAAAAACAAAAACACAACACCATTATACACCTAAACGACTAACAATAATTTCTTAGCATCTTCTAATATTTTGCCAGTGTTCACATTTCCATGATTGCTCAATAAGTGAGGTTTTGCAGTTGTTTTGTTTGAATCATGATTCCAACAAGGTCAACCGTTTCCACTGGTTGATAGATCTCTTAGGTCTCCTTTATTTAGTTCAATTTTATTTTTATCTATTATATGCCCTTCTTTCCCCCTTGCCATTTATTTATCGAATAAATTGAGTCCCTGCTTTGTAGAATTTCCCACATTTTAGATTGGGCTAATTGCATCCCTGTGAGGTCATTTAAACAACCTTTATCTTTTATGCCCTGTAAGCTGGTGATGAGGCCTAGAGTTTGGATCCAATTCCGGTTCACTGCTTGGGCCCTGGGCCTCCGACTGCCCCCCAGGGAGGCACACAGGTCTGGCTGTTCCTCTTCCGTGATGTGAAGATTGATCACTGGGTTCAGATGTTGCCAGTCTTATCAATGGACAATTTTTCATTAGAGCCCTAAAAGATTTGAAGACCATTTTTGAATTCTAATGTGTTCCAGAAAGAGCTAATAGACTAGTATCAAAAATAGAGACCTCATAGAAGGATAAAAGGCAAGAGAGAGCCGGACGTGTAGATGATGTGTTTTGAACACACACAGCCCAGGCCCTGTGCTGAATGCTGTGGGTGCATGCAAGGTGCTGAGAGCAGTGTCTTGGGCATAACAAGATTGCATAATAAATGAGGAACTGTTACTGCTGTTGTTCATTTGAACCACTTTACTCTGCTCCCTCCCTGTCTCCCTAAAAGGGTCTGGTGATCCAGGGAGAGGGAGGACCACCCAGAGGACACCCCCTGGGCAGAATGACCTGGGTGGCCAGAATTGTGAAAGGGTGACACTGAGCAGGGCCATTTGTGGAAGGGACAGGTAGGTTGACCTCAGGGGCTGTAGAGCAGGAATGGCGAAGAGCTGGAGAACAGTACGGCCGAACAGGTATTTTAGAATGAGTCTCTGGGCAATCACTTGTCCACAGGGGGTGACAGGAGGCCGAGAGTGCAGGTCAAAGGCTTCAGTCATTGACAAGCTAGGAATTGCCAGAGTTCCTATGAGGGGTTCCTTTACCAGGTGACCCTCTGGAGAAAGATAGATCCACACCTTCCACCATACACTTGGGTTAATGCCCATAGATCACAGTTTAAATATAAGAAAATGAAGCTAGGAAAGTAGCAAATGGAAGCATGGGGGAATTCTTTATGTCATGGAGGAAGGAAAGCTTTTCTAAGGGTGCCACAAAATCCAGAAAATTTAAAAAAAAAAAACACACAACAGAGTAATCTGACTCCTAAGAGTCAAGAACTTCTACGTGAAAAAAAAATCACCAGGAGCAAAGTCAAAAGACAAGTGAGAATCTGGGAAAAAAATCATATTATACCATGTGGCGTGTGGGATCTGAGTTCCCCGAACCTGCACCCCCTGCATTGGAAGCAGGGAGTCTTAACCACTGGACCACCAGGGAAGACCCTCTGCTCAATATTCTGTAACAACCTAAATGGGAAAAGAATTTGAAAAAGAATAGATACATGTATATGTATAACTGAATCACTTTGCTGTATACCTGAAACTAACACAACATTGTTCATCAACTCTACTCCAAAATAAAATTTAAAAATTTTAAAGTAAAAACAAAAAAAAAACATATTACAGATAAAGTGTGAATCTCCCCAATATGTGAAGATTTCCTAGAAACTGAGGCCAATAGAAAAGACTTTTCACAGAAAAAGAACCACAAAAGGCCTGAAACATGAAAAGATGTTCCATTTCATTCCTACGAAGAGAAATGCCAACAATAACTGTAATAATACCCCAACCAGCCCCTAACAGATGGGCTGAAAAAGTTGCCCTTGCGAGTGCAAAATGGTAGGACTCCTGTAGAGGACCATTTGGCAACATTAATCAGGGTTACAAACGTATGTATCCTTTGGCACAGAAATTCCACTTCTGGAATTGATCCCACAGATGCATATCTGTGTGCCCACAAAATAGCAAAAGACTGGACACAATTAAGAGGCTGAATAAGCACTGTACTCAGACAGTGGAAACCTACTCGGCTGTTAAAAGAAGGGCGTGAGGCCCTCCCTGCGCTGATATGGAAAGTTTTCCAGGGTGAGTGAAAACAGTGAAGTGCAGAACAGTGAGCCTGGCACGCTGCCTTTTGTGTAAGACCAGGTGTTCTTGTTTGCATTTATTTGCATTAAAGAACACAAAAACAACCAATAAAAGTGGGTCCCTGTATATTTCAGGGGGCAGGGAACAGGGCAGAATGTGAGTGAGAACAAGACTACTTAAAGGGGACCGCTTTAAATCTTTTGGGAACTCGAGTCATGTGACTGTATTTTTGTCAATAGATAAAAAGATAGAATGAAATTTTAAAAAGAGTGGTCCACCTGAGTCACTGCTCACTTTGCAGCTGACACCCCCTTCCCCTATACCTGCCACCCTCCCACTGCAGACCTGGACACAGCACACCTGTGCCTTGGCTCCCATTCCCTCTGCAAGCTCACCCCACTGGCTCCTGATCACCTGCACTCCAGAGGAGGCTGAAGAACAGTTGTGGCCAGAAGAAACCAGCAAGCTTCTCTGCTATCCAATGGGCTGAATTACACCTTCTCCAATAAGATCTGAACCAGCCTTGGGGAGGGGGACCCTTCTAAGTTTGTCCTTCTTTGGATATTCTCCCTTAGCCCTAGAATACCGTACACAGTTTCCTCCTAGTCATTCTTTTATCAGAACTTGATAATTCTTTATATTAAACTTAACCCACTGTGTGGTTCCTATTCTTGATTGGACCCAGACCGATACAAGCACTGTATACATTTTGTATCAGTTTTAGTTGACATACTGGATATGACCCAATCAAACTGACAGCAAAAAAAAAAAAAAAAAAAAAAGAAAAAAAAATGTTAAGAAGGAAATAAAGGGAAAAATTGTTAAGAAGGAAATAAAGGAGACAACATAAAGTGCAAAATATACAAGTTAAAATAAGAAAGATGTTCTGCCATACGCGGGGCAGAAGAGAATTAGAAAAATTAAATAATCGGGTTGATTTTTCTAGCCAGGTTAAATGCAAATAACTTTAGAGGGCTGATTCTTTTTTGCTTTACTTATTAATACTCAGAATTGAGTGATAAAAATAGTATTGCATAATGTCAATTTCATGAAAATAAAGTAATAATTAAAAAAATAAATAAAAAGAGTGGTCCGTGTTGTCAAAGGTCCATGGTCACCGCTGGGAAGAGAAGGCCTGTTACTGGCAGGTGTGGCAGGCAGTCAAGACCCACAGACCTTTTCCATAAACCCCAGGATCTCAGGGAGGTCCTGGATGGTATGCTTTTCCTTCCCTCTTGGCCCCAGGCCCCAGGAGGTGAAGCTCAAGGCTGCTCTTTTTTGTTTTTTCTTTGTTTTTAAAAAATTTTTTTATTGCAGTATAGTTGATTTACAATGCCATGTTAGTTTCAGGTGTACAAAAAAGTGAATCAGTTATACATAAACATATACATATATCCACTCCTTTTTAGATTCTTTTCCCATATAGCTCATTACAGAGTATTGGGGAAGGGGGGAGGGATAAATTGGGAGACTGGGATTGACATATACACGCTGCCCTCTGTTTTCCAGTGGTTGCTCCCAGTACTGAGATGATTGGGTGGAAACGGGGGAGGGGGTGGGGGAGTAGAAGGCTGGGAAAACACACCTGACTCCGAAGAGTCTGTAGGAATGAGGTTCTGTTGTTCTCCAGGGAAAAATATATCGGAAGCCAGCAGGCTGTGGCTTGCAGAAATTCTGCCTTTGTGCATAACTAAGATCGTTTTACGATTAGCAGAGCAAAACGCCTGCCTGGGCGTCTTTCCCCTTCAGCACTGCCAGGTCACAGCTCACCTGGCTTCCTCTTGATTTCTCACTATTTCACTAATTCGTCTGGAGACCCACGATAACAAGTATATATTATAATAAAATTGTTATATGTGGTTATAATCATTAATGACTATTATTCTAACAACAATCATTTATCGAGCACTTGCTATGTGGCTGGCACTGTCCCAAGAGCATGCCTTAGCTTCCTGATCTCATTTAAGTCTCTTGATGTCAAGAAATGCATTCTCTTGTGACTCCATTCTCCAGATGGAAAAATTGAGGTTTGATGACTTACCCCAGTACGACAGTGGTCGAGCAGTTGTTGTCTTCAGTCTGCACAGCCTGTGTTCTGAAGTCCAAGCTCTCCCCGCAGAACTGGGGCCTGAGCTCCTCAGCCTCCCAACTCTGACACCTCCACTTTAACTGCCTTTTATCTTCCAGGCTCGACACTGCACGGCCTTAACCCTCCTCCCTGCTTTCTCTGCCCACACTTTCCTCCCAGGGCCCTGCTCCCCTCCCAGCCAAACTGTTTACTTTTCACCCCTGCCTTCCTGTGACCTTCCTTTGCTCACCTTCTCTTTCCTGGAAGGGCTCTTCCTGCCCCTCCTTCCTCCTCTGGGCCTCCGACCTGTCAAAATCCACTCTTCAAGGTACATCTCAGATGCCGATTCCTTCCTGAAATGCCCAGTGGCCCCCGGCCATTCGTGGCCTCTTCTGCCTTGGAACTGTGGCTTTATCTCTGATTGCTCTGCCTGAAGCGGGGCTCCAAGGTTTCCCCCACAGTACCCGTCTAATGCCCCAGGTGAATGCCCTGTCTGCTCACCGGCTCCAGGGAGCCAGGGTGGCATTTCTGACATCTGTCTTGCCCTTAAAAAGGGTAATAAACTTGTCTCCCATGCCATGAACAACGCGTGCTTGTTTGGCTATCAAAATCATGTTATTTTCCAAAATCATGAGGTGAGATGAACATTTCAGGAGGATGCGCTTTTGAATGGCTGGGAGCTCCCTCTCTCTCACTGCCAGCCCCAGCAGGGGAGGCACACCCAAATTTCAGAAATTGTAACCAGAACATAAAGACCATAAAGACTGAAAACTGCATCTTGTTCCTAATCCCTGCATCACCACCAGTGTGTTGATTGTAGAAAGAACTTTATATTTGCTCAAATGAATTACATGTTAACATAAGCTCCTAAAAGTCTGAAAATCATTTCTTTCTCAGTAGGTATGTTTCCCTTGTAATTGAAGCTACTTGATTAATTTGCTGAATGAAGCTATTTTTTAGACCTGGCACAAGCCCACCAGCATGGTTCATGTTCCTAAGTTCTAATTTGTGGCGTCCTTAGGAGGTTCTGTTGTATTTCCATTCCAGAAATGTACATATGTTGGAAACAGAGCCAGACCACATTTTATTTTATTTTATGATTTTTTTTGGAACACTAGTGGGGTGTTCTTTTTATTTTTTAAATTTATTTATTTATTTATTTGTTTATTTATTTGGCAGTGTTGGGTCTTCGTTGCTGCTTGCAGGCTTTCTCTAGTTGTGACGAGCAGGGGCTACTCTTCGTTGCGGTGCGCGGGCTTCTCATTGCGGTGGCTCCTCTTGTTGCGGAGCACGGGCTCTAGGCGCGCGGGCTTCAGTAGTTGTGGCACGCGGGCTCAGTAGTTGTGGTTTGTGGGCTCTAGAGCGCAGGCTCAGTAGTTATGGCACAAGGTCTTAGTTGCTCCATGGCATGTGGAATCTTCCTGGACCAGGGCTCGAACCCATGTGCCCTGCATTGGCAGGCGGATTCTTAACCACTGTGCCACCAGGGAAGTCCAGACCAGGGAAGGAGCCCTCCCACCTTCATATTTGTTGCCTTTCTTTTGCTTCTCAGATTCTCAATCCCTGATGCTAATCTGAGATGGTCCTGCTGCAGCCCAGCCAGCCCCCTCCTGGCCCCCGGTGGGCCCGAGCCCAATCGCTTCTCTCTGGGGAGAAGTCCCACCTGCTCGGAGCGGCTCCCTCAGCTGGGCAGGAGGATGGTGCGGCGGCCACCCTGGCTTCACTCCCCGTGTGATTTGGTGGCCATGATTTTATCTCCATGCCTCTACCCTTCATCTGTGGAGCAAGGAAATGGCTATAACGAACCCACATGGTTGGCAAAGGAGGGAACGACTGTCACGGGCTGGGCTCCCAGGGAAGTGGGCTGAGTCAGGATTTGTGGCAGGAGGTTTACCGAGAGGTGTTCTTGGATCAACATCTTGAGGGGTGAGGGGTCAGGACTGAGCAGGAGGAGAAGGGGCAGTGCTGGGAAGGCCTTTGCTGACCCCATGCCGAGTCCTGGCCCTAGGATGGCCCTTCACAGTTGTCCCTGTGGAGGTTTCTGGGTCCCCATGTCCGCAGTCATGGGATGTAAGCTGCCCCCAGGAAGGGGAGAATCCTTGAGTGTGAAGGCTGTCATCAGCCGAAGCAGTGGGGAGGGGTCCGGCTGGGAGCTGTCAGCATCTACACTCCCAGCAGCGGGGGATGAGGGGCTCAGACCTGGGGTGGAGGTGGGTCGGGGCAGCGCCCGAGAGTGTCCACTGCTCTACGGAAGGCGCCGGCCCCAGAATAAACAGAGGCTATCAGATCACTAAAGCATTCTGCCCAAATGAATAAGGTACAAGTAACAGCCTGGTTATCTCAAGGGTGTGACCTTTTTAAGAATCAAAGTGGCCACTTCACCAAATCCTTGGAGTTGAAGCACTTCAGGGAATGGGGAAAAGTTAAAATGGGGGGCAACCCAAGAGAGATGCAAATTTGCGGGGGGATGTTGATTTGTGGGAGGCAGGGAAGTCAAACCTCACTCTGGCTCCATCAGGGGCACCCCGTCACCGTGGAGGCCTCGGAGAGACAGCCCCCTGACAGCCAAGCCCAAGCCTTGGTTCACAAGGGACCGGGCCCATTCCCCGAGGGAGTCCCCAGCACTTCCTCAAGCAGAAAGATCATGTTCAGAAGGCAAACAAGGAAAGGAAGAACCTCCACTTAAGACAAAAAAAGCAAGAAAGCAAACACAGACATAAGATCTTCTTATTTCTGACCAAGGAAGAGTTTGGTGTTCCAGCGGGTAAAGCCAGAACAGGCCCGGGGGGCCTGTTAGTGCGGGCCCCGCGTCACAGGAAGAAGTGGCCTGGTAAGAATCACCGTCCTCCCAGGACATCGGAAAACTCTGGGCCATCCATGGATTTCCTTGTTCCTCAGCTTTCTCAGACTCGAGCGTTCACAGCTGCCACTCGCCACCTCTTCACTGTGGACCCTGTCTCCCCAGGAGTGGCCCTTCCCCAGAAGGAACCATGAAAGAACGTGGCAAACAAACAGAAACTCAGAAAAATACCTTAAAGCTGTTTCCTTCCCAAGACCTGATTTAAGACAGCTTGATTTATAAACATTCCTATAAGCAAATCACCCACTGCATGTCTAACAGATGTCCTATCAAAGAGACAAAGAATTAAAATGCATGAGTTTCTTAGAACTATAGAAAACCAATGTAGAGGATAAGGGCCATGGATTAGCCACCTGCTGTGGTGAAGCATTTTCCACAGTCAGGCCACGAATCCTTACTAGGACCCTATCCCAGAGGGACTGAGGCTCAGAGTGTAGGTCTCAATAAGTGGCAGCGCCTAGATTCCAAACTGAGACTTCAGAGTGAATAAAAAGCCTCGACTCAGCCATACTAAGCTTTTCTGTAGCCAGGTCCTTTTCTGAGTTTGAGATGCATGTGCATTTTGGACCTATGGATGCGTCCTCTTTAAAGAGGATGCGTTGACCTCTGTGTGCCAACTCCATGATGGTGCTCACACACGTGTTCCCACTGTGGGTAGCAGCTCGGCTCAGCTCCCATCTGATCATAAATTCCTCCAACCTCCCTGCAGCTTAAATACTAGAGACACAAAGAGAAACTCTAAAGGCATAATGAGAACAGAAGGCCCTCAGCTGAACTCCCATGCCCTCGGTAATGAGGGGCAGCATGAATCCAGCCTAAAAAGACAGGAGGACCTGGGGCCCAAAGGGGAATCAAACCACCATCGAACCTCACGGAGTGCCATTCATCTAGATTGAACCTCTGCTGTGTGCTGAGCCCCAGTCAACCCCACCGGCCCCCTTCCAGTTACCTACACCCCAGCTTAAAGAGAAGTGAAGATGAAAGTGCCAGATTCGTTCTGCCCACATCAGTTGGCTGACATCGAGAATACAAACACATGTCCCGCACATGCAAAGACCAGGCCCTCGCATCACGGCCTGGCTTGTATTTTGTGAGACATAATTACAGAAGGAGATTAGACCCGGCAGAGTCTTGGCTCAACCTGAGGTGTTATTACGGAAAGTGAAATGGACAGTACCTCTATGCTGTCCCGTCATGGGGTGGCCAACCTTTCCCTGGATGGCCTGTCAAGAGGAGGTATTCCCAACGCTGAGTATTTCCCAGTTGGATAGATATTAATTCATGTATCCACTCTGCCAACGTCTCGATGCTTAGAAACCCTGTCAAAACACATTTTCTCAGCACATCCATTTGGAAGGCCGGTGTCCTGCCACTGAGTTCTGCATCTGGTATTGCCTTGGGTACAACCCTCTAAACCCTAAGCTTCCGGTTGGTGCTGAGAAATGCCGAACCATTCTAAGGGCATTTTAATTTTTACTGTTGTTATTGTTATGATTAATTTCCCTGTACCTTTAAATTATTTTACCATTATCTTAGAACATAACAGAAAGAGTATCATCTTATTAAAGATGATATTATTAAAGAAAAAATTCTTTAGAATTTTTTATAAAGACACTTTAAAAAAAGAATTTTTTATAAGACACTTTAAAGAATTTTTTATAAGACAGTTTAAAAAATTGACATAGGGATCTCCCTGGTGGTGCAGTGGTTAAGACTCCGTGCTCCCAATGCAGGGGGCCTGGGTTCGATCCCTGGTCAGGGAACTAGATCCCACATGCATGACGCAACTAAGGAGCCAGGCGAGCTGCAACTAAGGAGCCCGCAGCCGCAACTAAGACCCGGCGCAACCAAATAAATTAAATAAATAAATATTTTAAAAAAAAATTGACATGGTTCCTAAAATAGATATTTTAAGATCTCCTCAAGAGGTGCCCACGTAAGATTTTAAAAAATGAATGAGACCTAAAAGCCCCACAAGAATTAGTGTATTTGTTCTCTTGATCCTATAGTGATTTAGAAACAAAATGTTACAGCTAAACGGGATCTTAAAAATCTGCACCTTAAAAGTCAAGGACATAAAGGCACTGCAGCAACCGAGTTAACCTCAGAATTTCTTGGAACTTGTTTAAAAATGAAATGCAGTTCATATTTTGGAATACGCCTAAGCTTAGAAAACAATCCAAATCAAATAGGGCAGTCTAAATCTTCACGTTTATTACCAAGGCGAGACTAATTAAAAATGAAAAGGAGTTTTCCTTTTAATGACTTCTGAGACTTTAAAGAGGATAAGTCAAGCATTTTTCTTTCTTTCTCTTTCCTCCCCCCCTTACCTTCCCCCCATGCATTGACACTTCTGTCCTTATCACGGCAAACCAGCGATCTGGGGGGCAAGCAACTCTGAGATCTAAAATGCAACACTGCCGCAGCCGCTGTGATAAAGTTTTCCCCTTCCGATGTGCATGGCAATTAAATAATGTTAACAGCAGAAACAGTCATAAAAATACTAAGCTACACTTAGCCCTAAAGAAGACTCAGTCTTTCTTAGATGCTATGAGAAGCTTGAGGGTTATGCCCGCCCTGCTACCTTACACGGCAAGAGGGCAGAGTTATTTAACCCTGTTAAAAAGGCCAGTTCATTTCCCGCCTCCTTGGACAATGCAGTTACTCTGACTCCCCGCTGGGCAGCGTTTATGATTCGTTGCCACTTCTCCCCAAGTCCATCTTCATCAGCACCAATAGCTGAGTCCATCTCCGTCTCCATGATCCCCTCCTTCCGACCCCAGCTCCTTGTGAAGATGGCTACACTTAACTGGGAGGCTGTGATCACCTGTGTGAGGGCAGGGATACAGGGTTCTTGCTTTTAAAGACAGCAAACCTAGGGCAGCCAAGTGAGCCTGAGAAGGCAGCCTTCTTCCTTTTCAGCTGATTCGAAAGGGGCCAAAGTGACAGTGTAAAAACGCACAGGAAGGACGTTTGCTCCGTGGAGTTAAACATGTTTTCATGTGTCATGTTAAGGTGGCCACAGAGGTGAATGAGGCAGGTCAGTCGCCAGCCGGTCGGGCATCCTGGAAAACCGCTGCCAAGCGGGAAGCATCAAATTACATCACCCCCTCCCTAAAGCAGAGATTCTCAACATTTAATGCACATTGGAATCACCTGGGCAGCTCTTAAAAACCCCAGGTTGCACCCCGAAAAATTCAGCCAAAATCTCTGTGGGTGGGACCCGGGCATCAGAACATTCTAAGTCTCCTCCGATGATTCCAAAGTGCAGCCACCGGGAGAATCAGTGTCCTCAAGAAGCTTTGCTTCAGCAGGACTGGCTGAGATGGTCTCTATCCAAGGCACAAAAAACTGAGCATTGATTCCAATGGCTGCACATTCGGCTTATTGGGGAGCTGGGGACGAGCACTCGGCCCACAGTGGTGATGTGGGTCTTTTCCGGCATGCAATCTGCAGACCCTGTCTAATATTTTCCATACCGGGCAGTGAGATCACAAACTCCAAAACACTAAATCAAAACCGGAGGCATTACGGGTCTTCAATAAAACTCCATAGCCCATACATGAGGGGAGGGGGGGAGAAAATTAAAACCATCACCGAGCTGCGGACATGTTATATATATGTATATGTAGCAGGCATTGAGATATTGCAGCAATTACAGAGACAAAGATATCAAGCAGTAACTGCTTAAAAGTGACCAAGTAGCCCGGCAGTAAAAAGTTACTCACAAGTAAAAATCCCATGTGTGCCCAAAAGAAAACTCATCATAAAAGACACTTGATTTCTGACAAGAAAATGATTTGAGCAGCATTGCAGGGAGAAATAACGTAGGGATCTATATGAAAAGTTAAATGAACATGGAGGAGATCCTACTTTGATGAGAACATACAGTTCCAGAGGCCTTTAAGACTTCTGAGCTTACACTAAACAAACCAACCCACAAGCCTGGAACAAAGCCTTTATTCCCAAACAGCAAGGTTTCCAAATAGTATGCTGGATTCAAAAAGTAAAATCATTACCATCTAGTTATGAATGATAATTTTAAGCTTGCAAGAAATGGATAACAGAAAATGGGGGCAGGATGCCTGCTTCACTGTCGGTCTGAGGGGAATTTGGAAACCCTCTACCAGCAGGTTTCAGAGTTCTTTAGTGCAAACCTCCTAACTGCCCTGTTTCTAGCGCTTGCATTATGAGATTGGAGAGGACTGATCTTTAATAAGAAATCAGACAAATCCATGTAAATCACAACTGGATGGGCAATTCTTCAGTTCAAGAAAAAGGGCTCTACATGTGTCCTTCAGGTTCCATGTCCTCCATCCATTCTCCAGGTCCTATGTCCATGGAGGATCAGAAATTTCCAAAGCATTCAAGGGCAGCACACTTCAAGCTGGTTCCAATTAGGCTGGCCAGTGTGGATGTCTCACACATGTCAATATTTGTAGCAGAGCAAGTCTGATCCACAGGGGCAACCACTAGGCAGTGGGAGACCCTCGCCCACTGTCTGTAGGCAGACATGCCACTAGGCAGTGGGAGACCCTCGCCCATGTCTGTAGGCAGACATGCCATCACTCTCTTGGTCTCCTTTAAAATGTCCCTTCTGTCCTCTGTACCCCTGTTAGATCTCTCCTTTTCCAAGTGCCCAGACCATGTACAGGAGATATGCCCCATGGACATTTTAAGTTTCCCAAATATTTCCATTTTAATATTGCTGTTTAGACTCTTAGCACTGTCATATAAACATTTTTGAGAGCTCACTGCAGAGGTGGAATTTTGACCAGTGCTTGGAGAGCCCTTTGGAGGCTTTTGGTTGATGGAATGAAATGAAATAGGTCTAATTAGACAGTGTCGGTCATTTTATACAAGGGGAAATTGAAGCTTATCTGATATGCCCATTGTCAGGGAGAGGAGGGAAACTGTGGATTTTGTCCCCATGAGAATAACCACGAAAGAATTGCAGGGACGCTCGCTGGTCCTTCAGAAAGCCAAAGAAACCATTTCTTCCTGCACCGCACCAGCTTCCTGTAGTTAATTTTTATCACCCAAATGCAACATTTAAAATGTTTCTACTCCAAAAGAAATGTTACAAATTTAGTAGTCAGATCCCTGCATCGCAGCGTAGGAAGTATCTCAGATCTTCGTTTGCTGTGTTCAATTTCCCTCTATTTCTAGTGGGGGTCTCAGGGCAGATTTCTGTTTTCTGATTCTTCCCCCTATGCCTCTGAATGGAATCCGGAAACTGTTAATTCACACGGACAATACTCATCTATTCTTGTTTGTCCGTTTCATTTTAGGAAAATGAAAAAAACACTTCCTTGCTTCTCTCCCCTTGTATTTCCAAGGACATGCCCGGGTCAGCCCCCAGGGGAACAGCCCCCAGGGGAACAGCCCCCAGGGGAACAGCCCCCAGGCAAACGGCGCTCCTTCCCATCACTGCCTACTCGACCCGTTTCCAGGCTGGCAACTAAAAGGCGAGGCTAGGAAACCAACTTCAAGGCCAGCGTGGTCACCAGCAGGCCAAGTGGAAACAAGCCTCGGGAATCTGTCTGAGAAGCCTTCGGTATTTCTTGTGCCTGGGGCTCTATTTAAATGCTAACTGGCATCATCTTCAACACCTTCCATTCGGGGTCTGGGGAGTCTCTGTGTCCCAATCTGGAGTGGCAGGTGCAGGGCGTGATGCACCCACCCTCTTCCCTGTGGGTCCACTCCGCCGCCTGCAACAGGGCCAGTTCAGCCGCGAGTCCTCCTCCCTCCTCCCCTCCCCCCAGGCCCCCAACGCCGCGGTCCCTCCGGGTGGGGTTCCGTTGGTTTGTCTCACAGTCCCGTTTCCGGCGAGCTAGTTCGCGGTTCGTGCATTCCCTGGGGTTTGCAATTCCCTGATCCGGGTCAGCTCTTCCTCCCTTACGTCTCTGAGCAGCTGGCCGCTCCTTACTTCTTACGAGTTTGCGCGGCATCGCCTTTGCAAAACTCTGTGTGTGTGCGGTGGGTGAGGGCACAACATAACCTGGTGCATAAAGCGCGTTTGTAGCTTGCCCTGGTTTTTTTTTTTCAAAGCTAATTTAAAAAGAAAGTGAAGAGACTCGGTTTGTTTGACTTAGCTTTCCAACCACACGACTCACGGCACAGTGCACTTAAAATCACAGCAAAAGTGCGGGGTGTGCGCGGAGCCAGGACTCCCCCGGAGCGCGTGCGGGCTCGCAGGCGTGGGGTGCGCGGGCCGGAGGGAGGCCCCGGCATCCCGTCCCCGCTCCCTCGGAGCCCGCGCTGGTCCAGCGGCCCCGGCGGGAGGCGGCTGGGTACCGGCGTTCGCCGTTAGTCAGCGGGCTCGGTCGGCCCAGGGTCCACCCGGGATGCTGCCTCTGTTTTCTGCGCTCGGGTCCTTGCCGGTCGCCGAAGCGAAGGGCGCCCGGCCCGACGGTTGCTCCTTCAGCCCCGCGGGACCCGACCGGGACTTCCTTCTGCTGGTTTAGGTTTCTCCTGAAGCCTTTGCGATGCACGGGCTCCGGGAACACCGCGGTCTATTGCGACTGGCACATTTCGTTTGCACCCAAATAACTCCCAGATACAGTCCCACCAGAAAGCAAAGCGACGCAGGAGACGTGAAGTGGGGTGATTGTCCCTCCAAGGATGACCTTGTCACCGAACCTTTATCTCACAGCCTTAACTTTCGGGTTCTGGGCCCAGGCGGCAAACCGCAGGAGTACTCACCCGTAGCCCTTCCTGCCTCCCGGGAGGACCGACACCTTCTTCCTGCCTCCTCTTTGCCGCACGCTTTTGGCACGTAGTTGCTACTCCTTTTTCTGTCCTGGGAAACCCGCGTCAGTCTCCGAAGCCACTCAGGGACCCTCGAATTTGTCCTTCGCCCTCCGGGCGTCCAGCCCCAGCGGGACGCGTTGTCTCCCGGGTCCCGGCGGGCGCCCTTAGCTCGGCTGCCCCGCGTCCCCGGGAGCCGCTCTTCACTTTGTTCCACGCTGCGCCGAGGCGCTCAAAACAACGGAGCCAAACCCAGCCCAGCAGAGACGGTGGAACCCGCGAGCTTTTTACCTCTGCGCGCTCAGCACCGACCACGTCGCCGCCCCCTGCCATGGAGGAGACCAAGCTGCATCCCGGGGAGCTGGAAGAGTCTTTCCCTTTCCTTCCGCAAGCCCACTTTTGGGCCATCTCGCTTCCAGCCCAGCCCGCCGCGCGGGAGCCGGTGGAGCCGAGCCGCGGGCCGACAGGGGGCGACAAACTGTAAGCTTTTTGGCGGCGGGCTGGGAGCAGGCTGTCGCGAGCGCTGTGTGGTCCAGTAGCGGGCAGCCGGCGGCTGGAGGGGTGGTGGTGCGAGGGATGTGGGCTGTGAAATGAGGGCCGGCGGGCTCCGACACCTCAGGGAGCCGCCGGCGCAATCCTCCTAGCGTCTCCTCCAGCCCTGGAAGGTCTTCGCCAAGGGGAGTGGGGAGAAGATGCGTCCTGGGACCTGGGCTCACCTCCTTGCCCGCGCCCCGCGGTTTACCGACATAGGTGGGGTGATGCTCCCCTGGCAGGGCGATTGGGGCGAACCACCTCTCACCCAGACACCCCAGCTCTATTTGTTCTTCTCCGACCGCGCCTACGGGGTGGGTGGGTTGGGGGGGGGGAAGAAATGGCTTTAGCTGCTTCACCTTATTTTGACGGCGCACCGGGTTATGGATGCTGCGTTTCCCGGAATAAAACTTTTTGGTCTCCGGCGTCGACTTGAAATTCAGGCAACGAAAGTCTAGATCAGGGGCTAACAGGTTGCAAACCACCTGGAGAGAACTGAGCGGGGCGTATCCCACTGCCCGCAGCCTCGGAGGGCCCCACGTCCATTGGGCACTCAGTGCTCTGCTTGGGGCCTTTGCAGAGTTCCTGGCTTTGCCCACCTTAATCCAAACCACCTTTTCCCCTCTCTGAAACCCGACCCTGCACGGTCGTGGACGGGCCTTATCTTCCAAAGAGTCCCACTCCCAACTCTCGCCAGTGTACTGACTAACTTCTACCGGTCCCTGTGGCCTCCCTGAAGTCCCTGGAGCCCGAGGCTGCACTATGTTTTCTGTGCTGCAGGAAGGGAGAGTCCTCACTTCTTTTGAACCCGGTTTTTCTTTTTTCAAGGATAATTCTTGGAATTATCTGCCGGGGCCTGTGCACTCCCTCCCGAGAGCAGAGGAGGGAAAGGAGTCAGGGAGTTGGTCTCCACTACTCCCTGCTGCGCTGGTGGGGTCTGTCTGCGCTTCCAGCAGCATCACCGTGCAGGAGCTGTGTGCAGCTTTCTGCCAGCCCCCAAGCGCTTGGACTTTTGGGGCGATGGCGGTGGGGGACTCTTCCTTCCTTCTGAGGAGAGCTGGGAGCATACAGGAATCCCGGGAACCAGGGCTTTTCCTAGGCTCCCTCCAAGGCCCCCCTTCCTGCTCCTAGGCATTCAGCTAAATGCCCTTGGCAATTACTGGCTCCAAGCTCAGAACTCCCAGGTCTGTCTTCTCCTGTCAAAACCAGGAACTTTCTCCCTTCACCTGCTCTCTCCCGAACCCCACCTCAAGGCTCCCTTTGGGACTGCCACAGTTAGTGACACAGGCTGGGAAATCTACAACTCGATGTTGATGCAGGATAGAAGTAGAGAAAAGTGTTGATGGTTAATGCTAAGTCGAAAGAGTTCAGGGCTGTGCAAACCCCACTTACAGGAAGGGGAAAGGACCATTCAGTGGTTTAACAAAGACCCCTTGGAAGCCACAGGTGCCGGGTGAAAGGTGAGGCCACGCCCCCCCAGCATGGAAAGATGCAGGCTTCCAGCTTGGAAGACAAGGAACTGGAGTGGCCTAGAGCAGGAGCTATAGCGTTTGACCTCTGGCAGGCCACCAGGACGCCCCTGGGGTCCGGACAGTGTGGGGTCCCTGTTCTGGGGGCAGCAGGTCAGAATCCCTTTCCGACCTGAGTCCTGGGTCACCTCTCTGAGAGAAATGAGTTCAAGTGGGTGGGCCTGTCCACAGGGAGACAGAATCTAGAATGTGCCCCCTCTCACATCACTGAAATCACACTACTATCCCAAGGAGTGGGAAGCTGCTAAACATTGTAAAGATTTTCTGAGAGCGAAATTGGGGTGTCGGCCGGAAGTGGGGCACTCTGGAGTCACTCCATCGCAAATGCTTTGGACCCGGCTGGCCAGGCGCCCTGCATTACCCTGGGCTCTCACTGCGACACCCGCACGCTGCCCGCCCGCCCGGAGTTGGGGCGCTGGCACTGCTCTTCCCCTGACCCTGCCCAGGGAGAGGGACGGGAGAGGTAGCCCCACACTGACCACCGTGCCATAATCGACTTTAATCCTCGGATATCTTAGTAGTAATGGCAGCGGAGGTTAGTGATACAACTAAAACCCAAATTAGTACTAGTACTAATAAGTACTCATTAATTTGAAATGACTAGCCCATCATTCTCAAAACCCGAGGGGTAAGGGGCTTCGAGGGAAGCGGAGCAAGTGGAAGGTCCCAGGCCCTGCTGGGGTTAGGAGTGTGTGTGTGTGTGTGTGTGTGTGTGTGTGTGTGTGTGTGTGTGTGTGTGTGTGTGTGTGTGTGTGTGTGTGTAGGGGGCTGGGTTCCGAAGGAGGGCCGAGGGGGGAGCACAGAAGGAGGGGGTAGAGTTTCAGCGCGGGGAGGGGGGCGCCGGGGCGCAGTGACGGGAACCAATGAGCTGCCAACTCGCGCGTCTCCGGCGTGACTGCCTAGATTGACGTGGAGGACACGTCAAATTGATCCCCGCACTCCGCAGCCTCCCGGTCAGACGAATTTCTCCTAATCGGATGAAGTTCACCCTAGGCCTGGGGTCGCGGGCGTGGAGAGTGTCCTGGGAGCGGGCGGAGGCGGCGGCGGGCGGCGGCGCGCTCGGCAGCGGCTCACGGCGCTCTTCCAGCCCGCGGCCCGGCCGCCGCGGCTCTCGGCTCGCGCGCGCCCTCCCTCTATGCCTCTCCCGCGGCGGCGGCGCCCCAGTTCTCCCGGACCGCGCCGGGCCCAGCCCCGGCCGCCTCGGCGCCAGGCAGCCGGCCGGCCCGCGCGCCATGGGTAAGGGGCGGGCGGACGAGGCGGGGGTTGTCCCGGCGCCTCCCTTCCCTCGCGCCCGCGGTCCCCGGGAGACCAGGTCCCGGGTCCCGGACTGGCCGCGTTCTCCGCACGCCCCCAGCCCCGGGCGTGGGTGGGGGGCGCTCGGCGTGTCGCGGGAGGGGATGTCCCAAGTAGACGCGTCGGAAGTCGCGAAAGGGCACGGAGGGCTGAAGCGCGCGGCTCCCCCCTCCGTGGTCCCTGCGCGCGTGCCACCTCCCGGGACCGGACCGGGTCCGTTTGCTCGGATTCCGAGGACCCGCCGGTCACCTTCGGAGGTGCCCCGGGTGCAGCCCCTGTCCCTGCGCGGCCACCCTCGGCTAACCCGCCGGTGTTCTTTCCCCTCCCCTCACTCTCGTCGGGCGCGTCCGCAGAGCAGACGTACGGCGAAGTGAACCAGCTGGGCGGCGTGTTCGTCAACGGCCGCCCCCTGCCCAACGCCATCCGCCTGCGCATCGTGGAGCTGGCGCAGCTGGGCATCCGACCCTGTGACATCAGCCGGCAGCTTCGCGTATCCCACGGCTGCGTGAGCAAGATCCTGGCGCGCTACAACGAGACGGGCTCCATCCTGCCCGGGGCCATTGGGGGCAGCAAACCCCGCGTCACTACCCCCAACGTGGTCAAGCACATCCGGGACTACAAGCAGGGCGACCCCGGCATCTTTGCCTGGGAGATCCGCGACCGGCTGCTGGCCGACGGCGTCTGCGACAAGTACAACGTGCCCTCTGTGAGTTCCATCAGCCGCATCCTGCGCAATAAGATTGGCAGCCTGGCGCAGCCCGGCCCGTACGACGCGAGCAAGCAGCCGCCGCCGCAGCCGGCGCTGCCCTATAACCACATCTACCAGTATCCCTACCCCAGCCCCGTGTCGCCCACGGGCGCCAAGATGGGCAGCCACCACGGGGTCCCGGGCACAGCGGGCCACGTCAGCATCCCCCGTTCATGGCCCTCGGCTCACTCGGTCAGCAATATCCTGGGCATCCGGACGTTTATGGAGCAAACAGGTCAGTGGCGCCGGCCTTCTGTAGCCTTCCTGGAAGGGGCAGAAGTGGGGGGGGGGGGAGACATGCGGGTGAGGGGTCACTCTCGAGGGCCTCCTCCAACCGGTTTTGGCTCAGGGGAGGGCTCCGGGTTGGCCAGGGAGACTGAGGGTCCCGGGCCTTCTGTGGGAGTCCTCGGACATCTTGAACTTTTTATGACAAATATGGAAAATATTTCCCAAATGGAAGAGCAATCACCGACCACAAATTCGGAGGCTTGAAATTGCACTTTTTCATTCTTGCAAAAAGTATGCAAACCCCTATCGCCAGATCTAAGCCAAACAAACCGCAAAGTCAATTCTGCGACCCTTTCTTAAGATCCCGATCTTTCGGGATCCCTCACCATTCCCCAAAGGGCTCTGTCCCTCCCAGGCCCAAAGGCTCTTTGAGTAAAAGGCGAAGGGTCTGGCTGGCCGGTCTTGCTGAGTGGCCTTAATCTCCAGCAGGCCCCGCGGCCTGGCGGGTGACAGGCGCCTGCAGGCTGCAACCATCCTCAGGGTGAAAACTCCCACGGATTTGCCCTTGGCCTGCAATCTCTGGGTGTGGAGGGAGGGGACGGGGAGAGGGGGGAAGGTTAGGGGCAGTTTTGGTGAGGGGCTTGGGAAGAATGGGTGGGGGCCGGGACCGGGTCGTAGTCTCTTTGCACTGTCCCCTGCCCCCAGCAGCCGGCCAGAGAATGGCGTGTTCTTAGGTGCGCAGACTCAGCAGGAGAGTAAGAGGCAAAATTCTCCTTAGCCCAAGAGACAGGAGGGGCGGCCGGAAAGAAACTGAAGGCTTAGCTCCAGCGGCTGTGGGCCGCGCCTCCAGGCCGTGCACAGGCTTCATTTCTCCTTGTGGCTCAAACCCAGCCTGGGCCGCAGGCTTGGGCCAAAGCTTCCCATGGAGCGTCCGGTGGGGAGCTAGCGGGGAGGTGGCCTCCCCAGGCCTGAGCTCAGATCTGGAGCTTTCGCTCGGTTTCCTGCACACACACGTGCGCGAGGAGCAGACCTGTGCCTGGGACGCTCACGGGTGGCTGGGTTGATGCCTCTTTCTGGAGACCCGGGATGTCTCTGGAGGGAGTTGTGAGTAGAAACGGCTTCCAGCTCTCCAGACGCTTATTGAGACATTGAGAAGCCCATATAATTCTCTTGAGCCTGCTGTGGATTTGAACTTGGACCTTTTGGGCCACCGTCTCTGGAAAGTGGAAAAGCTGCCTGGGCGGAGGGCGCCCAGACCTGGCCATCAGCCTCTCCCTGCCAGAAACCTCCTGTTTCGTGGGAAGCGGGTCGAGAGCTGGGAGGAGTGAGGGGCAGGTCGCCACCACCCTCTCTCTGACCCGCTGGAAACAACAGCGAAATCTGGGGTCCCCGCTGCCCTGAGCATCTGCCAACGGGTGTTCAGAGGAGCCTGGGTCTCGCCTTCGGATCCGGGCTGGGCGCTTGTAGGCACGTGTGTAGATGTCCGGGTCCGGGCCGGAGGGCTGCCCGTGTGCCCAGCGCAGACTCAGATGTCTCTTCTAATCCATCCGATGTCCCCGCAGGGGCCCTGGGGGGGAGCGAAGGCGCCGCCTACTCCCCGAAGATGGAAGACTGGGCCGGCGTGAACCGCACGGCCTTCCCCGCCAGCCCAGCCGTGAACGGGCTCGAGAAACCTGCCTTGGAGGCGGACATTAAATACACGCAGGTAACTGAGCGCGGGGAAGGAGGTGTCCTTAATCAGGGGAGAGGGAGAGGTGGGGGGGGTGGTAGGGAGAAAGAGAAGAGACCCCCTCCACCCCCGGGGGAGGCGAGTTGGGCTGAAGGTTGAGGTCTGGTCTGCGGGCATATTTCTCTCCTTTCCTAGGAGGGGATTGACTTGCCTTTTGCCAAGACACATTTGCTAAAAAGCCTGGGACCCGTTAACACAAAAGGTTGAGGAGTGACTCCCTTTCTCTAAATCCCGGATGGTGAATATCATGACCCCCTTCGCCTTTTGTTATTATTTCTAACAATTTGAGTGGACAACACTTTGCCACAGTCCTTGCCAGGACAATTAGAGGCCAGACTTCGCATGGGGAATCATTGTGGGGACAGCAGGGAGAATGGGGACCCCCCGCCCACGCCGGTAACTGCCGGTGCTGGAGAAGCCGGCGGGATTGCCCGCTGCCGACGGTCTGTCGCTCTCTCTCCCCGCAGTCGGCCTCCGGCCTCCCCGCGGTGGGCGGCTTCCTCCCGGCCTGTGCCTACCCGGCCTCCAACCAGCACGGTGTGTACAGCTCGCCGGCCGGCGGCTACCTCGCCCCGGGCCCGCCGTGGCCGCCGGCGCAGGGGCCCCCGCTGGCGCCCCCCGGGGCCGGCGTCACCGTACACGGCGGGGAGCTTGCCGCAGCCGTGACCTTCAAGCATCCCAGCCGAGAAGGTGAGGGGCGCGGGCCGGCGGGAGGGGTTCAGACGAATGCTGGAGGATTAGGAAGGGTGCAAAGGAGCAAAGGAGAGAGACAGAGACAGAGAGGCTGGAGTGGGTACCGGCATAGATTCTTCCTCTGGGTTACACTTTAAGCCGGAGAAGATTAATTTCTAATAGGTATAAGCCGTGTCCCTAGAAAGGCAGGCAGAGATTGAGAGAGGCCCCAGGACCGTCCCCTAACTTGTATGGATTAAGAAGACCCCCTCTCTGGGTCTCATTTCTCTGTCCGTAGAAGGGTCTAGAAGGCACCCTCCAGGGGCACCTTCCTGTGGCCTGTGGAGCTGTACCTTCTGTGGAGGACCTGTTGTGGCACCTGAACCCCGCAGGTGGGGTTGGACCTGCCCTGGCCCCGGGCCGCTTCCACGCACTGCCCATCTGTTTCTTCCATGTCTGAGATTTTTTATTTTTCTTCCAAGCAGGCCCTGTTCTCCCCTTGCATTCATCTTCTTTAACACATTCTTTGGGAAAGGAGACAGCATTTCAATCATGTGTCTCTTAGTCTAGACTCTTTTC